>NW_027467782.1:18356426-18564881 GCF_004210375.1 Tachypleus tridentatus | reverse complement strand
TATTTTAAAGTTATGAATAAAATACCAAAATAACGCTGTGGCTAAGTTTTATAATATAATTTAAATAGCAAGTTCTATAATTGAGTATTTACTCTAATGCTTTAATTCAACTGTTTGAACTTTTGCTTTATATGTTAGTTACTTATACCGTGTGAAGACTTGAAGCCTTTAGTTAAAGAGAATAAAGTATTAAAACATATAGTTTCTATACTGTTTTATTTAAAATCGATATTTTAATTTATAGTAATCATAATATAGCTTTTCTACTAATTGATAAAAGATGGCGCCATAGAGTATTAAGCGTGTGTTTTTCTTTGTACTATTGTCAGCATTTTAATCTGAAGTAAGTGTGCATCTTAATTTGTTTTCGTTTGTATTCTGAGCATTTTTTAAATAAAATAGTTTCATGTGTTCTTTCACTGCAATGCAGACTGAGGAAAAAAAGAAATGAAGCATACCACGTAATTAATATATTTGATTTATAATCATATTTATAAATACCTCAAAACTCGTTCCTTAGAACGCTCAATTATTATTTGATTATATATTATTATATAATGGTTTATGATTAGATTTTAAACTACCTTATTTTTTTACTAGTTGAATTAACATTTTATGGGATCTCTATGTACAATAATCAAGAAATAAATAATGGCTGATGTATATATAACATGTTAGGTAAGGGGTTTCAATTTAGACGTTTGCTGATGTATTATTAGGAAAGGGGTTGTTTCAGTTTAGACACTTAATTGAAGCTTCCCTAGTTTTGAATAAAAGTAAGCTATTTCCAAGACTGATCAGCTATTTTAAAATTTAAAGAAGTTTATAAGAAGTGAAATAATTCAATATTTTAAATACTTTTAATAATATTGTTCTTGTAACTTTAAACAAACATCTGTTTGTATATAGTGTTGTTATTTTATTTGTATTTGCTTTAATGGAGAAAATGTTTTAAGACCTTTTGAAATAACATGCATCTTTTAATTTTATCTTCAGAACTGACTGTAAAATTTATTCAGATGAAGTTGATATTTTAAAATTAATCTGTACAAAAAAATATAGTATAACCTGTCTTTCTAAACACATTCAATTAATCAAACAAAAAAAAACTGAATTTTCATGTGCCTTTTCTCAAATTTCAATTGTTCATCTACATTTTTAGAATGTTTAAAGATTAACAATACTTCTGCACCTTTAATCTTATGATATAAATAACAAAGTAATTCTTAGGCATTCCATGTGTGATATTATATTTGTTAAATAATAAAGTGCACCTCATATAGATCAATAAACCTGACATAGCGCTGTAACTACATGGAAATTAACTTTGTTCAAATTGCATTGAAATGAAAGTTCTTGTAGGTTATCTGTTGAATTAAAAGTCGTGATTTATTTTATTACTTACTTAATTAAACATCAAAGGAGTAAGACTAGATAATAAACCTCTGTGAAAGAACTCTACTGCAGGAGTTTTCTTTCAGAATATTTCCTTGAGATGGGGTTGACTAATGCATTGTGGGTAATTTGAGGGCTAAAGGTGAAGTATATGTTTAAATATTGTCTTGTAAACCCCTAAGTTAAGTAGTACAGTTTTAAAGGTATATACCTTTCTCAAACCAAATATTATTGTTTAGAAATAAAAAGCAACATATATTTGCCAAAATATATATATATATATATAAAATGTAGGTGGAAAGTTGAGTTTAGGGGAAAGTATTCCCCCAACACTTCAGGAAGAAATAAAATCCTGGTATTATATTACTCCTGATGGTTTATTTAATTTCATAATGAACAATTATGATTATTTGATAGTGTTTTATCCATGTAAAAATGAAGTAAAAGAAATATGAACAAAGTTTTGACAAGAATTTTCACCTCTTTTCAACATTCAAATGATATTAAAACCACCCATCTTGTGAATAATTTGACTGATTATATATGAACATTTAGTTCATAGGTTGTAAGTTACTTGTTTACTCAGAATAAATTTTTGCTAAATAAAGAGTTGCTTATGCAAAACATAAAGATCTTTATTAGTTTCTTTAAAAGTTCTGTGCAAAACTTTTAAAAGATATTTTATGCTATGACTTGTAATGTTTTGAAGTATTTCAACTGTTTTATTAGGATAATTATGATTGTGAAAAAGGTTTTTTTACTTCAAGTAGAAAATGTTTAAGGTAATTTAACCACTATATGTTAATAGCCTTTAGAATTGAATGTAAAACTCTTAACAAAAGCACAAATTCTTAGTTTGTTTTCTGTTTTTGAGAAATATTGAAATGTAGCTGTGAGGAATGCCTACAAGGTTTCTCTGAGTTCTATATTTTAAAACATCCATTCATGTGTTAAGAAAACCAAGTAAAACCAACTGTTTTGAGGATGTTTTGTGATCGTCACTTAGAGGACTCTTCATTACATATACTTTCCTGTCTTTGTTGACATTATTTCTTCAGCCTTGTGTTGGGTTCTGCTTTAGAACATGTATGAATTGTGTACTGTGTTTTCTTTTATAACGTGTGAATTCTGTATTGGTATATTCTTTAGAACACCAGTTGTTAAAACAAATTCTCTCTGGGTATGTTTTACTAAGCAAATATTTTCTATGCATTTGAGAAGTGTGTGCTGCTTAGTAGGTGATGCAAATATATGATGTGATAAGAAATGCATTAGTAATTGTCATGCTGTATTTGTGGTTATATTAATTATTCACACACAGTCTTATGTGTATTCATTACTAATCTACTCGCTTTTTGTGTACCACACAAATGTTTTCCAGAACAAAGCTGTTTCTCTTGTACAGTCATTGTGTGTCTTCTTGATACTTAGCATCTGTGTTCTAAAGTTGTATATCCATCCAAATGATGACAGTTACAATACAGATCAAGATGATATTTTGCCTTCTATTTTATCATTCTGTAGTAATGTGAACCAGTATCATCAATGTAAAAACCAAGTTCAGGAATCACTTTGAAGTGGTATGCTGTTTATATGTGAAAATGTTTCACAATCATTTATGACAAGTGAGCTCTTCTGCTATAAGTCTTCCAAACAGTATATTCTGTATATTGAGCTCATTTTTTTTTAGTTTTTTCTTGTTTTTCTTGCTGAATGTTTTCATTATAGCGTAATGTATGTATTATAAAACCCTCTCCTTGAGAATACTGTGAGGTATAATAACTTTTCAGGATGAAATCTAAATTATGAGTAACAAAATTAGCGAATAACTTTATTAAATAATTTCATTCTCATTTATGGCTGTATTCAAACTTACGTATATTATACACCTGCTGTTACATTAGAAACCGGTGTTTCAAGCGCTACTTTTGGTAACACGAACATTGGTGGATTTTAATTCCGTATAATGTTTCTTACTTTTAAATCTGTTTAGTTTGACGCTTGTACATCGACTTTTCTTGTATGACTTACTTGTATCACACGAAAGCGCTACTGAAAATAAACGTGGCGTTTAAAGCTGCATTATTTTGTACACACTTTCAAGATTTCTGTGAATCAGCATATACGTTTTTAGTCGTATTTTCTTGCATTTCTATGTAAATAAAGCGGATGCAAACAATAAACACACAACCCATTCTTAAAGAACTTTATCACAACACTGTTCTGTTTTGTTACTCTTAACCTTGTAAGGTTTTCGTTATTCGACGTATCTTATAACAAAATATCTTCTGTTTTCCAAAATATGAGTATTATTAATTCATACAGTAGTCCTATTCTCTTATATTATCACAAAAAATAAAAAACAACTCGTACATCAGCAGTTTGTGTCCCAGCATGGCCATGAGGGTTAAGGCATTCGACTCGTAATGCTAGGGTCGCAGGTTCGAATCCCCGTCGCACCAAATATGCTCGCCCTTTCAGCCTTTGGGGCGTTATAATGTGACGGTCAATCCCACTATTCGTTGGTAAAAGAGTAGCCCAAGTGTTGGCGGTGGGTGGTGATGACTAACTGCCTTCCCTGTAATCTTACACTGCTAAATTAGGGACAGCAAGCGCAGATAGTCTTTTTGTAGCTTTGCGCGAAAGTAAAAAAAAACAACAACAAAAAAACAAACATCAGGAGTTTGTATAATAATCCTGCGTTTACATTGTTAAAAAGAAATCTCGTATGGCGGCAGCTCCTACAATAGTCCTGTTTTCTTGTGTTGTTACAAAAACCTATCGCATGAGATAGACTCCTGAACACAGTTATGACTTATTGTAAGTTAGAGCTTTTACAGTAAAGAAGAGTAAATAAAAAAATCATCCTCAAGCACACAGGTGATCGGAACGTCGTGACTGTTTTAAAACACAATATTCTTCCTAAGTGTAAAGTTGTAACTTCTGATAAAATCATGACGTATCTTGTACGTGCACAAATATTTAATGTTTATAGTTGGAAAAATATGAGCGTGAAGTTATGTACATAACGCTGTTTTCTGCAGGCAACACATCTGCAGATGTTTACTGTTATTTTAATGTAAATTATGTAGTAAGTATGGGTACTGTATTCGTTTAGTCAGTGACAGCAGTGCTTAATGTTGCCTGTTTTAAAGCTTAGAGGCCACTCAGTACTGCTAAAGGTATTGTGAACATTTCGTAAAATGAATTATACGCTGTAATTTCTTTAACAGTGGATGTATACTTGTCATTCCTTCAATAGCGGAAGTTTTTCCTTATTGCTATAGTGAGTGATTACTAGCGCTTCAAATATTAGCAGTACTATCTGGTTGTGGATTTGGTCGGTTCACGTCAAAACGTTTTGGTACACATTGTTAACGTGACAGTAACCAAGATAGCAATAATGGCTCGGAGGAAACCTCATCTCATCTGTTATGGGAGAACGAACTGAATAAAATGGGTCACGTGTGCATCTCCCGATCCAGGACAAACACACAGAACATCTGAAGTGTTTTTTGACGTGCGCGAGTTAATTACACAGCATGGCTGGGAAAACCGACATGTGGCTGTTTGCAGTGGGCAAGCTGAAACTATTGTCCAGTCCCTGACTCTTGTCAGTTCGCGTGCGAGGACGCCAGCAATATTGCTTGTGGCAGAGAATTAATGATAAAAATCAGCGAGTGTACTGACATGCACTGAGTTGTCGGTGGATTCGAGGGTTCGGGTTGTTCTGCCTTCGAGTGTCAGATCCTCACCCCCACATTCTTTCATCAACTCGCCTGCCTCATTGATTGTGGCTCGACGGCATTTATCATCACGCTAGTATAAGACAAACCATTGCTACAGTCTGCTAGCATTCACGGGCGTGTTGCTTTTAATTCTACACGCAAAGCTAGTACTAATAGCGACCTTCCAGTTCTTAACTCGGGTGTGGCTTTCTTGTTGAGCGAGGGTTTGTTTGGTGAATGTTAAGAGCACCGCAGGTAAATGGCCCAGCTGGGGCTAGTGTTACCAATGGATGACGAATAACATCTAGCGTTCTGTGATTGACTTTGGTAAAGTTTACCACTGTGATATGTAAATAACACTCACGTTGAGCTGGAAAGGGTTTGTGTGGTGTATATCAGCCATAAATACATTAGTATTTTCTACTTAGAAATATTTCCGTTACCTTGAGTTTCGAATCAGTTTCATTGTACAAGAAAACTTTATTTTCTTTTTGCTACTGTTGGAATGTGGGTTGTCCACAATTAGAACGACTTAAATATTTGTACCTGAGAGATTTATAAAAAAGAGTTTTGTGATAAAACGTGTGTCCACATGATGTCCCTCAATCTAAACACGTGTGTCCACATGATGTCCCTCAATTTGAACTCTAGCTTCTTTAGTCGAATGGTTCTTTTCATCCTCTCGTGTTCTCCGACTACGCGAGTTTTACAGATAATAATTGATGTGGTCTTGTGTTAGATATAAGATATGGAAAGCCACGTGGTGAAAGATTCGACTGGGTGAAGGAACAGCTTGGTTCACAGCTGTGAAACGTGTACCTAAAGAAAGTTAATTGTGAGTTTCATGTGTCGAATTATTGTAATTTGTCATCATTGTTTCCCTTACAATTTAATTTAGGCGTAAAACACGCAGTAACTATAGTATTTGTAGATCGTGAGTTTGGTTTTAAATTAACACGTATTCGGGGTATAAATTGACACGAAAAGTGCGTCCCGTACTTTTCTGTCTTGGCTTATAGATCACTTGTTGTTTTACAAAGAAAGAGACATGTGTTTATCAGTATTTATACAAATTAAAATTGAGAGAAATAAATAAAACGTGTAAAATGGAGCTTTCCTCTTTCCACATGTTAGTTTCATCACTGAGCACGTTTAAACTTTCAATTTAAATTGTACAATTGTTTGAGCTTGTTTTGAAAAGTCTAATCGAACATATTCGTCATTGAGGGCTTCGCAGTTCTATCTGATTGTGGTGATACAGGGATGAGGGCTTCGTAGTTCTATGTGATTGTGGTGATACAGGAATGAGGACTTCGTAGTTCTATGTGATTGTGGTGATACAGGAATGAGGACTTCGTAGTTCTATCTGATTGTGGTGATACTTACAGGAACTTTAGCCATAACACACTAACTGTAGCCAAAGTTTATAGTGTATAAACATTTTGGTTTGCTTCACAACGCAACTCTGAATATTGCGTAGTGAAGGAAGCTCTTTGAAGCTTTAGCTGCGAACCTTAAGTCTAAAACACCAGTTACCATGAAATTGATGTATGCAGATCTTGAGTGTTTATTGGTTATTCGTTGCTTTCCCAGTATGTTGAATAGCTTATGTGTAGAAATAACCGAAAAATTGCATGTTTTATTTTACAAGTTGGGTCTTCTGACAGAGAATCTCAAAGTTCGTTTGGCTGGAATACTTAAATCTGTTCATGGAATGTTTTTGTAGCATATATATATCTATATATATACACATGTCAATATGAAAGCCTTCGATAAGAAATTGGTTGTTACATATAATAGAAACTGATGAGCCAGATTTAAGACTAATCTCTTGGTAAATAGAGCTACAAGTAAACCTAATCTTCGAATTAATGTGGTTGAAATTACAGGACGGCTCTTCTAATAGACAGTACTTGCAGTGTACAGTATATTATCTGATAACCAGTGCTGTCAGAGTTGTAATTTGGTGTTTCTTATAATCAAGTACTCGTGTAGACCTTGTACTACTGTACATAGCATGTTCAGCCATATGTTACATAATGTTTGTAGAGGTTTCATAATACTATTGGAAAACAATCAACGGCCAATAGTTGTTAATCTGTAAACCACAAACTTTTTTTAAAATATATTAACAACATCTACATCAGGCTGTGAATACATGATTGAAGGCTGTTAATTAATTTTTGGTTAATTCGCATCACATGAATACATTTCATTTAAATATTTTTGAACAAATAAGTTACGTCGTATTATCCGAATGTTTTACAAGACGATGTTTGTTTTTTTTCTCTATCGTCTTCACTGAATTAATTCCATACCAGTTAACATATATTATTGGAACATCATTTAAAGACATTTTCAAACAATTTTTGTTCAAAGTTAATAAGTTTTGTTATTCTAGAAATTCTGATTTGTTTGGGTTTTAGTTTCAGTCATAGGCCTACATCAGGTATCAGTTAATTGAACTAAACTAGTGATTGTTAAAAATTTTAATTTGCGAGGTTCTTTTAGCAGTAAAGTTTATTCACTCTAAAGAAAGTTGTATGAAAACATCATCAGAAAATATTAGTCTACAGTTAGTCAAATAATATTGTTTAATCATTTATCGTAGGACTTTTTTTCTTCTGCTATTTCTAACTGTTCGATTGATGACAGCATTGTGTTTATTCTGAAAATAGAAAATACATACGTGTGGTTCATTGTGCGTAAACTTTATTTTTTTTACAACGAAACGCTAAAACGTTACGTATTGTTGTACATCATCAAATGTGGTGAGTTAGTAATTCATTACGAACCTGTTATCATTGGACATGAACGTCACTGGAAGTACTTAACCTTTGCTAATGTCATGTAAACAACGTGTGTCTGAATCAGTGCTGAAAGCAAGCTTCTCATCTGATATGTGACGTCAGTACTAGTGAACGTACGCAACATTTTATATAAGTTTTGAAACGAATTTTATGGTCTTCAGTGTATATGAGGCAATAATGAACGTCGATCTGAAAAGGTTATTGGTTGTATTGATTAATTTCGTATAAACTTGTATAAAATAACTCGGATTTGGCTTTTGATTTGCTATCGTTCCTGTAGTTTTGTTAAATCACATTTGGGTTACTCTTTGAACATTCCGTCACCAAACATGTTCATCCTTTCAGCCGTCTACCGTTGTAACGTGACAGTCAGTCCCATTATTCGTTCATGAAAGAGTAGCTCAAGAGCTGCAGTGAGCAGTATTGAACCACTGCCTTCTTTCTGGTCTGTTATTTCAAAGTTAAGGACGGTTAGCGCAGATAGCCCTCTAGTATTTAGCTTTGGGTAAAATTCAGTAAACCAATTATATGAATACTGATTTCATAAGTTGTAAGAGTCACAAATATTTTATTATTTTCTACAAGAGCAAGTAAATAACCTTTCACCCCTTGATCGGCACATGTGGAAAGTAGTTTTTAAAACTCCATACTCACTTCATCTTGGATACCAACGCCTCTGTTGTTCGCATACGTATGTGCCTGTTTATGTGGTAAGTTTCTCTCAAGTCCCGTATATGTGTGTACACTACTGTAAGTTTTTATATACTGCCTTGTGAATTATATGTAAATTAGCTTACGATAATTAGTCGATTATTGTGTCAGTTTTTGTTCATATCGTTTTTCTATCTGCACTATCTAATTACATTGAATATTGTAAGTAACAGAAGATATTAACCTTTGTTTAATGAGATGTGGTTTAGTGCATATATGTTTACCGTTTAACATCCGTCACTTATCTAGCTTTTAATTCTTAACTTTTGAGTCGGTATGTTTTAATGAGCTCACGTGTGTGTGTTTTATTGTAAAACATAACTCTTCAGTAAAATAGATAGGTGTTGTAATCAAAACATCCTTTTGTAGTAACCGGGTTTCTGTACATTTGTTGATAGTTATAATATACAAGCAACAGAAGGAATGGTCGTATAAAAATTCAGTATTTTTATTGTTTTATTTTTCAAGAAATTTTAGTATATCAGCATAGATATGTAGGTGGTGTAACCGCCTGTGGTTAGTAACGAGGTAGTTTCGTGTGTCTGTTCTTTTTTACATCAAAACTTTAGAAGGTATACAAACAACATCCCCTCGCAACATTCCTGTCCATAAAGTTTCATTATCATTATTATTATTTACTATAAACAAGGAATACAAAAATCTGAAGCTGGTTTATGCTTTATCATGAATTTTGAACAAGGATAAGCTTATGTAAGATAAGTTATAAAAGTGGTTATTTCTATGTAACAATGTTCAAATTCCTTTTCTTGGCGGACAGCAAATACTGACTGAAATATTTATCAGCCTTGATACTTCTGATACTGTGATTCACAAAATATAGGTAGGTATGTTGGGGTTTTATTATAGCTTGTAGATCAAAACGGGGACCATTGATTTTTCTTTCTGTGCTCATTATGTTCCTGTGTTTATTATGCTCAACTGATTCTATTTCTGGCTGTAGCATCATCGTTTCTCAGAACATCACATCCAAGGCAAATAACTTCTTAAAACCTTTATTTTATTTTTTGCATTTCTTGATGTTATTGAGGTGCTTGATTACCTTACAATAGATTATAGAGCAAGACAATCAATACATGAAGTATCATGTTGTTGTTTTTTACGAGAGAGCGTTTAGAAAAAGAAACTCCGCACGAGGGGTGTTCTAGACTTTAAGGTTTTTGTTATATGCGTGCTGTACTAGTAGATGCACCATGGACGCTTTCATGAATAAATTTTGATAGTCACTTGAAATACAGTAGTTTGAGTATTCTTATGATGTTGGGTAATACACTGTGAACGAGAACAGATTTTAATACACCAAACTAAGATATATTTCCCGGTATTGCTGTGGTGTTTCGTAAAAACAGTGTAGACGTTCTCATCAATAGGTTTTGCTACACAAAGTCAAACAATTTCATTTATGATCTAGTGATTAGAGTAACCGCACTATGAATCCATGTACATATGGTTCGCGAACTGTCGCCCATAAAAAGTGCTCCGCTCTTTGAAGCCATTGGTTTTTCTCCAAGATTCCATGATTAACAGTAAAATTCCTCTATTCGATCAGACAGGAGTAGCCCAAATGTTGGGTGTGGGTAAAGTTGTTTGATGGCTGTGTGCTGTTAGCCCTGATAGAAACTCGGTAACATTTCAACTATTGGTAAACATCCATTAAAGGCGGTTTCATTGTTTAGTCTGCTTGTGGTTCACACACACAATAAAACCAGCTACTTTAACTTCAACATACTCTGGTCTGTTCGCCCCTTTTACTTTCTCAATTTTCCAACATATATGAGAATAGCAGTACTTTAATTTAAAATGCACACTACTAGATTGTCTGGTGCAGATTGTATTAACTTCGTGCGTGTCTTGTGGTTAAGTGTTACATTCATTACACATTGCCGACAGATTTACTGGTTTCAAAGGCAAAGTGACTGTAAATATTGATTTGTATATTTAACCATTATGTTTCCTGTGTGCGAAAAACGCAAAGAGCGCGTATGTATTCGTTAACGCCTGTGCTACAGCTAGCTTAGTCTTTTGTAACTTTTGAAAGGATCGTTTGTGTGTTGGTGCTGTTTGTTTGTGATACATCAAGTATGAAGTGTTAAGTGGTGGTTAGCCAAAAGAAATAAAACCTTAAAAGTAATGTCGGCTGTGTAACGGTATTGTGTATATTAAATCAGTTAACAAACACACGATCTAAGTTAATACTCGTGGAACAAGTTGGTCAACCTTAGCAAATGTTTGTAACCCATTTTTAACACAGATTTGAACAAAGTTAATATTTGGAGAAGCCAACTCAGAATTGAACAAGGCTAATACAGAATTCGAAGTTGAAACATTTGGACAACGCTAACAAAGTATTCAAAGGTTCAGGACATTTAGACAACACTATTAAACCTTTGAACAGTGTTATACGATGTTAAAAATATGTCGATCCATTCTGACTCTCCTTCTCATACGTATTCTCAGTGTTAACATCATATTGAATTAACCGTTTTAAAAGGCGTCGCTTAGAGTATGTTAAAACAAGATGAGCGTTTCTCTTACAATGAATGAAAAATATTACTTGATCCATATATGATGCACGTGTAGGGTTACACGTGAGTTACATTCTGAACTCAGTTCAGGTGTAAAAGATTTAATACGTGATGTTCTTCGGTAATACTGTTAGGTATTTTATATACGTACACATGTGTGTGAGTGTAGTAAGTGGCTGGTTGTATGCAACAAAGGAATATGACAAGTCGCGTGCCGTGTTTGAGCAGTAAACCAGTTGTGTCGTCACGTGAGAATAAAGTGAACATCTTAACGATACATGTATCTTGTGCAGCAAATTTATTTCTTCACTTTCTGGTCTGTAATCTGATTTGGGATATTTCCCATATTCACCTCTGTATTAATGAACAAGTAGTTTCACTTTCATAATATATTTTGTACTTTTACATCCTGTAGTAGGTGGATAGTATTTGTGTGTTTGGACACACAACTAACTATCAACAATAATCTATTAACTCGCATCTTGCCCGGCATGGCCATGTGGTTAAGGCCCTTGACTCGTAGTCTTAGGGTCGCGTGTTCGAATCCCCGTCAGGTCAAACATGCTCGCCCTTTCAGCCGTGGGCACGGTATAATATATTACGACCGATCCCACAATTCATTGTTAAGAATAGCTCAGGAGTTAGCGGCGGGTGGTGATAACTAGTTGCCTTCCCTCTGGTCTTACATTGCTGAGTCAGGAATGGCTAGAGCAGGTTGTCCTCATGTAGCTTTGCGCGAAATTCTAAAATAAACAAACCACCTCATCATCGGTGTTTATAACGAAACAGAAAATATGTAGTGAATGGTGGTTAGTTATGCAATTGAAACTTAATTATTCTGTGAGATCCACTCTTTATAATTTTACAAGATTCTGCGTTATGTATTACGCTGGGCCTGGCATGGCCAAGCGTGTTAAGACGTGCGACTCGTAATCTGAGGGTCGCGGGTTCGCATCCCCGTCGCGTCAAACATGTTCGCCCTTTAGCCGTGGGGCGTTATAATGTGACGGTCAATCCCACTGTTCGTTGGTAAACGAGTAGCCCAAGAGTTGGCGGTGGGTGGTGATGATGACTAGCTGCCTTCCCTCTAGTGTTACACTGCTAAATGAGGGGCGGCTAGCACAGATAGCTCTCGAGTAGCTTTGTGCGAAATTCAAAACACAAAACAAACAAACAATGTATTAAGCCCTCTAGTGACTCTGCAATAAGCTTGAGGGTTTCCAGATGGAGTGTTAGATACTATAAAAGATCATTCTCTTGCAAAACAAAATACACAAATCATAAATTAATTACACCCAAACACAGACGTTTTCTATTATACTTTATTTTAGCCGTGATGAAGCATTTTGCTTGAATGACATATATAAATGTGTAACGCGAATGTGTTATGTGTTGACTTTTTACACAACAAAGACATGTTAACAGCGTCGGACGTAAAAAAGGTTCCTTCCAGTGTCACAGTGCTATGTCTGCGGACCTATACTGCTAGAAACTGGGTTTCGATACTCGTGGAGGGAAGAGCATAGATAGCTCTTTGTTCACATTAACAAAACAAATATAAAAGATACATAAATTAGGGAACAAACTTGGGTGTGAGATAGCTACAGAATATAGTCCAAATAGTTGTAGGTATACACACAAAAACAAGACTTAATCTCTGTTCGTAAGCCTGACGCGTGAAAAAAAAATAACTATACATATATTATAACTATTATAAAACTGAAGTGTGTCACCAAGCACCGAGACCGGAAAGTAAACTTTCTTGAAGATACTTCAGGCCCTATAACGCTCACATAGCTGTAGGTACACCGTAAAGAAACGTAATAACGTGGTAGCTAAGTTATCGAGCACAGTTATGAATATACGAGAGAGAGAGAGAGAGAAAAAAAAGTATTAAACCCATTATCAGTTCAATCTCAACAAATGCGTAGAACATTTCCGCCAGAGAATTGCGTCATTTCCTTTTGACCCATCGTTATTTTTTATTTCATGATTTGTTAATGTAAAAAATGCGGCGACACTTTGTTTTGAAACCTTAATATTTACTATTTAAGTAGAAAAATTGCATATCGTTACTAACTTGTGATGATGTATGATGTATATTGAATAGTTTGTGTGTATGTAGTGGTGAAAAAAAGAAAAGTTGGAAGTTAGTCGCTTGGAAACTAGATTCTCTCCTGCGTCATAAGCCACTCTTCTTACTCAGTGTACGTGAAAATAGGTACGTATTGTTTTCACTGGAAAATGGTTTGGCTTCAGTTTCTCAGTACTGTTGGTGAATGCTGATAACCATTCTTCAACTGGATGGCACGTGATCATCGTAACACTTTGTATCCGGCGTGTTTCGTCGAGGTTGTTACTTTTAAACGAGCAAGGCTTAGATTAAAATGTAATGAGCTGAATGGAGTTCTAAGATCGTGATTAATTTTCTGTTGTGAAAACGCTTTTCGTTTCGTCAGAAACTCACTAAACTTATTGTTCTAATCTATTTCGGTATAAATTAGTTATAAAATACTGGGAACTGCAGTAGGGCTTCACTTCGTTCCAACAAGGTTTCATGACTGTTTTTATCTCTGTATTAGTTTTTAACAACTGTATCTTACCATTTCAAACCATTAAATTATTAACAACTAACTGGAGTAGCTGCCACCTGGCAGAAGTTATGTAAATTCGCGTTTAATGAAAGGTTGGTTTTCTTATGACATGAAAAGTTGTTTGCTCTTATATGTAATTTTTAAAAACGTACATGAAAACCGAAAAATGCAAAGTTGAAAATTTATGTGTAGCCATGAACCTGACAAGCCTTCATACCATCCATCAACAGGGGGCGAAGTAGTGATAAAAAAAAAAGGCGAAAATGCCCATAAAAAAAACAACCTGCAAAACGCAAATCTGAAAATTTGTGTGCATTTCCCCATGGGCCCAATGAACCTCCATACCAAATTTGGTGAAGATCCATCTACATCCTGTGAAGTAGTTACATGGATATACAACAAACGGTAGTATTATACTTATATAGATTGTATGAAAATCTGCACTTGTCTGTAATATTACTCTGTATAGATGCAGACTTTACACATACATATTTTACGCTGTTAACAACGCTGTTATTTCCACCGTACATTAGCAACAAATTTCGCATTGTTACATTATTGCTTATCTTTCCACCATCATGTGGTATTTTTAGGAAAACTAAAGCTAAGAGTTTTATTACTATTTTAGTCAACACTAAATTCGATTGTAAGCTTAGGATTAAAGTGACAACAATAGCCAAGAATTTTGTTTCTTTAAACAACCTAATTTTGTTGAACTTGTGTTGTTTTAATCTAGAAAAAACTATCTCTGATCCAGTGGGTGCCAGCGACTGATGTTAATTAGTTTTGGAACATACGCCTTTATTAACAGCGATCATAGGCCAAATGCTACCCGAAGACTACAGAAATCGTTCGGTTTTCTTCATTATATAACCGAAATAATGAGTAACCAAGACAACAGTAAATATAAGTCTAAAACCTCCAACAGTACTTAGCGAAGAAAAGAGAAGTGAAAGTACTCTTTGAATCTTAAACCTACAGTAATGGCTAACGGCTGAAAGAAAACGTAAAGTACCTGTGAAACCCCATTCCACCAAACGTGCTCGTCCTTCCAGCCGTGGGACGTTATATGTGATGGACGATCCTAATATTCGTTGGTTAAAGAGTAATCCAACAGTTAGTTGGCGGTGGGTGGTGATGAGATTTTGTTGTTGTTGTTTTATTTAATTTCGCGCAAAGCTATACGAGGGCTATCTTCGCAGCTGATGATATATTCGGTATTAATAAATGTTTTTAATGTTTTCTAGGGTATTAGAAGAGTAAATATCATAAAAGGTTCGTAAGTAAAACATTGCAAATAGACAGTAAGATGTCTTACAGTGTTGACTGTGTATACTGTTGTTGAAGTTACTGGATCTCTTGGAAAGGTGTTTCATTTAATATGTATCTCTTGTAGAACGGCCTTATTAACATAAGGTATCCCACTAAACAGCTTGTAATATAGTTTGTTTGGGGTTTATTGGAGTAATTGAAGAATATAATGTTCATTTAATAGCAAATCTGATAAATGTCAGACGTAATTTACCTTTCTGTTAGGCCTGACATGGGTTAAGGGTCAGGGGTTAGGGCGCTCGATTTGCAACCTGCGGATCGCAGGCTCGAATCACCATCACTGAATATGCTCATTCTCAGTCGTGAGGACGTTATAATGTATTGGTCAATCACATTATTCTTTTTTAAAGATAGTCTGAGAGTTGGCGGTGAGTGGGTGCTAAATTAGGGACGAATAGCGTAGTTGGACTTCGAGAAGCTTTGCGCTAAATTCAAGATAAACAAACAAACCTATTTATTGTGATCGCTGCAGGCTTTAGGCTATTGCAGCTGTTTTATAAAAATGGCTTTCCTTTTCACATTATGAGAGAATCAGTAATTGTACTTTAATTCATGAAAATCTGAAAATTTAAGAAAATCTGAAGAAAGAGACTTTGGTTTCGCACATTTCAGTTTCTTAAGCTGACTAACTGTTTTATGTCAGCAAAGAAACGTAGTATAAACAGCGTTCGTTATGGAAACGTATAAGTAAACCTCGATTAAAATTAGTTGTATAAGAAAGAACAATGTGATTTGTTGGAATATGGTCTAAATAAAAGGGCACATTTTCCTGTAATTGGATATAGTGCAAGCGTATGAGTTTAGGAAAATAGTCAAATTCGTTTTACTTAGACTTTTTTGTACAAGTTTTATTAAACTTAATAATAGTTTATATGTGTAAAGCGTTTACAGAAAGACGAAAAGTAAGCATTATCTCCATCAGTGAATATTGTAGCTTGAATTGTTATTCTGAAAATGTAATGTACTCAGTGTGATGATGTTTAAGTTAACGATTCCTGTAAAAAGTACTTAGTGTCAACAAGTATTTTTAGAATCAGTATTTACAAGATGTTTTCTAAGAGTAAATAAAACCAAAATTATGATTAACAAATAATTTTATTTCTTGCATTTAAAGTTCATATGTCATGCTGTGTTCTAGTCTACAGATGGTATAATTATTCTTGTAAATAGTGACAGGTGTATGTTTTATTGGCGTCACGACAGTACAGATTACAACGTTAGACGTCTATTATGAAACGGCCCGGCATGGCCAGGTGGTTAAGGCATTCGACTCTTAATCCGAGTGTCGCGGGTTCGAATCCCCGTCACACCAGACATGTTCGCCCTTTCAGCCGTGAGCGCGTTACATTGTGACGGTCAATTCCATTATTCGTTGGTAAAAGAGTAGCCCAAGAGTTGGCGGTGGGTGGTGATGACTAGTTGCCTTCCCTCTGGTTTTACACTGCTGAATTAGGGACGACTAGCACAGATAGCCCTCGAGTAACTTTGCGCGAAATTTAAAACAAGCAAACAAACAGGAAACAAAACTAGGAATTGTCCATATTTATCTTTGCAGTCTTTTTAATTTTTTATATACAACCCACGTTATCAGAAGAATTTATTAAAATTCTAAATGAACTTCATTTTCTAAGTAAATTTACGTTGTATGACGTAATTAGATCGAGTAGAATACTCATAGAATTGTATAGTTGTATGCATGAACTAATTAAAAGTTTTAACTTTAGAGAAAGTCGCCCATACGTCAGACAAAATTGGGGGTTTTATGTAATTAGCCTGCTCTGTTAATTATTTTCTGTCGCTTTAATTGGGCATCATACTAATTATGATATCTCTAGTGAATTAATTTGAGGTAGGTGATCAGGCGTTTTGAAGGGCTCTCAGGTGAATATATAATGACGTGTTTATTGTCGGATATTTTGTTAGTTATAACATTCTACTCAAGTCTGCGACAGCAGAGAACTGAATGGCTTTAGTATTATCTTGGGTCAAAATAAAAGTAACTAACATTGGAGCAAACTTAATTGTATGATGTTTTGAAGTACCGATTACAAGACCATGTTTTTGATTAATAACTAGGCATAAGATTGATAGTCGCCTTATAATTGCAGCTGTCTGCAGGTCTTTTAAACCCCTACTCTCACCTATCGCATTCTCGAATTTACAGATAGCATCCAGCTACGCATGCGCGCCAGATGTTCGCTCATGGCCAACGTTAATCTTGCAACTAATCCACCTGTAGGCTGTTCAGTTATACTATTGATTTTTGTGGACCTGAAAAAAAGGGCTTGTGACTCTCAATTTTTTCCCATGGTTTCTGATACTATGGATCGTATTATATTAGAGATCGCCCTATAATCGGTCCACTACAGTAGTTGTGGCTTCCAACATTTATGGTGTATATTTTGTTTTTATTACAGTTTACAGTTGTACTATATACAGTAAGATTTGCTTTGGTACGTAACAGTAAAATTTAGTTATGTTCACACGTTTTTTTCAACTGTAATACGTGTAGAGTACAAAAAAATGATGAGTTACAGTATAATTCCATAATTTAGCCTGTGTATTTTGTTACATAGTCGTTCTGGAGATGCAAACTGTATTCTGTCTTTTGCATTGTTATCTGTTCTATGTTTTTAAGATATAATTTTTTTTATGTATGTAACAAATCATTTTTAAGAATGTGGTCTTAATCATATTTGTGGTATTTCCAAGACAGTCTAATGCTGAATATTTTTCAAATTACTTATTAGGTTGGAACTGAATTAGAGATTGAAAGTAGCAAGTGTCCGATATATAAGAATCAAAAAACACAATGCACTTCCTGGTTTCCGTAAAACTCGCGTTTTCCTTCGAGATAGTGTAATTGGAAATAAAACGTACTTTTGAAAAATTCTCTTCATGTAGGTGTATAACATTTCATCTTTTAGACCGTGATATGTATGATAAAGTCACTATTAGAAGTAGCGGCATTGAAAGGAAAGATATTTGCCTCATTAGACTTTCGAGTTCACCGTTCGGCTATCACAGCAATCATTTGTGGTAACAATAGAGAGTCATAATGACTTACAGATCGCGTGCTTCGTTCAACTTTGTAAAACCCACATTCTAGTGTGTGGACGTGCGTGCTTATGGTGCATGGAAATTCTTGCGTCACTAACTTCTTTTATCGTGTCTTGTGTAATTTGCAGCAAGATATGCGTGATCGGAAATGAAGAAAGTGAAGCGGACACAATGTTAGTTAGTGCTTGAATCCTTATCGACCTGGTTCTTTCTGCAATCATACCAGATGGTTTAAGAGATTAATGGAAAATACCGTGATTAATAAGTGTTGTGTGACATGAATTCTCACTTTCTGGTAAAGTAGCTTAAAATCTGTTATTTGTAACCTATATTTTATAATGCTCAACCTTACTGGTAGTAGCAGCAAATGTCTGAATTGTGTGGTTATAGCTTCTGAACTACACCGTTTCGTGTTTCAATAATCTGGGACGTGATATATTTGTAGTTAATGTATGAAAACGTTTTTGTTTTTTTTTACTCCCAGTTTGATGTATAGCTCATGCATGGAAACGTTTAATTTTGGGTTACAATTCCCGGTTTGATGTATGGTTCATGTATGGAAACGTTTAATTTTGGTTTACAATTCCCGGTTTGATGTATGGTTCATGTATGGAAACATTTAATTTTGGTTTACAATTCCTGGTTTGATGTATGGTACATGTATGGAAATGTCTGATTTTGGTTTACAATTCCCGGTTTGATGTATGGTTCATGTATGGAAACATTTAATTTTGGTTTACAATTCCTGGTTTGATGTATGGTACATGTATGGAAATGTCTGATTTTGGTTTACAATTCCCGGTTTGATGTATGGTACATGTATAGAATCGTTTGATTTTTGGTTAACAATTCCCGGTTTGATGTATATGGTTCATGTATGGAAACGTTTAATTGTGGTTTACAATTCCCGGTTTGATGTATATGGTACATGTATGGAAACGTTTAATTTTGGTTAACAATTCCCGGTTTGATGTATATGATTCATGTATGGAAACATTTACATTTCCCAGTTTGGTTAGTATAGTAACTGAGTAGAAGATTCTGTATTGTTCTCTCCACCTCACAAATTAAACATCAGAGGTTAAAAAAGAGTCACGTTATAGTCGTGGAAATATAAAGTTACGATATTCAATAACGTGTTAGCTTTTGTTTATAGTAGTATTCGTGGGATGATATAAAATAGACACTAGTTCCACCTTCCTTTCATCTTCCTCTGGTGGGTCCACCATAGCATTATTCTGCCCGACTGATGTTCTGCTTAGCTGATACCTGTAATTTTTCACATGTTCATATAGAAATTAACATAAAGCAGCACTAGCTGGAAAACGAAAAGATCGTTTGACAAACAACAGCGTATATCACAGATACCGTTGTCATGGTGATACATTCTAGTACTAGGCGGTCATGATTACAGAATGTTTGTTAAAGAAGTGCCTTACCGCAAGTGGAGATTTAGATGTATTGTCACGTATGCGCCCGAGCGTATATGACCCATACTTGTATGAAACTTAACGACAACCATAATTTTACGAATAAATGGTCTTTTTTGTTTGCTTGATAAAATCATTTCCACAGTCAAGCAAACAAATAAAGATATTTAAAAAATAAATAAATCTCTTTTTCTTATCGTATCTACTGGTCGTCTCCTACATTTGTTTGAAGAGATTGAAAATGGTGAAAGTCATTTTTGTTCTGCAAAACCGTAGCACACATCACAGAACTCAGAATATCAATAAAGCTTTTCCCATAAAGTAAGTTTACGGATATACAACGCTGAAATCTGTGGTTCGATTCCTCGCTGTAGACACAGAAAATAGCCCTATTTGGCTTTGCTTTAAAACCAAACAAACCAAATATTTTGAAAAAGTAGTGAATGACATGATTCCAGAGAAATAAAATATTTGAACTTTACTGAAAAAGCCCAACACAATTTGTATTTTAGTTATTACTTAGGTGGTTTTTGGTTACAGCACTCGACCACCAATATACATGAGTCGCGGGAACAAAATCTGGCGCCAATCACGCTTACTCCTTCAGCCGTGTATATGTTACAATGTTACGGTCATTCCATTGTTCGTTGGCAAAGAGTACCTCAGGAGTTAGTAGTATGTGCTACCGGCTGTTTGCCTTCTATCTAGTCGGCATTTCAAATTTATAAATGGCTGCAGGTTTCCGTATCAGCTTCGTCATAAATAAAGTTAAGATAATTTATTCTATTCTCTTGTAAACAGCATTCGTTATTTAAATGTGTAGAATTCATCGATGTTTAAAGTGTGTCGTTAAAATTTGAAGCAACATCTCAATACGAATTAACATGAAATGTCTTCTTTGGTCGGATTTAACAACATAATCTCTCAATACGAATTAACATGAAATGTCTTCTTTGGTCGGATTTAACAACATAATCTCTCAATACGAATTAACATGAAATGTCTTTTTTGGTCGGATTTAACAACATATTCAATTTGATAAAGAAATTAGACTTTTAGAGAAAAATCTCCCTTTAAAACTACGATTGTAATATGGTTACGTTTCGAGCGAATGTTGTCACATAAATAAGATACTACCATAGTTTTTAATGGTGATTTTTCTCAAAATATCTAATTTCTTTATCCCATCACCTTCGCATTTGACAACTTATTTATCCAGTTTTATAAATAAGTAAACTATGTAATAAGGGTTAGTAATTTATGTAATACGAAGAACATCGTTAAACTTAAAAGATATGTAAAATATACAGTGAGTATAGATTGCTGTAATTCGACAGTTGAATACCCTCGTTATTAATGGTGTTTTCGGCTACAATTGAATAAGATCTTACGAGGTTGGTCACCTTAACGGATTTATGTTAAGCCTAAATATGTAAATCTTGTATATAGAGATAATTCGAGATGTTTTATGAGTCATCGATTTTTAAAGAAGTTTAAATGTTCGTAGCATGTAATATTGTGTAACTAATTTGGTTAAAGTGACAAACTTGAAGAGTGACCGTGTGCTAAGAAACACGAGAAGCTTGTTCTCGCTAGTGGTCACTATTCTTGGACTGTATTAATGACCCTTTGTTACAAAACATGCGCCGCACTTTGTGACCGTGTTTGCACTCTAAGCCTTGAAGTCAGATCTCACCATTCGGTCAGACAGAGGTGGTCCAATAATTAGCAGTGGGTGCTGTTGACCAGCTCAATGCCTTCCCTCTGTTCTCTAAGTTGAAAATTAAAGCCAGTTGCGCGAGGACATGCAACTTGTGGCGAAATTCTGAAACAAACAAGGGACTCTCCCTAGCTGTAATTAAAAATTTTGGGCGGTATTTGACAAAAACAAAGTACAAAGTTTGTCATAATTATCTTTAGTCCTACAAAGCTTGTATCTCTTCCAACAGCCTGATAGTAGTGATGGTATTAAAGTAAGTGAACTGGTTCTCTGAAGTCTTGAAGTCGCTGAGACTGACAAGTTGATAAGAAATTTCTAATACCTGCCTCTCGTACAACGTGGATTCAGGTTTTACATGGATACTTCACTGAGCCCACTGGTCTGTGGACTTGTACTGCTGAAAACCAGGTGTCAATACCCGTGGTAGTCAGAGTACAGGTACAGGTAGCTTTTATGTAGCTTTGTGCGTAACAACAACAAAAATAATACTTTCCTGGATGTGAACGCAGTGACACCTATTGATTAAACTCTTGTATTTCTGACAGCAAGAACGATGTGTGTACTCGGGAACGTTTCTTTCTCTCTCTCTCTTTTGTTTTTTACTTCGCATATGCTCATAATGTATGCGTGTAAGCCATATTTTGCTTACGTATAACTAACTGCATGTGTCTCACATGTACAATCTAGATATCTAGTTTCAATGAAATACGTGATTGTGTGTGTGTAAATATAAGTGTGTGCATACATGTGTATATTACAGTGTTTCACTTGAATATTACTCTGTATTTTATAATTTATGTATGAATAAAAGACACTCATATTCCGTGTTTTAATAACGAACACACGCTGCAGAATAAATAATATATATAGCCGTTCCCTGGAATAACAACGATTAGATATTGATTTTCACTAAGATTCATTGTATATTTTGTTAGAAGACAAGATCAGCCCATTTCTCCATGGGTTTGTGGATGATTTCTCGGTTTATATAACTATAATTGGTCACCGTTAGAAAGACCCAGACGGAGGCACTTATGTTGTACATCTTACCCGGGAATGTAGAAATTGTCGTCAGCTCACGTGAACGTGTTTGTTTGAATAATAATGTATGTGGAAACGACCGTCGTATCAAAAGTTGAGTTTTATAAACTAGTTTTTATTTGTTTGTTTCTATCTCTCTCTTTTTATTCCACAATTTTCCACTAGACAAATGATTTTCAATGCTATATTTGTTTTAATATTTGAGAAAACATATGCAATAGTTTTTAGTCCTTACAGTTTTAAAAACAAAACAGAAAAAAAAATATTGTGACGTATATTCTGCCATTATAATTTGGTTTCATAATTATTTTTTTTTTAAATCCATGATTTTCTGCTAGACGAAGGAGTGTTTTGAAATATTTATTTTGTATTCATCTCTCCAGGTGGGTACTTGCAATGATCGTTTGCCCTTGCAAATAGGGTCCAGCATAGCCAGATGTTTAAGACACTCGACTCGTAATCCAAGGATCACGGGTTTGAATCCTCGTCACACCAAACATGCTTGCCCTTTCAGCTGTGGGAAATTTATAATGTAACGGTCAATCCCACTGTTCGTTGGCGGTGATAACTAGCTTTCTTTCCTCCAGTTTTACACTGCCAAATTAGGGACAACTAGTGCAGATAGCCCTCGTGCAGCTTTGTGCGAAATTCAAACCAAACCTTGCAGATAGAAAGATTAAAATGTATTTTTACCATTACGGTCTTGTATGTTTGTTTGTTTTTTAATTTGGTATCTTACACAGCACAGAGGATTTGTTAAAAGTTGTATTCTTTATTAAAATCCTGGGACAATACTTTTAGCGATTATCTGCTCAAATATACTTAGAATAATTAAAAGTTTATTAAGGCGTGTGTTTTTTCCATTACTGTCTTGTTTAACAGAGAGTTTAAGATGTATCATATTTGAGTCATTTATATTTTGATTTTTAAAAACCTGCCAATGCTACTGCATTGTCTTCGGTTAACTTAGATTTTGTGCAACGTCCTTAAGTGCTATATGATGTAATTATAAAATTTTGGTGTAATTAAAAGGTTGCACTAGTGAATAAATGCGCAAGACATTTTAGTGGTTGAATGAAGTGTAACCGCAAGCGTAGGTGCTTTGTTTACAGGATTTGGCGTAATTTGATTTTTTGTCAATGAGTATAGGTGTTTACGTATGGAATTATAAGCACATAGTGCTGAAGCTGCGTATTTAAAAGATGTGAGTAAATGCTTACAATGTGTGTGTAACGTTAAGCACACAGTGTGTGAAGTTGATTCATAAGACCCTATACAAGTTGATGTTTGTAACAGTATGGATGTTATTGTTTTTGTTGTGGAAATATAAGCCCAGTGTCTGAAAGATGCTTGATTCACAAGGCCGTGTGTAAAGTAACTTTGTGTTCACAGCGATGTAGGTGTGTGTGTTTTTCTTATAACAAAGCCACATCGGACTGTCTTCTGTGTCCATTGAGGGCAATCGAACCCCTTATTTCACCATTGTAAATCCACAGGCTTACCGTTATCCCAGCAGAGGACGTGTTTTTTTTTTTTTTTTTGTTAGTAAACACGGAGTCTCACGGTGCTTGATTCACTTGTATTTACAACGATATAGGTGTTTTGTGTGTGTGACTTTAAAACACACGAAGACGCTTCGTTTACAAAATTGTGTGTACATGTTTCGCAGCTCCATAACCACTAAATCACTTTACGTGTTAATGCACGTTGTTTAAAAGTAGTGAAATAATCAGCCGGTCGTATCGAACCGGTATAGCAAACACCTGTAGAAATCTATACGAACATCAACTCCTCGTTCTTGGTCTGCACTACTATAATCACCCTCTATATTTTTTTTTTATAATTGTTCACTGACGAATGAAATAATATGGACCACACTCTCCGAGAACCTAACCGTTTTCTACATGCAGGTCACCCTCGTAGAGATGTATATGGAATATGCTATTTTACGGTGCAATTGAACATGTCTTGTGTCACGTGTCAGTTTGTATAACTGAACTACGTATCAAATATTTATAGATTTTTTTTTTCTCTTTCTCACTATCTTGGGAGAATAACCATGGTATCAGGTTCAATGTGTTGGATGAAACGTATACAGTGTTATCTTTCTAAACCTAATAACCGCGACACAAAACGAAGATAGCAATCAGTCTCGAGAACTGATCATGTTGTAAAACTGAGATGTTCATTGTCTTTCTTGGTGATTCCCTAGGAGTGAGATTAGCTTGATTTTTTTTTTTTTTGTATCACTTATCGTCAGGTGCGGAGTGTACCATTGGTGCCAAATGTGCTTTTGTAATTCATTTTATTTTTTGCCATTTTCTTATCGTTATGCCCTTCAGTGGCTCAGCGGTATGTCTGTGGACTTACAACGCTAAAAACCGGGTTTTGATACCCGTAGTAGGCAGAGCACAGATAGCCCATTGAGTAGCTTTGTGCTTAATTCAAAAACAACTTGTCGTTATATTCTGATTTCTAAGAATCACTCGTATGTTGTTTGGATGTAAATAAATCTTGGTGGTCAAATATCAAATTCATTTCATACAGTCACTGTAAATCTTGGTGGTCAAATATCAAACACGTGTCATACAATCACTGTAAATCTTGGTGGTCAAATATCAAACTCGTGTCATACAGTCACTGTAAATCTTGGTGGTCAAATATCAAACTCGTGTCATACAGTCACTGTAAATCTTGGTGGTCAAATATCAAACTCGTGTCATACAGTCACAGTGAATCTTGATGGTTAGATAATAAAATCGTGTCATACAGTCACAGTGAATCTTGATGGTTAGATAATAAAATCGTGTCATACAGTCAGTGAATCTTGATGGCTAGATATTAAAATCGTGTCATACAGTCACAGTGAATCTTGATGGTCAGATATCAAAATCATGTCGTCACATCGACGCAATAACACATCGTGATGAAACAGAAGAATAATGTCAGCATTGTTGAATATTTTGCTTTTAATATGTGCGTATAGATATTTCTTTAACACGATTTTTACATTTACATTTTAGTATCTCATCATCTGTCATATTGCCAATTTTCTGTCATATACGAGCTTAAGAATTTTTTATTTAACATAAAAAGGGAAATTGGGATGGTTTATTTTGTTTTATCCGCTCGTGAGTTTCGTGTTTGTCTGTTGTCCACTTCTAAGTAGCGTTTTGTTATTAAGAAACCAAAGTGTGGGTTTACGTTTGTTTTTCTGTTTTTCTTGCAGTTACTCTAATGTGATCCATATTGTCGTATAAAGTAGTAGAAAGTTCCGAGTGTATAAACTCGAAAAGCGTACAGTTCAGTAATGACGTTTTTGTACTAGTGAGTAGTTTTTTTATTAAAATTATTCATATATCTTTATAACTGCTGTATGAAAATAGAGAGGATGGTCAAGGAGTTTTGATGTTAGGATTTGCCGCTGAGAAGTCGTACTTTTAGTTGAATAATTAAAATACGAAGAAGTAAATCGTGTAGCACTAGGCTCGTGTTTAGGTCTTGATTTAGCAAATTGTTTCATGTGTCATTATGTTTCTTTGGTTTATTTAGTGTAAAGTTACACAAGGACTATCTGCGCAAGCAGTCTCTGATTTAGCAGTGGTAGACTAGAGGGAAGGCAGCTAATCAACGCTACCCACCGCCAACTCTTGAGCTACTCTTTTGCTAAAGAATAGTGGGACTAACCGTAAAATTATAATGCCTCCACAGCTGAAAGGGTGAGCATGTTTAGTTACAGAGATTCGAGCTCTCGGACTGTAGATTGAGAATCGAGCGCCTTAACAACCAACCTTTCCAGACCGTGTTATTATGGGGGAGATTTTTTTTTTGCAAGATTTTAAAACTTCTATAATATTGAAGAAGGTATTAGGTAAATATATAACACTGTATTAAGTAAGCTATATAAATGATAAATCTATTATTGCGAAACACTAAATTTATATAGATACTTGTGTGGAAAGGCCCGGCATGGTCAAGTGGTTAGTACACTCCGACTCGTAATCTGAGGTTCGCGAGCTCGAATCCCCGTCACACCAAAGATGCTTGTCCTTTCAGCTGTAGAAGCATTATTATATTACGATCAATCCCGTTATTCATTAGTAAAAGAGTAGCCTAATTGTTGGCAATGAGTGGTGTTGACTAGCTGCCTTTCCTGTAGTTTTACACTGCTAAATTTGGGACGGCTTGCGCAAATAGCTTTCGTGTAGCTTTGCGCGAAATAAATAACAAACAAACAAACTTGTACGGACAGTTTCACGTGTACTCTTCAGTCCAACGTAGAAGAGAAAGTATTTTTAATGTAATTTCTTTATGTATGAGCGTAAACCATGGTATAGGATGCCACCATGGATAAAATTTTATGTAACGCATTTTCTCTACAGTCTTTAAAAAAAAAAGGGCGGGTGAATTCAGTTCCACATCTCTTTGAGCACGCAATTCTGCAATAACTCTCCTTCCCCCCCCTCTTTTATCTATGATACTGGTTAGACCCGCCCTTTAAGTCTGTTTTTGTTTTGGAGGGGGTACTCTCTCCGGAAATAACAGCAGTGTAGTGTTTTCGAATAGTAACTGTACGTATCAGTTATGCATGCGTTGTACAATTCACGTGCACATTTGTAATCTCGACACAAGCCGAATTACTTCTATACCCTCAAATCGTTGAAATTACGACTTTTCGGTTTTGTTTTGTTTTTTATGCTCTCAACCGACTTGTGGTTAACGATAACATCAATGGCAAGGGCACATTTATTTATGAATTTGCATAGTCGAGTTTATTCATCGATAAGGGCTGCTCTCGACAGTTTAATTCGGCTAAGGAAACCGCTCCTTGATCAACATCTGTACCACGAAACCTATGGAATGTACGTAGTATTGCGAATTCATCTTATGAACGAATGTAACTATAAAAACATCAGTACACTCTTATGGTGTTTTCATGTATACAACAGCACTATATATCAGGTCATCCCTTGAGGAATGTCCGATTTTAGGTTCAGAAAAAGAGAAAGGATTTCAAACGCTTTTAATGTTATATAATCAGTAATGTATGTTCCATTATTGTTAATTACTTCCTGCCAACGATTCAGAAGCTTCTGAATGCCACTTCTATAACATTTTTGTGGTTTGGAGGAAGAGAATTAGAGAGGATAGTTTTGACATCTTAATGTATTCCAAGCTCTTTTCCATCAAGATACTTCTGCAGACTTCAGAATACATGATAATCGGATGGGGATAGGGTCTGGAGAATAAAGAGGATGTGGAAGTTTTTTTCCAGTTTAACTCTTCAATTTTGCAGATGTAATCATTGCTATATGGTGCCGTGCATTATGCTGGTGTAATACAACACCTTTATAATTGTAAAAGCAAGCCTCTTTACTTTCAGTGCAACATTCAAGTGCTCTAACTGCTGACAGTAGAAGTCTGATGTAATCATTATATTGAGTGGCAGCAACTCAAAGTGGATCACACCAACAATATCCTCCAAACGCTTAACAAGACTTTCCTAGGGTGGAGGTCCTTCGCTTAACATTTTTATAAAATATCCATTTTTCATCTCCAGTCACTAACTTGTCCAAAAAAGGTGTTACGTTCACAAGATGCAGAGAAGTTCAGATGTCCGCTCTTGCTCTAAGGTTGGCTTGTGTCTAATCATGGGGGACCCATTTTCCAAGTTTTCACACATTTCAAAGCTGTTGCAGATGATGGTGAACTGTTGAATTAAGCTTCCGTGCTAGTTCTTCAACTGTTACAGCACAATCTTCATCAAGTGCAGCTAGCAGCAAGTCATTATTAAACTCAACAGAATGACCTGAACTTCTGAAACCACTTTTGACATTTTCTTTCATTGAGAGACTCCGCATCATAAACACCTTGAATGTTTCGTGTAGTTTCTACTGCACTGTTGTCTTTTTTAAACTCGTAAAGCATTATATGCCTAATGTGCTCCTCAGACACATGCATCTTCATAAGTATTTATTTGATTAATGATTTGAATAGGTGGATTGGGTTAGCTTCTTTTATTTGTCTGAACGTTTTTATACGTGCCCTGCTATTATGTAGCATTATTTAGTCATGAAAGTCTTTTAGAAAGAGAGAAACGAATGCACTTTCTGTATTAAATTTTCGGACTTCTGGGATGACCTGATATTCCAGATATCATGTGTGAGAGAATTAGAGATAGAGACAAAACTGGGACTAATTATACTCTGACATTCTCACAAATGCAAGCCATTAGACATCTCATCTTTATACTGTTTTATTACATATTATTTCAGTTACAGTGTTTACCTTTGTAAAATTTATACATTTAGTACAAGCAAGTCGGTCACGATGGTAGTGCCGTGTCAGTTTGCTGTATTTTACAATTTCATTACATTTATTTTTTAACCTTGTCCGAGATAAATGTACTGCTTCGTTGTGTAACACCAGTCCTTGTGTGTGTAAGGAAACCCTGACACTTTTCTAATTGTTAAGTGACACTAACAAAGACTTCAGAGTTACTTTGTTTTAACGCGTGTGTGTTTATCTCAAAAGAATATCGCGCGTAAAGTTGTCGGTAATATGTTCAGTAGATGTAGCTGCATTACAGACGTTGTGTGAACCTCTTTCAGTAATGTTGAACATTTTTTGTGTCGCGTGTTACCGCTATGCTAGGACGTGCTTTGTTTCGATTTTTATTTTTAAATTTAGTGAAAGCAGAAGAGAAAGTTTTACGAGATTCTGTACACACTGTTATAAACACGGTTTAACGATTGACTGTTTGTGATGCACACATTGTGTTCTTTGTGTGTACAGAAACACGTAATCCTTTATTTCTCTTTATAATAAATCACGTTTATAGCTTCTGTGGTTTATAGTGCATTAACTGTATACAGCAAACCAGTAACAATATTCTGTCTCTTCACGTGTTGCTATGGCTACCTTTAATAATATTAAGCGGATTCTCGAAATTTCAATTTGCAACAACACTGGAAATCACTAATGTTTAAATACACACATCCTACATTGTTGATTCGTGCACTCGAGAATTTCCTACAGATTTAGAGAATAGGCGGGAATTTCGCGATACACACTTAACAGTATAAGTTACACGCATTTCTAAATATATATTTAACTCAAAAAACATCGATATTAAAATAAGTATATAATACTAAATCCAGTTACAAGCTCAAAAACTGAAGGTGGTTGCTGTTGAGTTAGTTGCCTTCCTTTTGGTCTATTAGTTAAAAACTAAGGAAGGCTAGTACAAATAGTTCATGTGTAGATTTGCTGACGTGTTAATCCAGAACTTTTATTGGGTTATATGTAATGCATTAATCCATTAATTCAAAAAAAAAGTACTGAGGTTTTTTGAAGCAAATTAATCCATCATTTATAGCTAGTTACGTATTGCACAATAAATGTGTTTACATAGTTCTCCGATACACATTAGTCTAATTTAATTTTATATAACACATTAACCCAGCCGTTTTACTATGTTCTTTTTTAACACATTAATTCTGCAATTTTAGTAAATTGCTAGACTGACATTAGAAATGTACTACATTATTAGACCCACAGTAGAAAATTACTACTGTATATTGTTTGGCTAACAGTAAAATGTTACTGTCTTGCTGACATTCGAAAAATTGCCGTTTTGCTAGGCCGACACTATAAAACTTCTATATTGTTAGACTAACAGTATAAAGTTACTGTGTTGCTAGACTTACATTAGAACAGGGGTCACCAAACTTTTTTTCACAGAGGGCCAGATTACTTGGGGATGAGAAGCGCGGGCCGCATGATCATTATGTTCAACACTCATAAGTTAGAACGAAAGCTCTCTGTAAAAGACTTAACACTAAGTTTAGGATGCCACATTAGCCATGTGGGAGTAGCATGCAATACACACATATAATAAAAAAACAAACAGAAATACAACCAACATTTTTATTCACTAAAAGGTTATCAAAGAAGGTGACATTAGCAAAACAATTGTCACATCGCACATAGTGAGTAAATATCTGAATTTCACTAAGCCGCAAAAAAGTTAGTGAGATTTATGAAATTGGCGTTTGGCTTTCAAAATATCTTCAATTTTCGGTTCTGAATTGCTATATCTAATCATTAGAATTGCTTTCAAATGTTCATCAGTGAACCTTGATCGAAGTACCGACTTCACATACTTCATTTTTGAAAATGCTTGTTCACAGATATAAGTTATTCCGCACATTGATGTCATACCAGATTCGAACTGCTTCAGCTTTGGAAAATCATCTTCAGGTATGCAGTTGTAAAATACAATAAGTTGTCTCTCTCTGAGCTTTGCTTTCAACAAGTCATTTCCTTGCAAATCGATGACCTCCAGCTGAAGTTCCACTGGCACGTCATCAATGACACAATCAAAAGGATTTTGAAAAAAGGAGAATGTCACTTTCGATTCTGTCGAGGTCCGAAAATCTCTCTAAAAATGCTTATTTAAATCACCAATAATCTTTTTCTGAAACTTCAGGTTGACATCTTCTGTGATTCCAGCATGAAACTCATTGAAACACTACAAATGAGAGAGGTTTTCTCCTTCCAAATGTGCTTCAAACAATGACAGCTTTCTACGAAATCTTTTAACGATTCTATAGAAATCAGAGACAAGGTTATTCTTCCCCTGAAGTTTCATGTTCAATTCATTCATGTGGGATGTGATGTCAACCAAAAATGACAACCAGGTTGGATCCGACATAAGTGGATTGGCTCTAATTTCTCGATAAGAAATATATCTATTTCTCTTTCCAGCTTATAAAAACGAGACAAGACTTTACCGCAGCTGAGCCACCTTACCGCCGTGTGACAAGGCATGTCACAGAAATCCGAATCAATTTCTTCAAGAAACGCCTTGAACTGGCGATAATTAAGTGCCGACCCCGAATGAAGTTCACTGCAGAAATGACTGGTTTCAGTACGCAAGAAATATCTAAGTCTTTTCCACAGAGTGCTTGCTCGTGTATGATGCAGTGTATGAACAGAGCGCTTCAGATTTGAAGATCTTCCAACTGTTTCCTGATCAGACCCGTCTTTACTCCAGCCATGTTTCTTCCTCCATCAACTGTAACACCTCTAAGCTAATTCCACTGAAGGCTATAGTCTTGCAAAGTTTTATGCACTTCCATGAAAATGTCTTCTCCACTTGTTCTTCCCTGAATGCTGCAAACTGATGCCAACTCTTCCGTGATCTCAAAGTCCAAATTAACTCCACGAAAGAACACGAGAATTTGTGACGTACTCGAGAGATCAGTAGACTCATCCAGTACCAGAGAATGTCATAGGAAGTTTCTAGCTTTTTGGCGTATCTGTAATGGGATATTATCTCCAAGTTCTTCTGCTCTCCGTACAACTGAAGTTGCTGAAAGGTTGATACTTTCAAAGAAATTGGCTTTTTTCAGGACACAGCTCATTTGCTGCTTCCATCACACGCTCTTTGATGAAGTTGCCGTCAATAAAAGGTTTTCCTCGCTCTGCCATCCTATGCACTATTTTGTAACTTGTACGAGTGACAGATTCATTTTCAGCAAACTTTCTCGTGAAGAGATTCTTTTGAGATTCAAAAAACACGTATCATGGATTCAAATTTCTCCTGAAAATTTCGAATATGTTGATAGATGTTTTGTTTCATAGTGACGCCAAATATTGTACTCTTTCAAAATGGCAACACTTTCTGTGCATATCACACAAGTAGCTTTCTGTTTTCTTGTTTCCACAAAGAAGTGCTTTTCTCCCCATTCTTCATTGAAAGCATGACACTCAGAGTCAACTTTTCTTCTTTTAAAAGCAGCCATAACGATGGGTGAAAAAAAAAAAAGGATTTGAAGATGAAAAACACAGAACGCTGTGAGAAAAGTATTGTACTGCTCCAAGAACGCACAAACAAAATATATTGAAACGTACGTTTGCCACGACACTTACTTAAGAACGAGTTACGAAAAGCGCATAACCCAACTACTAAGAGATATGAGCTTACTGAAGCAGTAACCCCTAGGCCGCTGAATTTACAAGACAAGTCAATAGGACGAGGGTTAAGTCTGTACTTGTTTTCGAAATCGTAATGCTTTCATAGATACGTGCCTCCATATGAATAAACAGGCAACAAGGACAAAAGAATTTTCCTATTGGTTAAAAATGCACGTGAAAGCCTTGTTTCTTTTTATCATAAAGTCTTGTATTTGCCAGCTTAAAGCGACCAAAGTGTGATTTATTATGTTATGACAGTCGGACATTTGATGAAATGTCACTTTCTATTTCCAAGCGGCTAGCTGCTGGCAGGCCAGACAAAATGACCTCCAGGGCCGTAATTTGGTGACCCCTGCATTAGAAAGTTATAAAACAAAAAGAAATTCGAAGAAACTTTTCAGCGTGTAAAATCAACTACAGCAAGATACTTTTCAAAATAAGATCCATTTTTTGGTCGTAAACGGTGATTTTATATGGTCGTACAACTTAAGGCGTTTAACGAAAAAATCTCTACAGATAACATCTTAATCATTATCAATAGTTGTATCCCGTTGTTTAGTACAATTATTCAGCTAAACGAAGTAGCCAAAGAGTTGGCTGGAATCTGGACTCAAGAATTTGGTCTGTGCGCGTTGTTGTGAGTTCAGTGACAACACATCATAATTTAGTCCTGAACTATAAAAATCATGATAGTCATGTAATGTGTAGCATGTACATTGATTAAGTTGAATTATCATATCAATGTTTTTTTAAAACACTGAAGTGCTTCGTCTCTAAGTTTATTCCTTTTCACTGACCATTAAGAACAGTTTCAGTCACTATATAACATCATTGAATTTTGTTTTTAACATTTGTAGTTTACTGAATTCGAGAACTTTATATGTATACATCGTCATCCTTTTGGTTTTGGGGGCGTTATAATGTAGTCAATCCAACTACTCGATGGTAAAGAGCATCCCAAGAGTTGGCGGTGAGCACTGTTGCCTTGCTGCCTTCCCTCCAGTGTACCATTTTAGTATTGGGAATGGCTTGCGCCACTGCAGCTTTTCCCGACATCTAACAAACAATGTACAAACTTGTGAACATGTAGTTTCAACAGGTAATACTCAAGTGATAACTGTACAACAAAAAGTTGATGCTTTCTAGAAAGTGACATCATTGCAGAACAGTTAATAAGTTTCCCTAGTGGTGGCACTTCTTGTCTGTTTTTCGTGATTTTTTATTTTCTATTTTTAGTGCTTTTGTTGATCTCAAACCTGCATTAAAGTTTCATTAATCTTTTGTGGATTGGGGTTGTGAACGTAATGCTAACATATGTGTAACAATCATGCTGCTGAGTAAAACGTATAACGAAATAATATTGTGGCAGGTAGTTTGAACTCGAACCCAATACGTAAGAAATGGGTAGCGATTAAATCAACCACACTCCACTGACACTATCAGTAACGTGTAACAAACAATATGACCATAATTAAACACACTCTACTGACACTATCAGTAACGTGTAACAAACAATATGACCATAATTAACCACACTACTGACACTATCAGTAACGTGTAACAAACAATATGACCATAATTAACCACGCTCTACTGACACTATCAGTATCGTGTAACAATATGACCATAATTAACCACGCTCTACTGACACTATCAGTATCGTGTAACAATATGACCATAATCAACCACACTCTACTGACACTATCAGTAACGTGTAACAAACAATATGACCATAATTAACCACACTCTACTGACACTATCAATAACATGTTACAATATGACCATAATCAACCACACTCCACTGACACTATCAATAACGTGTAACAATATGACCATAATCTACCACACTCCACTGACACTATCAATAACGTGTAACAATATGACCGTAATTAACCACACTCCACTGACACTTTCAATAACCTGTAACAATATGACCGTAATTAACTGACACTATCAATAACGTGTAACAATATGAAATGGGTAGCGATTAAATCAACCACACTCCACTGACACTATCAGTAACGTGTAACAATATGACCGTAATTAACCACACTCCATTGACACTTTCAATAACCTGTAACAATATGACCGTAATTAATCACACTCCACTGACACAATCAATAACGTGTAACAATATGACCATAATTAACCACACTCCACTGACACTATCAATAACGTGTAACAATATGAAATGGGTAGCGATTAAATCAACCACACTCCACTGACACTATCAGTAACGTGTAACAATATGACCATAATTAACCACACTCCACTGACACTTTCAATAACCTGTAACAATATGACCGTAATTAACCACACTCCACTGACACTATCAGTAACGTGTAACAATATGACCATAATTAACCACACTCCACTGACACTATCAGTAACGTGTAACAATATGACCATAATTAACCACACTCCACTGACACTATCAGTAACGTGTAACAATATGACCATAATTAACCACACTCCACTGACACTTTCAATAACCTGTGACAATATGACCGTAATTAACCACACTCCACTGACACTATCAGTAACGTGTAACAATATGACCAAATAATCATGCAAGTTGTATTATGTTCTAAAGAAGCCTAATATAAGAATGTATAGCCTTGCAAAAAGTAACAAAAATATTTTTAAAACAAACGTAACACCGACATACTTTTTAAAACAACCTTTACGCCGTGATATTGTTTTGTTATCAGTGTAATTTATTTTTTGTTAGCGGATAAAAACAATGCTAGATTGGAAATATTTAGAATCAAGACGTCAAATTTTCAACGTAACTAAAAAAAAAAAAGGTGTCCATGGGTTTTAGAATTTTTTTTAGCCCAGTTGTTTGATATCTGAACAGTTTGACCACACAAATAGTAAGTCGATTATACGCACACGTTCCCAAATGTGGTGCTGTATGTCTGTAAACCTACAATGTTAGAAACCGAGTTTCGATACCCGTGGTGAGAAGAACACAAATAGCTCATTGTGTATCGTTGTGCTTAACTTCAAGCACGCATGCTATTGAAATTAAACAGATGTTATTAAGTGTCTTTCATAGGTAACTGAGTTACATCTGCAGAAATGTAAAGCTATTTAAAATAAAAATCTGTTGCTATTAAAATATAACGTTGTACGAACATGATGTACAAAACGTGAATAATATAGAACTGTGTTTCGAATACAAGTACTGAGTGAAATGTGTTGTGGATAAAAATGTGCAGACAAACACTGTCGTGGGAATAAATACTGAAACAAATAATGCTCGACTCTTAACAATTTGTATATACACACGCTGATTGTTTTGTCGAAGGCTGTCAAGATCATATCATGTTCATGTAAAAATGATTAAACTGTCAAGATCGCATTAAGGTTAAAGTAAAAATAACTTGAAGGCTGTCAAGATTGCGTTATGTTTATGAATTAATCAATTTAACAGTTTCATTATCATCTGGTAACTAATTTGCGTGTTTCTTTTCTCTAAAGTTACGTTTGATATTAGCCGAATGGAACCCCTAACCTCGCTAACCAAATAAATATTTTAGTCAGCCTTCTGGATTACCATAACTTGTAAATCTTACATCATCGAAAGCACTGGTTTGTGTGTGTTTTAATTCATTGCACTTTTGTGTGTAATCCTGTGTGCTAACCCTTATAAGAAGTAATCAAGGACAGTCAGTAACAAAATAAATGAACTAGAGAAGTTCTAAGTATCTGAGTGTAGTCACGGGGTTGAGTCTTTCTTAATCTTTATGTTTCTCTTTCTACAGGGAAAATTTTAATTTCACAGTAGTGTACCACACCTAATACTTTTATAATAATTAACTTTAGTTGATTTGATCATTTAACTCACTGTATCTTCCTTACTGCTTGGGTCTTTGTTTTGTGTTTTTACCTTCTCGACCCGTACTTCATTTTGTCTGTAAAATGAATTATGGCCTTTTTGAAGACTCGAGCTGATCAACCTTTTTTATCACATGAAGTTATATCCATTATAGCAAAAACACACTTTCAGTGCCTTTATAATCACGAAGAAGCGACTCAAACTGTGATACTCAGTGCGTTAACATTCACGAAGGAACAATCCAAGTAAAGGACTCAAACCTTTCCCATCAAAGTGTTAAGTCACGATAAAAAACACTCAAGCCATAACACTCAGAATATTAACGGTCATGACGAAAATGATTCAAATCGTTACGTCCACTAGGCTGTCACTGACTTATGTTGTGACATTCATTGAAACCTTGACGATCAGTATCACGAATTAATAAACCATGAAACACTAAGCTGATAATAACGAAGAAATTGAATCGTGAGACTCATTTCGTTGATAATAACGAAGAAACGGCTCAAATTTTAACAAGTAATACGTTAACATTTACGAAGAAACAGGTCAAACCTTGACTTAATTTAATATATTGGTAGTCGGAAAAAAAAACAACGAAAAAGAGATTGAACGAGATAGAGGTAAGAGTTTCGAAGACTTTTTTCTTCTGAATAGTTTATTTTAACTCGGGACTTCTTGTGAAAGAGCGTCAGTTGTCTTCTTACCTCACTCTTGGAAACATTTCGTCTTTTTCATTCGTATATCTGTTGCTCCAATAAAACAACATAAAATCAGTTATTTTTGTTTAACTTGTATACAAGTCAAAAGTCAATAATGAAGAATAAAAATCACTGAAGATTGTGAGCTGTATCTGGCCAACAATACAAGCTTAATGCACACATTTATAACTTAATAGATATGCAAAAGTCGATAATTTTAAATAAAACTAAACACAAAAGTATGTTTTTTCTGCGTTCAACAAATAACGTTACGCTTTGACGAACTGTTTAACATATGACAAAGTATCTTGGGCTGTTACCCATAACTCAGTTGGGAAAGTCACCGTTTAAAGCATTGTCGTGATAATGGCCGTGAAGCACCATGTGATACTGATGGACGTATCTTTACAGTGGTTGTACGGTTGATGGTGTCACAGAATAGTGGTTTAGGCTTTATTTTATTGAAACTGGTTTTTGAGCTTAAACTTTCTAATTACACGTTTTAGGTTTTTGAGTAGAAATACCGTAATACGTAATACTATAATGTTTCTGTCCTTTTTTTTATTTTAAAAAAGGACATTGGCAGTTGACAAACGAACCATGAAAATTTCGCCTCGCCAAATACCATACGTTTTAGTCGTATTGGAAGAAAACCTTATTGTTAGGGTGTGCAAGCTGGTTAGGATTTGGCAAGCGTGACGTAACAGTGCACACAGAACGCAAGCACTCACTCGACGTTGTCTTTCACGTCACGTTTGGAGAGCCGAGCTTGCTATCCAGCTGCCCAGCTCCTATGTATACGTAGTGGATTCTCTTCAATCGATGAACAGAACCTCAGGTCGGACCGCCACTGTTACGTAGAATGGTGTCAACAATATAGTTGGGACTCGTGCAGTGATAGGACAGTATTTTACTGGTAGATCATTTTAACTGCGATTGTGTTAACTTTAGGAAAAATATGCGTTTTGGGATGAACACTTTACTGTGTACGGGCAAACATTTTTACGACTACGTGTAAGGTTCATATCGCCAAAAACCTGAATCTCGGGAAATTTCACGTGGCCACAAGTCAAGACATCAACGACTTTAGGTGAGCACGCAAATGTGAGTGTTTGCCATCTTTTTTAGTACATTTCTTTGTCTTTGATTTAATTAGACAATTGCTGTATGTGAATTGTTATCAAGATGATAATAGTTAAAAAACTATCAGTAAAAAACGTGACATTTTAGTTTCAACTGTTTAACCTGCTTTAACTAAGAAGGTTCATTCATTATAATATTTGGCTTCTCACATCCTTGAAAACACTCACTGAATACAAATTAAATTATATAGTTAATAAAAGGTTCAGTGTTTTTTGTCAGCATAGAAAACAATATAACGTATATTGAAGAAATCAAACTTAAGTAACAGTGGTCTTATGCAGGTTGTTGTTACTTAGTGTACATCCACCCACCCAATTTAATTTTTGTAAGATGTACAGTTATTAACGATAATCTTTTAAAAGTTGAGTATCAAGTCACATGGAATTATTCCACTCCATTTTCCTTTAATATGTTAACTTTTTTTCCTATGCAAACTTTAAACAATAAAGTTAAATGTATTTTAAAAAAACCCATGCACTGCTTCGTGAACTTGTTATCACTAACTTCTGATATTTAAGTATAGCCTTTCAAATAATAATCTGGCTTATATACTATTGTAGTTTTCTAGCTTTTATCGCTTGGTAGCCTTTTGGAAATGTCACTCGCTGTACTGGAAATCGATTAGACGAAAATCGTTTCAATTTCCATCCGGTTTTGAAAATCGACTTAAGTTTTTACTCATCTTGCCTGATGTCACGATAATAGATTTATAAATTACATTTAGGTAATTTCAGGACGATTGGAAAGAATTTGAGCGTGGCGTTCATTTACTAACTGACCGATTTTTTCTCGATACATTTTCCTAAGGATTAAAAATACTATCTGTTTGCTTATATGTTGATTATTTCATTTAAAAGTGTGTGTGACGAAGTCTGGTTCTTCTGAGGATATTCCGAAGGGGGGATATTTATTAAACCCTTGATATATAATGATGTATGATGGTTGTCTTTTTTTTCACATGTATATCTAAGTTGTTTCTTTACAGTTTCTGATAACTTACCGTTGTAACTGTGGCGTCAATACCCAGGTGTTACTAATTTGGAATACACTTATGAGTTTCTACTTCTACAACTGTTGAACACGCGGTTTTAAGGATTGCTGGAGCTGTGTTTACGATATTTCATTATCGGATTTTTGTGAAAGTCTTTGTTTTAACATAAAATTCATATGGATGACTCACTTAACACACACATACTTCCAGCAGGACCGCCAAGACTTTGGGGGAAAGGTATGTGTAGGTAAATATGGCCAATTACTCAGTGCAACCGTGCTTAGCAGATAGCGAAGCTTGTGTGCGTTTTGTGTGCGCTCACTTTCCTACTTCATTCTGAACCATAATAATTATATGCAATAAATAAATAATTTTTTTTTAAATTAAGGTTGTGCAAAAACAAAAAGAATATATTTTAAAGGACTTGGTGTAATTTTGGTGCAGATGGTGATGGACAACGGTTTGATGTTGTATAAAGCTGTTGATGTTATATCTAAGTGAAGTACTTTTTATTTGCTTTCGTTTCCCCTTAGAACTTGAATGAACCGAAGTGTGTAGATGCTACGTCTGTATATAACTTCAAAAGGTAACTGATAGTGTTTGTTTTGATTTTCTTTGTAAGAAAAAAAAACTCATTTTAAAACTTGCTTATAAACATAATATCTGCGTTGAACCTGTAAACATGTTCTGTGTGCCGATATGTCGGAAAACACTGTTTAGGTTTAACCCAAGAATTATCTGTGTCGTCCATAGACCCCATCTGCGTATTAAATATATCTTTCTAAACTGTTTATGGACAAGACTTTCTTCTGGGTTCATTGTTTATTCGTTAAAGGACTTCTAACAGTAAACAAATGACTCAATTTCACTAATACTGTGATTAATCCCACTATTTAAGGTACGGCTTTCCTGCATATTTTACCGTGACAAAGACAATGAGTGACTTCACCCTTTTGTTTTTTTGGTAATTTTTTGTATGGTGTTTGACTCACCCATCCCCTCACGATGATGGCTCAGCAGGAACTTAGGTTGCTTATAACTTTACAATTTAAGGTTCGATCCGTGCAGTAGGCATGACACAGATAGCCTGTTGTGTATTTTTTTGCTCATCAAACAGAGTGATAATAGTCTGACTGTTGATAACAGAGACGTAAAATTATTCAACGTGATGTAATATGTCGTACCTATTGGCATTAAAAGAAGTCGATGATTTTATAGCTGAGCGAAACAGTTGTGGTAAGTCAGCCGTTATTCATGTTATGTATTTTAAAACTTGAATACGCATCATGAGCGTATTCATGGGCTTTGGGTCAAACGATTGCTCTCAGCATCCTAAAATGCCTACAGTATGCTTATTGTTGTTGTTATTATTATTAGTAGTAGTAGTAGCAGTACACTTTCGTATAAAATCACTTAAATTCTTTGTGCAGAAGGAAAGGTCCACATCTTCTCGAGAAGACCTCTCCCACTGCGCAGTGCCAGCTACTCCTCAGCCTGTCCTTATATTCTTTCCTACTTTTAACACTTCGTTTGTGCAAAGATTCGTGAATTTTACGATGGCCCATTCAAAATGTTCGCATCATCTGATGTCAACCGTAAGTCGCTTTCTCCAGTCCCGTTTTATATAAATCGCAGTTGAGAAAAGGGTTAAGTGATTTTCATGGTATTGCAGCTGCGGTTTTCGTAAGGCTAATCTACACAGACAAACCTTATTTCACTTAGGCATTACTGTTTGTTCTTCAGCTTTCGATCTTTACATTTCTTTTGATTGGAGAGTCTTATGATAGTCGTAAGTTTTGATTGGAGAGTCTTATGATAGTCGTAATAATAGTCGTAAGTTTTCTTCTGAACAGGGTGTGTTGCTGGTAGTGTTCTAGTTGTAGCGAACCAAGCATACATTTGTTTCAGATAATCAAAATATTGTATAATTATAATAACTGGCAACACGTACTGATTACCGATATTGATTTTACTTCTGTTTACATTGGTTTAATAATAACGTGTGTACAAATCAAAATATGTACATTATTCACCAGGATGCCCCTCCCTTTCATACAGAGGCCACATTGCACCTTACAGTACGATACAGTAAAAAAAAAATCACTTTAATGTGCTTATGTATATTTATATGTAATGTTTAACAAAAAAAGGAAGTTTTTACAAAGTAATAAAAACTCACGATCACAATAAACTGTTAACTGGGCCATCGGTACAACTAATTAAATACGCATATCTGTTGTTGTTTGTAATGAAGCACCGAACTACAGAATCGTCTATCTGTGCTCTGCCCACCACGAAATCTGGAATCTAGCGTTGCCAGTCCGTAGACATGTCGCTGTGCCACTGGAAGGCAATACATTTCTAAGGTATCTACTTATGAAGATCAGAAAGCTTTCTTTTATAATTTCAGTACCCTCGGTGTTAATGGTGTTTTCAGCCGGTATACTCTTTATGAAATTCGTGAAACTTTAAAGCTATTTGTTTTCAGTCGTATAAATATATACAGTCGTGAATTTTTTGTTATATTAAGAATTAATGTTGCATCAAAATTTTAGATAATTGAAAAAAATGAACTCGAGCCCTTTTGGAAGCTAGAATGAAGTGAGAATGAATAGGAAGTGTATTATAGCGTGTGATAGTTAGTGTGATATCAGGTTTTTAAAGTGTTCTCCAAAAATGCGATTCTTGTGAAGTGTTTCTAGGTTATGAAAGTCGTTGTCGTTGTGCAGAGTTACTGATTTTTTTTTTTTTGTTAGTGTTGTGCATTATAACTATATCTTGATAATGCCTTGTGGTTAGCGTGCTTGGACTGTGAATCCGAGGATTTGTGGTTCGTAGCCTATTCTCGTAAAAACATGGACGTGTCGAAAGAGTAACAATAAAACCCCAGACGAGAGTAACCTGAAGAATTAACAGTGGATGTTGATGATTAGCACGTTTAGTGTTTCGGTTCAGGGTTAGTAACGGTTAGTATTAGATCTTTGTATAGCTTTGAATAAAAATTGTGAAGCAAACAAACAAGACGGTGAATTCTTTTGTTTTGAACATATTAGAACTGCATAAAATAATCCACTTCTAAAGAGAATGCTAATATATTTCAGTTCAATACATAATTTCAAAGAGCGATAGACGATTTGATATGTTTATTAAAATGTCAGTGATAAAAAAGGTTGTAAATTAACGCTATGTACACAGTTTTAAGTTTTTAACCAAGGCAATGATTGGACAATGTTTGGATTATTTTTCAAGTTCTTCTGCGTCATATTATCGACAAAAATACAAATTATACGATAGGAAGTAAGTAGCGGATGAGATGGCTGGTTAATACAGTGGAGTTTTGAATTCGTGTAAATTTATGCTAAAAAAATTAAAATTCGTCATTGTTTAACCTACTTGTTGACTGGATTGTTCACATATTGGTGTATAGCGCACGTGCCTAAATTAGACATCACATCTGTAGGGGGGTATGCAGAAAAGATGTAGATCATTCCTTCTTCACGTATTTAGCAAGTTCATAAGGGAACCTTACTTCTGCTTTGTTTGTATATGAACGTAACAGGTACAGAAAAAAAAAATTATGTTTTGAGACCTTCATTAGTTATAAATTGTTTCATAAATGGATTAAGTGTATGATGTTTTATATGGAAAAAAGTACAATTGTTTATTGTTCAATCGTAGAATTACCAGTGGGGGTTCTTGTCAACTTTTCATACCAAAACCACTTTTGAGTTCTTGTCGTTTAGAGAGACTTTAATAACTTGTTACAATTTAAACGAATATAACATTAATATTGCAGTTATTCCATTAATTACTACTTGTGTCTCTTACAAACTTAATGAAGAATGTTAGTGACTGTGCATTTTTTTCTTTGGCATATTTTTACACTGAATGTTGTAGAGAACAAAAATATAACAATACTTAGTATGATACAATATGTATGGACTCCACTGGTAATGAACAAATTAAGACAAATCAGTAGTTTGAGGGTTAACTTTCTTTTCACTGAGAGCTCCTTTTGTGTGATTTGAATAATGTTGAAATTAAATTTTAAGCCCACCTAACTTGTGGTGGAAAGGTTAACTATAAGACATATAAAACTTCGTCTGATGCACAACCAAGTGTGTGAAGGAAATTAATAACATACACAAACAATGAAGGAAAATAGCACAAGTTATATATTTTGTTTTGATTATAATGGCATGGAGAGTCTCTTACTGAAAGTTAGAAATTGAAAAGACAAAATTGATAGGTGTGTCAAAACCATGTGAATGGTATTATGTGTGTGTATATATCCATAATTTCTTTGAAGCTCTTAAGTTTTATGGAGATCATTGGAGCTAACTGCCTGAACTGATGATTGGTTTTGTCTTCAGAGTTACCACATGGCTCTAAGACTCCCTCCCTAACGATGCATGCCCCTCCCAAACCTGGTGTTCACACTATGGCAGCTATTTTTCCCCTTCATCCTGGGCAACATATTAATAACATGATTGGTCACTACAGTGGAAGTAGTAATTCTGCTTTGAATGCCACCAGAACTTCAAGTTTTGCTGCAGCTCTTCGGAAACTAGCAAAGCAAGCTGTGGATCCGGTAGCAGGTATGTGTGTCATAATCTGATTTGTTTTTTAATGTAGAATTAAGAGAATTGATTTAATGAAAAAATTGTTTTTCAAATTGTGAAGTTCTGTACTTTGCCAGTTTGGTTATGTAGTTACGTTATTTATGTAGCGTATTGATTAAGAAACTTATTGCCATCACAAGTAATGCTGTGTAAATGCCACATGTTAAAAGTTCTTTTTAATTTTTTGAGAATGTAGTAATAACTCTACTGTCTTTTATCCACCATCTAGAAAAAAGGCCTGACATCCATTACTCTAGAATAAGCGAATGACACAAATTCGTAGACATCTTTTCAGAAATATTTATTAAAATGTCAGCCACAATAAGCCCAAAGAGTTATATGTATATAAATAAATTCCCATTATAGTGAACCCCATACTGTCAATCTGCACTGTGGACCTCCTTTAATATCCAAGAACACACTTCAAAGACGAAGAGAAATACGTAACAAGATATTTATGAAATTGAAGATTTATAAAAATATAAATCTACGTTTCAAAAACCGAAGTGTCACAGTAACAAAAATTACATTTAACAAAGGATTTCATCCATGTACTATCCTATAATTGAATTATACGTTAGTTTTGCATGCTATTCTTCTCAGTTTTTGGTTGTTTAACTGAGAAATGAACAACTTAAAAATCTAGAAGCAAATGTATCTTAACGTCAAATTAAGAGATAGGTTTGTTTGTTTTTGAATCTCGCGTAAAGCTACACGAGTCGTCCCTAATTTAACAATGTAAAACGAAAGGGAAGGCAGCTATTCATCACCACCTACCGCCATCTTTTGGGTTTCTCTTTCACCAACGAATAGTGGGATTGACCGTCACATTATAACGGGGATTTGAACCCGCGACTTTCGAGTGCCTTAACCATCTGGCCATGCTGGGCCTGAGGGGAAAGTAGCATTTGCAATTTACATAATATTTATTATAAATCTTAGGCCTATTTGATTCAGGGTATTAACTTTATTGCAACAGCACAACAAAACTGTGATAGCGTAATGAACATATTACCGTTTTTAGGACAAAAGATCTATTAAAATCTTGGCCAAGTATGTTAAGGCGTTCGACTCGTAACCCGAGGGTCGCGGGTTCGAATCCCGATCGCACCAAATATGCTCGTCTCCCAGCCTTGAAGGCGTTATAAGGTTACGGTCAATCCCACTATTCGTTGGTAAGAGTAGCCCAAAAGTTGGCGGTGGGTGGTAATGACCAGCTGCCTTCCATCTAGTCTTACACTGCTAAATTAGGGACGACTAGCACAAATAGCCTTCGAGTAGCTTTGTGCGAAATTCAAAAAACAAATTATTGAAATCTTATTAATTTTGAAGAACAAAATATTAATACAGCTAATTGTAGTCATTAATCCCTATATAACACCATAGAATGCAGTATTTGTCACATAAGTTATATATGTGAATATTCTTTAACTGATTTTTTAATTTAAATATTGTTACAGTGTTTGTAGATTTATAACTACTCAATTATAATTTATGTGTATCATGAGACATCTGTAAGCAGTCTTATTATGGTTTATATCATAAATACTGACTAAGATTTGTATTGTCAGAAGAAATTGCAAAACAAAATTTCGTATAAATTTTATTTGCTTTTACCTAAATTTCAAGTTGAACTCTTAGGCAAGTGTTGTTATTGTTTATTAAATCTAAATTATGCATAACATAAACATGAATATAATTTCTCAGTTCAAGCGTCTTTCACACAACAGAAAGCAATAAACTTTGCAATCATTATTGTTAGTAAAACGTTTTTCTACCTCAATGTTACTTCAGTTCATGACGTCATTCAAACAAGAATACTATTATGCGCATAGTAACACTGATATTTCACTTAGAAACAATACAGAAAGTGACTTACAAAGAGTACAGTGCAGAGAGATTTCAATGGCTAATTACACTCAATTATTTTATATTTTCGGTAGTTTCCTGCTTGTTTCAGGTTTTACATTCGTCTACGAAATTGAACGTGGTTCTACTCTTACATTAATATGTTCAAACCAAGCGAGAGAAGAACCAGTTATTTGGTACTCAAATCTCAAAGAAAAAGTTATTAATAGTGAGAGAACGCAAATAAAATAGGGTGGCAAATTAGTGCTAACCAACATCTAGTTTGAAGACGCGGGAATTTACACATGCAAAAATCGTGAAGGTGTTTACAAACATGATGTCAGAGGTAAATTTATGGTTTTTTAGACCATATTTTCATTTATTAAACTACACTAACTTAACAGGAATAACATCTAAATCGAAATCGTCCATCTTGCTTTTAAATGTCTTTCAGCCATAACCTTTTCGTTTGATATTTCACTCACCATGTATATTGATTTAAAAAAATAATTACCTGTGTATATGTAATATCACACTATGTAAGAAAATTTTTACCTTTTCTTGTTCCTGGGCACAAAATGTTTTTTCCTAATTGCTTATGCCTAAAGTAAATGGAAAAGACCTATTCTTCTCTTTAAACTTTGCTTTTGTGACTTGGGAGCGTGTATAACGAAAACATAATGATAGAATATATTTGAGGGCTGATACGTGAAAAGGATTTATATAAAAGTCGCAAATCTCGAAAAAGTATTTCTAAATATTTTTGTATAACTTTAGTATAAATGCATGTAAATCTTGATTCATATGCTGTCAGGGCCCGGAATGGCCAAGCGTGTTTAGGCGTGCGACTCGTAATCTGAGGGTCGTGGGGTCGCATCCCGGACGCGCCATACATGCTCACACTTTCAGCCGTAGTGGCGTTATAATGTGACGGTCAATCCCACTTTTCGTTGGTAAAAGAGTAGCCCAAGAGTTGGCGATGGGTGGTGATGACTAGCTACCTTCCCTCTAGTCTTACACTTCTAAATTAGGAACATATCGGTGCAGTGGGCTTACAACCTACTCACTTAACTCAACCTGTTACAGAAACCGCAGTGATTGCGGCCCTATGTTCCTTGAAGGAATCGAGTGGCAGATGATGATGATGAATTCAAAGATTTGGTTAAAAAATTTGAAACTCTAAAGATATCTTACTGATACACTACACTTTCAATCTATCTAGTTTCTACATAGTAGTTTCAAACTGTTGATACCACTGCCGTTCTATTCTTTCTTCTTTTTTTTTTTTTGCTATCTTAGTCTACGGATTTACAACGCTAAACTCGAAGGTTCGAATCCCTCTGTGAGCTCAGCAGATAGCCCGACGTGGCTTTGCTAAAAGAAAACACACAAACGTAAACAATTTAGCTCTACATTTATTTTTACGTATACAAATTAGATATTTTCGTTCTTACCATAAACGGATGTTTCTTTAATAGTATAAAGTTTTGATGGGGAGTGCAGAGGTTAGTGAAGCCTAATAATTATGTTTAACATCACATTTGCTCGCAAATATTTCTGCCTCATTTTTTTCAATTTGCTCATAACCGATTTTAAGTCAGTGGTGTGCGGAAATCTCGTTTTAGGAGATTTCTTTAATGCTAGAACCCGTTAGTCGGTCTCATCTATAGCAAAAAAAATATTTTTTCTTTATGTAAAATATGTACAGGATGGGTAGAAAATGTTTAATTTGGCGAAGCAATGATATTACATGCCGATGATTTAATGTTTAAACTGGAATAAATGCGACTGAATAATTTCTTTGGTTAAAAGGAATTTTAATTGAGCTTCATTTATTAAAACTGGTGTTTTATTTTAAATTGATTCTCTTATTCTTGTGGTTCAGTGTTTTCAAATGACTCGCAAATACGTTGTTTTTTCACATTCTTTATGAATACATTTAAATCCAAGTCGTATAAGTATGTCTTTAGTTTAAGTAGAGTGCATATTTACAGAGAAAAATAGAAACAAAAACTCACAGCTTAAAAACGTGTAATATAATCTATTGTACCATTTAATCATTAATTAAAAATGTTACGATTATAGTCTTATAATCGAACTGATAAGCAACCAGTTTTGGACTGACAACAGATAAAGTCAGTTAACACTTAACATTAAATAACTATGTTCATGGAGTTATTATTTTAATGAAATAGTCTCACGATGGAACAGCGGTAAGTCTATGGATTTACAACGCTAAGATCAGGAGTTCGATTGCCCTCGGTGGACACAGTAAATAGCCCGATGTGGTTTTGTTATAAGAAAAACTATGTGTGCTTGATCATTCGAAAAGCTTTTCATTCTCTGCAGTTAATTAGAAAGTTAAGTTCTTGTTTTCTACTACAAGTTAGCTGTCAAATATATCAGACAAAAGTGAAAGATTACCTCATACTTACAGTTTAAGGTCCCTACATATAGTTATCAGATTTTCATGTATTACACGTGGACTGATATTAATACAGCAACAATAAGTGCATTTCTTTTCAATTTATTTAAACATTTTCAAGGTACATCTAATTGTAGCTGTAGTAACGTCAGTCCACGTGTAATAAATGAAAATCTGATAACTATGTGTAGGGACCACAAACTGTAAGTGTGAGGTAATCTTTTGTTTAATAGATTTGATAGCTTACTTAGAGTAGAAAGCAAGAACTTAACTTTGAACTTGCGGTCACATACTGCGCTTATACATAGCTAACGCCGATCTACTGTTTTCTACTGTAAAATCTAACTACTCTCAATTATTCTGAATTTTGTCAATGAAAACTAACATTTCAGCTCTTGTTTTGTATATTTTATTTTGTTTTTCTCTGACATGTATTGATATATTCGTCATATTTATCAATGATCTGAATATTTTTCTAATCATGGTTTTCAGTTGGTTGAGTCAAATAATTCATATTATTCGTTTGTTCCCCTATAAAGTAAATAATTTCTTTATGGAATTGTCTCTGCTGATCAAACTGTTGTTACTGCACCAGTTAGGAATTTTAAAATACTCCCATCTACGTTAATTAAACTGTGTTTTTATCGATTTCGTTCATAAAACGATACGTTATCTTTTATATCATTTAATTATAATGAAAATTGAACTGTCTTATTTTCATATGATAGTTTTTAACAACCTTCGTGTAATTTCCAATTAATACTATTTGCATTATTCTTAGTTGTATTCTCAGAATGTTTTGTAAATTATAAAATCGTGAAAATTAAAAGTATCATCTTCAAATTATAATACATCGAACAAGATTTATTAAATTTTATTAATGTAGATATAAAAGTGTTTCTTTATATTGGTTTAATGTGTGTTTGCTCTTGTATTACAAGGATATATTTGGTTTATCGTCTAGTGATTTTGGATTCTCTGTTTAGTATTTAAATGTTACCTGTAGTATATTTATTTGAGTTGCAGTGTTAAATTTAAAAACGTGAAATTCTATTTTGTGTGTGTGTGTGTGTTACATGAATGTTGTTTTGAGTTTCGGGCTTGTTTCTCTGACGTAAAATACGTGGAAGTTGCCATAAAGTATTTTATAAATGACATTAGTATTGTATTTGCTTTATTTTTTTACAAGAATTTAAGTATTTTGTTTATTGTATTTGGGGTTATTGACTGGGTGAGTATCGTGTTGTTGACTGAGGTTTCTCTATATCACCGTTATCTCAAATCTCCTTCCTAATCGCTTTATAACCTAGAAACATCGAACTATATATGAATTCTGTAATAAAAAGTTTTAAATTACCCATTGTAGAACGTCTACAAAATTTATTAGCTTCAAGTGGGTTCCTCAGAAATATAAATGAATGCAAGGGGTTATAACAGTTGTGTTTAAAGTACTTACAAGTAATTATTACTTCAGAGATAACATGAAATCAGTTTTTCTTAATTTTAATGAGAGGAAATGTTGATGTTGAAGTGTGGTATGAATAAGTATTGGTAAACGTATCCACATATAATTACTTTAAATGTTACCATCAATACTACAATCTTTGTTCGTCCATATACTGATCCATCTAATCAGGACTCCAGTAATGGGTGATATTACCCAACTCCAAGGTGCAGATGTTGATATTGACAGCCATAATATACTCTTGGAAGATGTATCACATTCCATCAGTTGATGCTAAAGATGCCTTGAAAAGACCTATTTCAGGTCAGTGATGAAGACGAACTCGTAATCTTATCGGTACTCGTATAATAAACATACAGTATTAGTCAGAGGCTGCCACTGATGTTCATAGCAATAATACTTTATAGTTTATAGGGATTAGTAAGCCATATCAAAACAGTTTTGAATATGCAACCTGTCATATAATGTGACTCAATCTGATATAACATTTCTTAAATGGTGTAATGTAACCGAAAATTGGTTGCTTTTGGGAAAGGTATGTAACAGACCTTTCCAATGTAAATTTTTATATGCCCATATCATGAAAATATATTCAAATGAGAATTTAAATTTTTCGAAACAAAGATATTTATTGTACGTAAGAGCATCGAAGAAATAATTTTGGTTTGCCAGAACAATTCGGAAAAAGACCTACAACAAGTCGTACGAACACAAATGTCAGAGATAAAAACCGCTGAAGTGTCCCAGGCGATGGTACGTAAAAAAATATCTCAGTCTTCTAACCGCTGAGTAATTAGATAGATATGCATGTCATTGTACACACAGACATACCAGTCACGTCACTGATGTCGGAATTACAGATTTCTATGTGATCAGAGACTAGATGGATTATGGTAAGCCTGTAGAGAGAAGTGATGAGGCTCCAAAGTTATTTTGATATAATGAACTCAACTTGTGAATGTTGAAGCAAAATTTTTTGTACTCTAAAGATACAAATCATATCTACGAAGTTTTTTGAGAACGTATTTTGAATAAACAATACTATAAATTTACAGTGAAAGGTGTTAGATCGCTATATTATTTATCTTGATAAATCCGCAAAAAATTAAGTATTTACTTTTATATTAACTTTAAATGAAAAATTTTCTCGGAATGCATTTCATCCAACTTCTGCATTATAAGGATATTATTTGATATTTTGTTGTTTGCAAGACACAATCATACACTGATACATTTTACGAACGTGATATTCCCAAAAGAACCTGTATTTTCATACCTGATATTAACATAAACAGTGACAACAGTTTAACGTTTAACTGTGACAAATAAGAATTTTGCAAGGGAAACACCAACGGAAATCAAATGTACCTATAGATATAACATAAAAAAAAGATCGTGTGTAATTTCATAAACTTCCAAGTTTGTGTGATTAGTTTCATTAGTTAACTCCATTAGGAAGTACATGAAGAAACAAAAGTCTACTGTTAAGAAACTGTTTTGACACGTTTTATTTTTCTCACGAAAAGTAACATTAATGTTGTTATTTTACAACATTATTTATTTTTAATATTATAACTAGTGCGTCGTGCTCATTGTGAAAAACCTTAAAATTCAAACGGTGACACAAAACGTGCTAATAAAAATATTAACTCTGTTGTTTTCTCCAGTGTATATTCCAGCCGAGAATCTCAACTGTACTCGTGGATACCAAAGAGATGTTAACAGGTGTTGTAAGTATATGTGATACTCAATTACTTTAAACTGTTCACATTAAACACAAATAGATGAAAGACTTTTAAAATATGGAATTTTAGTTCAACACATACGTTTTTTGATACTAAAGACGTTGTTAGAACAATAAAATTAACACTGGGTAAATAAATGTTTAGCTTTGTACTTTTAACGCTTTTAGATCCATGTCCTCCTGGTCACTATGACAATGGATTCCAAACTCACTGCCTGCCGTGTCCAGGAGGGACTTACATGGCATCTTTTTGCTGCTGACGCCTGTGTAGCTTGTCCTGATGACGAAATTACTGATGAAGAAGGAGCTGATAATAAAGATCTTTGTAGAAGTAATGGAACAAAAGGGTTTTAAAGTTTTCTTTTATTGTTTCCTTAATGTTTTAAAAATGTTTATTTTTGTTCCAGCAGATTGTTATAATACGATACTTCTTCATAACTTTCATGGTTTTTAATGCATTAAAAAGCTTTGGTTTTACTTGGAAATCCTACTACTTGTTTTTAAAGATGGGCTCAAACATTTACGACAAATAGTATTGAATAGCTGTCTTACCTCCAGTATATCATTTCAAAATTAGGAACGGCTAACGCTGAAAGCCCTCGTTCAGCTATCCGCGAAATTGAAAAACAAACATATATAACGGTGTCTCAATATCACATCTGTGTGCGTCACATTATTACTAAAAAGACGTAAAGATATTTAACTAAAACAGTGTATGTCCCAAATCTATGTTTAACATGTTTATTTTATGTACATAACGTCATTTTTGTATAAAAGAAAGTAATTTGTCCAAATGCAAAACAAATTTTTTAATATAAGATCATAATTATATTGGATTATGAAAACTTCAACACCATCTCATAAGTTCTGAATAATGTATGTTCGGAATGAAAAGCCAGTAGGTTTCTTGCTATATTGTCTAACAATGTAAATATGTTGGAAAACCTAACTGATTTCCTGTTATATAACTACACTACTTGTCTACTAGTAAGGAGCTGAAATCATATAATAGGCGTTATTTTTCTTTGCTAATTATCGTTTAAAGTGTAAAGAAAAATGTATATATACAGTTGTCAAATTGTAAAGGTTGTCATCAATGTTTAATATGAAAATATATAAGAAATATCATATTTATTTAATTGTAATTTTTTAATATGTCAAATCAAGTTTATTTTTTAGTTTAAAGAATTATACACTTTTTTATTAAGTTACATTTGAAGTTTTCTTTCTGTTTCATGTAATCCATACAATGTGTAAAACAACTCTCTCTCTTAAGATCCAACTGAAATGGTTCTCAAGGTTACTTTCCCCTGGGCTTCCAAACCTACAGTTGTAAGATATCCTTGGTGGATGGAAGAGCTAACACTAATTTCGATTTGTCTTATTGCTTTGTGGTAAGTTACATGTTATCTTCCAGTTCTTGATAATTAAAGTATGTGGAACAGGGGTGAGAGAGCATCTGACCTCAATACCCAATTATATTTTAAGTGAATTGTAGGGTTAGATATTTGAAAATGTCAAGTATGTTCAGTGCCCCTTTGGTAGTTAATTTGTGAAAATACTAATATGAACCTAGTAAAGCTGAATATCTTTAATTAACCTTACAAATGAGGTAAAAAAACTTTTCAATTATAGTTAACACTTCTCACCAAACTTCTGTATGATGATTTATCAAGTGTTTTTGTAGATCTGTTTGTTAACGAAAAAAACCAACAAAAAACACAGCTATTTAGAGTTAATCTTTAATGGTATTGTTTATATAGAAAACTGAAATAAATAAATCGCGTTTTTATTTATTATTATTTCATTATTGTTTAGCGTTCTTTGTTGCTTCTGCAACGTGAATGAAAAAGCCCGGGGCAAATGGAATGCCCTTAAAAACTGCGTCCTCGGATCTTGTGGTGTTTTTGCCTTTACAAAGCTAGAAGACCAAGAGCTTGTTACTGAAAAGATCACCCCCAGGGAATTAGACATTTTGGAAGCTGTTTCAATGATCCCTGAGTGTGAGAAGGCCCCGACAAATAAGTTTAATAAAAGAGAAATTAATATGGTGTTAAAGGAAAATCAAACAGAACCAACCATCTTGCAGACAATAAATGAAAATCACTCAGTAGAAAAGAAAACAGAAAGAACAGAAAATGTGAGCAAACCTGCTTCAGGTCCTGATAAAACTAAATTAAAGACACGCGTCAAGACAATCGTGAATGATGACAAACCTGAAGAGACATTAAAATCTGATTCACTAACAACGGTTCGTATGTTTAAAGTTCTTTTACTTTATAGTAGTCAGTATTATACAGCATAAGTATATTACCATTAATAACAAGGATCTGCTCATTATATTAAGCTTTCACTTCGTACAAGTTTATTTTTACTTACATATATATATATATATATATATTGCAAGAAGTAACTAAAATACAATGGAATTAATAGTACATTATTAATGTTAATGCAAAATTACTGTTATAAAATAATTTCAACCATTTTCATATTTAATTTCTGTGAATATCTGTATCTGGTTCAAAATTGAATTAATTTCTCATTCATATTACGTTTATGATTAATATTTGGTGTAGTTAAAAACATTTCACTTTAATGTAATGTATACTATGTCAAACTGTGTGATCAATATCATATCGATGTTGCATGCTTACAATGAGTGTTGTAAAGACATCCACAGAAAAACATGCATTCAGAGTCATTTGAATACATGTAATTCTTCTTCCAAAAGAGACCTATACATGTTCGATACTATTGAGGTCTGATAAGTCTGTACCCTAGTTAAACTGGTCAATCACCTCTTCTTCAATATTATTACATGTGGGAAGATAATTATCATCCATTTAGCTAAAGCCAGAACCAAACGTAAACATACATGATAGTGTAAAGGTACTTCCATTGCTATTATGTATAGCATTAATGACATCTGAAAACATAAAGGTCAGAATGTCCGTTCATGATCTTTCATTTCCACACATACTTCCACTACTGATATTAAAGTGAGTTGTGTCTTACTATAACTATAATATATCTTTTGTTTGTTAATATTGTCAAATTTCTTGTGTTTTAACCGTACATACACTGAAATGAAGTTCTGTTGTAACTACGAACATCTGATTCTGTTTTTAACAGTTATCACATAATTGCTGCGAATCGTTAGATCACGGTAACTTACTTAAAATGTGGATTTTATTGTTCTTAATTTAGTACCAGTGTATTTGTACCATTTTGTTACAAGTGATTCCACCATATCATGTTAATAACACTTTGAGACATTTTACATCAGTGTTTGTTTTTTATAGTCAGCCAACTTTCATTGGTCTGACAGACATTTAGTGAAATATCCAGATGTCTTCTTTTGGACTTTACTAAGATTATTGAATATTTTAAAGTACTATAAACTGTGTGATTTACTACAGTGTTACAACTATGATAAGACAGTTTGAAAACTCTTCCTCTTTATAGTCATTTGTAGTTCAGATTGCATAACTTTTCATGTTTAATTTATATAACAATGAAATGAGGAAAATAACTAACATTTGTTTATAACAGTAGTTTTATCTTGTTTTAGCAAGTTAGTATTTGTGAACAAACAATATAAATGTAAAACATTATTTAAAGCTATTGTCTGCTCTATATTACCTTCCTCACTATTTGGGACAATGCTTGAGATATATTTTATAGTTTTGAGAAAACGTTTATCAGATACCTGAAACCAATTTCATAATTTACAATTTTCATATAAACATTTATTTGGTTTTACTCATATTATAGTAAAATGATTGTTACATAAAGAATAAATTATATATTTTTAAAATGTTTATTAACTGATTATTGTTATTAAAACATTTTTTTCGATTGATGAGTGTTGTTGCCTCACTAATTATGATTTACATCTTCAGGCAGAAACACCAAAAGAAGTGAAAGACGATGAATGTATCCAGAGGGAGGTGTCAAACAACATCAGGCCTCCCTCCACTAGACGTTTTCACAATGTTGATAAAATTATTACTGTAAGACTTGGCAGTAAACCAGAACATCATCAGAGAAACGTTTTTATTGTTATTGAAAATACTGAAAACCGAAACAAATTTGTTATTGGTAGAGCTGCGAAACCAACACCCATGTGGTGTTGCCGAAGCGAACATAATCTTATTGGACATGAAACTAAAAAATGATAATCATGTTAAATATGTTGACATCCCTTTCAAGATTGTTTTTACAAGAGCTCCGAAACTGAAACCAAAACCCAAAAATTAAATAACCCATGGGCTGCATACAAGCATACCATATTAAAAAGAATTACTTTACCTTATCTCATAAGTTACTATTTTTTACATTTTACTCAGTGATATAAATAATAAATGAAACACACATATGAAAAATAAAGAATATAATATTCTCCTGGGTATTCTCTTTTTTGCTGTAAACTGTCATGAAACTTAAGCTCACTTTCTAATGTACTAAAGGTATTGATACAATCAATAATGTTTTTATGTAATTAAATAATACAACTAAGAACAGAGAATAATAATACACAGAAAACACTGTCCAAAAACACTAAAGATAACTCTTAGCATTTGTGAAAGATGGAATTGCAAGACGTTGGTCTGATTATCTAGTTAATGGTTTGTAGACGAATAACAAATAGAGCTATATCACCGTGTTAAATTTTGTGTTAATTGAACAAAAAACGTGGAGACGTTTAAGAAACAGACACATACTGACATTTATTTATATAAATTCAATGATAGTGAACATTTTAAAACTACAGCCCAGTAAAGTATGGCTGGAAACTCAATTGTCGAAAACAATAGGTCGTAATGAAACTCCTTCTTTGTAAATATAAGGTAAACCATAGAAAATTATGGCATAATATTCAAATTGTGTTTATAATTAAGAATGTCATCTTTATTAATTTCAATGATTATCTTGGCAGTTTTGACATCACTTTTATTAATAGCGTTACTATGCAGCTCCTCTGCCTTTACTTTTAACGAAAGTTAAGTGTTTATAGAAATTAGATAGCTCACACATCTATTTTGTTTGATATATTAGAATAAATACTGTATTTCTTTTTATGTTAAAAATGCTGAATTTATCACGATTCATATATGTACATCAATTTAACTTGAAAACTAAGTCGATCACAGATATAAAACATAAAATGTGTAATCGCAACATCTTTTTTTAAAGATTCGATGGTCCTGAAAAGAACCTTTAATTGTAATTCAGTAACTAGGAAAAATTATTATCACCTTGTACAGATCCTGTTGGACCTGTAAAACAGAAAAAGAACATTTTATATTTGAATAATTTTAGGTCCTGTTTATGCATCACTTTTCAGCTCGCAAGTCTCATTTTACTTTTAAAAGATGCTGTCATATAGTAATCATAAAGTAGCATGTTATAGACATGAAGGATATGACATTTGATGTAAATTATACAGCAGATATAGTTTTATTCTCGAATGATTATTAGGAGTGTCTTTAAAGTTTCAATATATTCTATTTAACTCTTAAACAGTGGGAATGTTCTAGAAAGCAGGATCAGTTGATGATGGCTGCTGTTTAAGGGATGAATTTGAAGGAATTGTAGATTGTTCTTCAATATAAAACATATTCAGGACCATATACTTCACTGATGAAAAGTTTAGGTTTCTCTATTTAATACTTTGATATGCGCAGTTTCTCAGTCCACCATCGACCCACGATGAGATGCGATCTTTATCAAGTTCATCCGTAAAACCTACGAGAAACTATCCTAGAGATGGATCAGAGTGGTGTATAATGAAGGGCTAGAGTTACTCGTATGTATAACCGTACACGTGAGAACAGTGTTGGTGGATATAAGAGGGAATTATCATGCGTTGAAAAACATCTTGTCCTTGAATTAGATAAAGTACCATCGGAATATGTCGATATCAGAACGGCATATGTGAGTAAAAACTTTCAGTTATCGGTTGGTTATGTACATATGTTTTAAAACTGTATAAAAACTCAATAACAAAATATCTTAATATTTGATGTTAGATATCAAAATATTTCCTGTACATCTGTTTCTGTAAAACTAAGATGTAACTTTCCTCCCGTTACTATCGATGTCATTCCAGAAATTTATTTCGAAGTACTGTTGGCAATGTGTCTTATGAATAAAGTCTGATGTTTGGTACGTGTCCCTGGCAATTATCTATGGTTCTTCTGTGTAACAAATATGTGAAATATTCATTCTATAATTTTAGTCTGTCAGAACACAGCTAAAGCTGCAGTAATAAAACTGAGGTTGTTAATGTCATTCCCTAACTTGAAGTATTTTATCTTCACTGGCAATGATACTTGTCTTAGTGTAGTTTTGCGTTTAACGTCAAACAGATAAGTTTTATACCATTTAAAAAATTGTTTTCTTACCGTCAAAATTATGGACCACTTAGTAATAAATTTCATATCTTCCTTTATTAGTGTCAAAACCATATTTTTGTGAAATATCTGTAACATCCCTAAACTGAAGAAAATTCAAATGATTTAGTTCTATGAATGTACATTTTACAGCCTTCATACTTAATCTCTCCACACCAATAATTCTCTGGAAAAACGTTGTTTTTATTGTTTTTTTCTCAAGATTTTGAAATAATATCTGTATTGATAACACCTGAGATGATAGAGTTGGAGTTTTATCTATAATTTTTACCTGTTATAACAGCTTACCGATTTGAAAAAACCTGTTGAAATCTATAGATTGACCTTCTGTAGAAATGTTAGAGTAATGTACAATACAATAGATTGAACAATGATGATTATTTAATTATGCAAATCCTTTATCCCAATTCGAGCAATACAAACTTAAACCAAATGAACCTTTCCACGTACTTTTGATCGTGTCTGTGAAAAGAACAAATAACAGAAAAACGGCTAGACTGATCTTCATTAGAACGAGAACACTTGACCCTTGATATATACCCCCAAAATGTCTATTATAAAATAATCTGTAAACATGTAAAAAGAATTTAATTATATGAAAAGATTTCCCCTTCACCCTACATAATCAAATAGCTTGTTATTGTGTCTTTCTTTAGCTTGTAAGTTTACTTATATGTTAATAGCTGAGAGTGAATGTAGTGAAATCTAAACTGTAAACAGTCTGTCTCTCTAGCTTCTCCATTTCATTAGAACTAGTGGATAGTGAGTTTAATTCCAACACAAAAATAACAAATGTATATATTAATTCAAGCTTCATAAAAATATTAATAAAGGGTAAATGTGCTTACAAAGTCAAAATCACTTTTCGTATCACATTGCAGAAGTAGATAATGTTTGTTACATAATCTTCCTAAACATTGCAAAAGCAATTGACCAATATGTGTAACATACTGACTTTATACACAAAGACTTGACCGTCAAGCTCTAGTTATATATTTATATCATATAAATCTGAGAACATTAAATGTATGAATATATACTTTCATATACGATCGTCTAGAAACAGGTGAATACAACTGTACTACATTACTTGGCTCAGCGATAAGACAAAGGGCTAATAACGCTACAAATAGGGTTTCGTTACTTTCGGTGAGAAGGGTATAGGTATCTGTTTGGGTAGTTTTCTGTTTAATAACAATAACACAACACATTAATACGTTACAGTTAGTGATACATTTTTTGAGTTTGGACATTTTATGTGTATGGCGACACGAAAAAGTTCTTTCAGGAAGACGTAGATAACACACTATCCTCTGGTGCCACTTATTAGAACTATACATCCACTAGCAAATTATTATTCTTCATCTGGATTTAGTCCATGTTTCGGACCAGAAAGGGACAGGTTTACTGTATACCTCTTCCTCCCTCTCTGGAACTGTTATTTTATCTGTTTTATAGAATTAGCATGTTTGAACAGTTGTGTAGAAATATTTAGTTTGTTGATCGTGGAACTGTATATGCTTGCGTTAAAATACAATGTTGTATATGTTGTTTGTTGATGAGTGTTTTTGATACATTTATCCATGTTATACAAACATATTCTACGACTGGTCTGATGTGTGTTCTGTAAAGTTTTAATATGTTTTCTGTTGAATCTTCTTTTTATCATTCACATTCTTAAAGTAACTCGCTATTTTCAAAATTCTGGGTTTTATGCTATTAATGTGTTGTATGCAGTTTGAGTCAAAGTAATCCTTAAGAATTTTGCTGATATTGTTACCTGTAAGAGTCATGTCTAGATATAACTGTAATATTAATTTGCTTTATGTTCTACCAAACATGCTTGTCCTTTCACCCATGAGGGCGTTATAATGTGATGGTTAATCGCACTATTCGTTGGTAAAAGAGTAGCCCAAGAGTTGGCGATGGGTGGTGACGACTAACTGCCATTTATCTGGTATTACACTACACAATTAAGGACGGCTAGCGCAAATAGCCCTCGTGTAGCTTTGCGCGAAATTTAAAACAAGCCAAACCTTTTCTACGATTTCGCAAATAATATGGCTTGTATTTTGTGCGCACTTATTTTAATTATCCACTCAGTACAGTGAAAATTTTATATTGTTTAGCAGTGGTTGTTTGTTGCTGTTATTGGTTTTTTCGACACTATTCCAGATTGCAACATCACCTGAGAACTGTGAGAGAATAGTGTGGTTTGGGTCTGTGAGAGGATTGTCGCTGACACGCCCCCCTATCAAAACGCTCCTAGTAATACAACTCCTACAAATATTGTATCTTTCTTAATCTGAAAATGACCTAAGGTCGAAACGTTGTTCGTTACTTTATTGGCAAAAGTGTTAATACCCACACCAACTGTCCTGAGATTTGTTTGTTTGTTTTTCTTATAGCAAATCCACATCGGGCTATCTGCTGAGCCCACCAAGGGGAGTCAAATCTCTGATTTTAGCATTGTAAATCCGTAGACATACCACTGTACTGGCGAGGAGCAGCGTCCTGAGATACATTTTTACTTCAAGTAGGTTACTCGTCATCACGAATTGCTCCTACTGATACTGCCATCTGGTAACAGTTTTTTGAAACCATGACTCACGTAACCTCCTAGATTCCCTGATGTATAAAGCCACACGACCGCATTAACAGTTTCGAAAAGTTAACAACTTTTGATAGTTTGAGAAGTTTTTTTTTACTTCTTTACGTAATAAACAAGAATATGTTTGACTTGGTATGGACGTCAGGCAGAATGGTATCAAAGGATAAAGATAAAAGGTACTTTATAAGCGCAAAATACTATTACACAGAATTTCATATCAGTCTAATTATATTTGAACATTACATAAAGTATGATACAGGAAGCTTATATCAACTTCTTAACTTTCAAAATTAATGGACAGTAAATGTGAAACTAAATTTCAAGATTAACAAATCTGTAGCAGACAAAGGCAGAAATAAATTGAGATTTTTCATCCGTAAATAAACCGAACGTGACATAATTTTAACAGGTAATAAAAGAAGGCAACTAAAGATATAATATGTTAATGAAGTTCAGAATTGGGATTATTTTGGTGAAATTAAAATATAATATTAATTAATCTTTAACCTTTGAGATGACCTTATGAGTATTACTGGAGTTGTTTGTTGGTTTGTAGTTTCACATAAAGCCACAGAGTGGGCTATCTGTGCTGTGTCCATCAACCTAATATTAAGTGTTGTAAGTCCGAAAACATGCTGCTGAGTTACTTGGTGGCTTATTGGAGTTAAGAAACAGTGACAGGAAATCAAAACGAAATAAAATAAAATAGTTGAACGAGGCAGAAAATGAAAATATTATAGAAAAAAGTAAAATAGAAATAGTAAATTATATTAATGATCAAGGAAAGTCAAATATCAGGAAGGAAAGAGTGTTTTCAAAATGTAACAGGTTTAATACTAATATGTGTTACAAGAGTATGTGTAATCATTCTTTGACAGTTTCTGGGAGACGAACACGACGTAAAATATTAATTCACTGTCTTATTGTTTACAATAATTGATAACATATTAATCACGGATAATAAGTTGTTAAGCACAGATAAATATAAAATACGCTATGCTGTAGATACAACATTTCAAACAAAGACCTTTTCGTATCTCTAACTGAATATTAAATTCGTAAACGAAAAAAGTTTCAAATCTAATATTTCACGTAAAATAAATAACCGTGTATAACAATGTTTACAAACAACTGAAACCATATGTTTGAGAATTATAGTTATATATGTATATACATAAAAAAATACGAATGTCATAAATAAATAAATATTTGTTTTGAGATAAATCACATTAACAAAGTAATAAATACTTGGTCCAATATATAATGTGGAATAGTGATTTAGGCACGACCTCTAACATCATTCAAATACTTAAACTATTTTAGGTTACTTTATTGGTGATTGAAGACGACTTAACCCCCCTTCCGTTAATGTTGTATACAAATCACGGTGATAAGAAGTCTAATTATATTTATTTGATTAGCCAGCTCAAGCTGCGCTGATGAGCCTTCAACAGGCGAAACTGCAACCAACAGCAGTGCTTAGGTCAATCAAGGGAAACATTATGCCTCAACGTCATTAGTTCTCCTTTAAATTTCACCTTTGGAAGAAGAATCTGTATGTGTACTGTAACGAATTTTCCGCTGTACATTTATTTTAATACCTGCGTTTGTTTCTATATAGTTCTCTTTTTTCCATGTGACGTATATTGTTGACTACGTATTGTGTGCAAGTCCTGCTTGTTGTTTGAAATTTGTTAAAAATTGTTGAAAGTGAAAAGCATCAATATCTAGTTGAAAAAAGCGCGCGAGAACAGTGTCAAAATAACTACAGGGTGTTTGAAACGTCACTGTTCACTTATACATTTATTAACAGACATGTTTCAATATAGAATACAGGAGGTAAATATCAATGACAATTATAAACAATGTTGAAAGTGACCCCCCGTTGGCATCAATGCAGGCCTGGATCCTTCTTACTTCGTTCCTAAACACCGCTATCAGGTGCTGGCTTGAAATAGACTGAATAAAATATGATTACAAAACTGCACAGTGACTTTCCGAACATCCTGTACACTCTTCCCTAATTCTTATACAGAGCTGAGAGACAGTAACCAGTCAGTGTGCTATAGGCCTAGGAAGCTATAACTGTGAGTAACGTTTATTAATCGGAAACAACAGAAATGAACCAGAAGCGTTTATTGATTTTGAACATTACAAATCATTCAACTTCAGAGAATATTTTCGGACGTTATTATTCTTACTGTGACATCTTCACCCATAAAGTAAGGGGTGTGGGGCCAGCCAAGAAAGACGGCGTTAGAGCAAGCGAGGTGCAGCAACACAACTTAGAATTAATTTGTTCGGCATGGACTTAGCCTATAAAAGATTCAGTTCTAAGCCAGGTACAAGATTCAGTATTGTTTGTAAGTTTGTAAAACTGTTGTATATAAACCATCATTTGTAATAACTATTAGTAATAACTGTTATTATAAATAAAATTGATGTTATGTTTTTGTATTAAAATGTATTTATGTAAACAAAAAAGGAAATTGTGTGCATCAATCATATTGCCAAATAGCATAAATGTAATACATACCAACATGTAATTAATTTCCAGGCTCAAATCCAAACTTCTGGTCAGTTGAGACAGTTGTACGAAACATGCAAATACATCAGAAATATATCCGAAATAAAATTAAAATTAACCGAAAACTATGGAATTGTTTAATTCTATTTGCATTATCTCCGTTACATTCCATCTTCGCGTATTGTTGCAATTCAAAACGTTCTTAAGGGTTTGTCTAATGATAGGCTTGTTTTTGTCTTGAAAAAGAACGGTTGATCGGAGCATCGCCAAGTAATAAAAAAGAAATACAACTTTTTAAAAGAATAAAATAAGATTTATATATCAATGAAATTAATAATAAAAACATTTTAATGTCATAAATTAAGGTTATTTTAAACTTCTTACAAAAACCTGAACCTCTAGTTTAACAACCACTGCACGTCCAACGTCCAAGAACTATTGTTAAGCGTCACTGTATCATAGCAACGTAACGGAAATTCGGAAAGTTTGTTTTTGCTTTTGAATTTCGCACATAGCTACTCGAGGGCTATCTGTGCTAACCGTCCCTAATTTAGCAGTGTAAGACTAGAGGGAAGGCAGCTAGTCATCACCACACACCGCCAACTTTTGGGCTACTCTTTTACCAACAAATTGACCGTCACATTATAACGCCCCCACGGATAAAAGGGCGAGCATGTTTGGCGCGACGGGGATGCGAACCCGCGACCCTCAGATTACGAGTCGCACATCTTAACACGCTTGGCCAAGCCGAGCCCAAAATTCGGAAAAGAACATTAATTCGAATAGTGAACATAGATTGAACTCAAAAGTGTTAGCACAAGAAACTGTCGATATTAAATTAAGTGGAAGTAAACAAAAACAGACAAATCTGATCCAGAGCTCTTAATAAAGAAGGTAAACCAAATTGATTTATATTTTACATAATTCTTTAGGAGGAATTAGCCGGTAAAAATATCCTTAGATTTTGTAAGCAGTTGCTGACTTGAGTTCAAGTAAAAAGGCCTAAAACAATTATGTCAATAAATTACGGTAATATAACTTTTCATCGTAATCTTCCCATAATCTCGACAAACTTTAAATTTGTCCATTAAATACAAAACGGTTGTTATTTAAAGAACGAATAATTAAAGATCTAAGTTGTTATTTAATTAAGCCATGAACAAGAGACTCCTATTGAAAGAGGACAGCAAATGTCAACGGTTTAATCCGAAGGAATGTTTATGAATAAATAACTTGCATCAAAAGGACCCAATAAACATTCATTACGAGGGCGTAGATCTTTTAACTCTTTAACAAATGAAAATGAACCAATAACAATAAATTCATTAAATGTTAATGGATTAAGAATAGGTATAAGGTTTGTTTGTTTGTTTGTTTTAGAATTTCGCACAAAGCTACTCGAGGGCTATCTGTGCTAGCCGTCCCTAATTTAGCAGTGTAAGACCAGAGGGAAGGCAGCTAGTCATCACCACCCACCGCCAACTCTTGGGCTACTCTTTTACCAACGAAAAGTGGGATTCACCGTCACATTATAACGCCCCCACGGCTGGGAGGGCGCTAGTCATCACCACCCACCGCCAACTCTTGGGCTACTCTTTTACCAACGAAAAGTGGGATTCACCGTCACGTTTAGCGTGACGCGGGCACGCACCCGCGACCCTCGGATTACAAGTCGCGCGCCTTACGCGCTTGGCCATGCCGGGCCAAGGTATAAGGAATTTGGTTGTTTTATAACTGTGCATTCTGCTTGCAGAAGATATAGGGCGTACTGGTTTGTTTGTTTTGAATTTCGTACAAAGATACATGAAGATTATCTGCTTTAGCCATCCATAATTTAGTAATGTAAGACTAGAGGGAAGGCAGTTAGCCATCACTACCCACCGCCAACTCTTGGGCTACTCTTTTACCAACGAATTGTGGGATTGACCATAACTTTATAACGCCCCCATAACAGAAAGGACGAACATGTTTGATGTAACGGGGATTCGAACTCGCGATCCTTACATTACGAGTCAAACACCCGAACCAGCTGTCCATGCCTAGTCGGGCGCAATGGATGATTCTGTTTATAAATCTTAGGAAGGCCGTATATTATACCTGGTGGTGCACGCACTGTTTGTAAAGTTTTATTTTGTTGTTCTTTGTTTTTAAGTCCCTAAGGAGGCCTTAAAGTTAAAGATTTACGTCAGTATATTTTTGCTGTTAGTAACTTTACAGAGCTTAATAATTTATGTATTTTGTAAATGTACGTGACGAGCAGTTTTCCGTTTTTACATCTAAAAATTAAACACTAAATGTATAAAAACTAACAATGTAACACTGTTCTTAAAATCAGTCTCACTTCTGTTGAACTTTGCCGTGAGATGACTTTTATGCTGGTGTTTTTTTTTTTTTCACTGGAGTTTTTCCAGCAGGTATTTTTGACATTGATTGTAAGCTGTAACATAATAGTTTTAAATTAAAGGACTTAGGAATAACATTTTTGTTTTGAAAACTGATAGAAGATATATCTGTATCTACTTTCTTTAGTTTGAAGTAAGATTTTTCCAGCAAAACGGAAAGATAATAATCTTAAAACAACATGGCTCGGCACGTCCAGGTGGATAAGGCACTTTCAGACGCTTTGAACTATGGACAAGGTTGATATATATGATTACAACAAAAATATATAAATAAGAAATAAACAAATACAAAACGAGAAAATGAAAACTCAGGCACAAGTTGCACAGTTAAAATAGGTTTAAATCCATACAAGACTGTATGTTATTCAGGGACGGAATAATAGTTGTTTTTTAATGTATAACATTTCTTTTATTATAAGTTCAGTATCTTGTTCGGTTGTTGAAAGAATTTTAAAGTGGGGGGAAAGAAATCGTATGTCCTGTTTCTGTATTGTGTTGATAGATAGGAAATTTGGGAGGGTTTGTAATCTTTCTTACAATTAAAATAGATATATCCATAAATAACATCAATACCCCAATGTGGTTCCTCTCTAGAACAAATAAACACAAGTTTTATATTGAGTATGATTCTCGCATACTATTTATATTAACGATAAATAACTTGACGTTTTTAGATTACAAGATAATGTACCTATTTCTGTTAATCATCTTTCAGTGATATTTTTTAAAACTTTAAAGTAAAGCTACGCAGTAAAGTATATGCATTGAGTCCACAGTTGGGATTGAATCCTGAGTTCTAGCACTATCAGTAAAAAACAAGTATGTGCCACCTAGAAGTTTTTCTTTATATTTGGGATTTTGTATTTGAAAAACGTTACATGAATGACAGGTTTTGAAAGATGGTGTATTCTTAATTTTGAAAATAGTAAAACAGTAGTCATTATCTTATCCACAAAGTGCTTCCACTATTATTTAGATGGTCGTTTACAGAGATCCAATCATCTGAGACAACATTCTTAATGAGACTACCTAGATTAACTCACACTTTTAACATATATTTAATACAATTAGTTTTTGTTTTTTTTCAGGCTGTCGTACATTCACACATAAATATTGTTTCTCCGTCTAAGGGCTAAGAATTTTTAAGTTTTCAAACACTCTTGAAAAGTCTCTTAGTAGATTGATACCAATATTTCAACCTGATGGGTATTGTACGCTCACTCGGGATAAACGGCAAATCAGAGACCAGTAGTCAGCCGTTCCTAATTTTAAACAACTTACTAGCTACTCGGTAGCACTTACTGTCATAATAACCTTTAACTACCTCCTATAACCGAATAACACGACTGATTGTCATTCTTAGAACCTGAGCACAGCTTAAATTCGAACATTATGATCCACAACCATGCACGCTTACTACAAACTACTGGTGGCCTGTCTCAGTAGAAGATAGTAAGCCGAAATTAATGTTAAAGTTTAATATTATTAAAGATATTATTTAAAGTAGTATATTTTTCAAATATATAAACAATGGAACATTTTTTATCATTTATTGTGACTTTGGATAATCAGTAATTTCGAATTTAACGTTCGAAATGTCCATTTCATTCCAAAGTTTAACATGTATGGAGCTAGTATATCATTTAGCTTCGTGGAATTTCTTTCAACAACAACAGTGTTGTGATTTTATGTTTGTCGCTATCATCCGTGCAGCATGATATTAACTGGAAATTTCAACTTTTTAATCCATGCTAATACAAAAGAGAAACAATAATATCTACATTCACAACATTCACATTTTTGTTCTTGTTTCCACGTGAAGTATTAAACTACAATCCAGTCACCTCAAGTCAGGGTATAATATCATGGACACTCTGCCCCTCACTGATGACGTGTGGGGTCAGCTGGTTAAGATTAATGAGGATGGTTCACGAGTAGTAGAAATCAGGACATCTTCCCGAAAACAGTTTGAACTTTTCACAGCGCGTGCCACGATCAGAAACTCCAATGGTAAGCAGTTTCTTGTTTTTATCAAAAGGAAGCTGCAAAGTGCCTGAAGAAATCACCAGTTCTAACAACTCTCACCAGAGTTTTGCCTATCACTCAATCAGCAAGTACTAAAATAGTGTTGCATAGGGGATGCTTAACGTTGGAATTTATATAGCATTGATGTCAATAAAACATGCGCAAGTCATGAATTACGAAAAGAATTATATCCTCTGTAGACTGTAACACAACATGTCATATGAACTTGAAAACAATATATAAAAATGTATGTGTGTTTTCTTATAGCAAAGCCACATCGGGGTATCTTCTGAGCCCACTGAGGGGAATGGAACCCGTGATTTTAGCGTTGAAAATCCGTAGACACACCGCTGTACTGACAGGGGGTATATAAAAATATATATTATTCATTATTTTGGATTTATTTACTCTTTAAACAGAACATTTTTTCTCCCGTAATAACCTGTATCTAACTTCTGGAACTATATAACGCGATTGACTGTCAGAGACCAGTTAACCGTTCTTCAAAATAAAAAAAAAAGGCAAAGGTTAATTAAAATATTATCTGAGTCAATACGATGTAGTTATAAAAATTTAGAACTTATCTAGTGTTATTTTTAAATTGATTATTCTGTTTAGCAGATTTTTACTAGACAATAAAGTAAATATAGTTTATTTTAGGGGAAAGTAAAATATATCTACACGTTTATTATATAGTTCGCTTTTAAATTATAGATAATTTAAATGTTTTGAAACAATGACGTGTTTTCTTAGCGTTTTCAAATTTCCCTTTATTAGGTTTAACCATTCAGCTAAGGAAAAAAGGAATGCTTGAACAATAAAGTTCGTACAATAGCTGTAGTGGGTAAAGCGCAGATAACCCATTTTTAAGTATTATAAATGTTTGTAGAATTTGTATCTGAAATGTTACCCATAATACCTTCGTTTTACAGATTAAATATTTATATCACTCTTTTCACTATTAACTCAATATTAACAATTATATTTTGTTCCATCATTGGTGGTTTTTATTACTCTCAGAAACCATTTAAGTAAAAAAGTAAATTTCCCAATCTCGTTTTTAAGACAGTTTATAATTATTTAAATTTTAGGAAAAATACAGAATACTAACTATTTTATGTTAAAAATCTGATTTGGAGTCTTACCATGTCTGTTCATGACCTATTTAACAAACTTGATTTTTGATAATAGACCTGGTTTCCTCTTCAGAGGGCTATCGCAAGCTTAATTTTCATTTGTAACGCACATCACATTATTTGTGTGTACTTTTTTCTTATAGCAAAGCCACACCGGGCTATCTTCTGAGCCCACCGAAAGGAATCGAACCCCTGATTTTAGCGTTGTAAATCCGTAGACTTATTGCTGTACTAGCGTGGGGCCTCACATTACTTCCATGCTTTTCATAACCCATGTAATATGCGACGATAATGATTGTTCATCGTCCATTTTAATTGTCTGATTGTACAGAAATCTATACGCATCTCGTTTGAAAAGTTTCTTGGTATAATTTCAAAAGGAATATCCTTAACACCCGTTTCATTCTCAAGTTGCTTAAAGTATGCGACGGTTGAACGAGTGGTATGATTGAAAAATGTGTCTTAGCGATCCCATACTAAGTTGATATCGTTTTGGAGCGTATATTGAACTGGTATCTTGATATCTTGTTACAAGATAATGCACTTCATTTCTCATCGCTGAGGTATAACATATTCCAGATCACTTTCTGGATATCTCTGATTGCTCTAGTTGATCCGCGTTCCTTTGTTTACCAATATCACTAAGTAGAAGGAAATTCACAATTTCCTATCTGCATATGGCTTTATGTTTTGAGTGTGCAAATATTTTTCGTCAAACAAGGATATCAAATGCCCTTCCAACAAATAACAGTTTTTTGTAACACTAAATTACCTAGGAATCGCCAATAAATGTAAAAAATTAGTCTTGATAGATCCAGTTCCATGGTGATTTTATTTCAGCTGTTATTTTCAAATTCTGACTTACATAAGAACAATTTAAAGATAGATTAAATCAGTCACAACAAATTAAAAATCTTAGAACTCATCAGCAAACACACAAATGGTTTTAATAGAAGCAGAACTGAATACCTATATAAATATTTCTACCAGTATATAAATGATAAATGTTATACTATAGTACAAGATTCCATATAATCGTACTCTGTAATACGCTAAAAAAAGAACTCTACTAAAAATTTGTAGTTTTAGAAATGGGTTATAGAAATAAAAAGAACAATATCAAATATTAACTTATATACAATATTTTCGAAAGGGCACAATCATAAAAAAATCACTTTTTGTAGACTCACGTAGGAGCAACCTCTAATTCAGACACATCCACTTCCAAAACGTAGTGTGTCAAAATTTAGCAGCAGGTTGTAAATTAAGAGCTGCCATTTCACACTAGACATGTGGTTATTAAAGTCCGCTGTTCAAAATTAATGTACAACAAAACTTGTCAATATTTCAAACGGTTACAAAATTCTCAAAAGCAACTAGGCTTAGAAATGTTATAAACATTTAACACTTACTCTTAATTTATAAATTGTTCCGTGTTGAAACAAAAAGCCAATAATAGCTTATAACAAAAAAAAAAAGACTAATACGTAGGTTCACAAACTCTTTCAGTCTCTCTCACAAACGACCACTCAAACTAAACTCAAACACGCCACTCTTTTTTTTCTCGTTATATTTGCAGCAGATCTTTCTATAAAAATATGATCTAGCCAAACATAAACAAGTGAGTCAACTAAGAACTATTATAGAAAAAAATCGTTTTGCTCATTCCGTATTGGGATTTAAGTCTTTAAAAAGACCAAGGAGTGTCAGTTTCTTGTGTTCAAGATATCAGTATTTAAGTTTTGTAGTCCTGGGATGATCAGTCTCGAAAGGTTCACCTTTCTTCCCTTTCTGGAAACGTTATTTTCTTTGTACTGTAACTGAATCCCAGTTACTTTGTTGTTGCATTATTCATAATATGTTAAATATGTCCATTGTTCGTATTTTTAATTGGCATACCCTTTTCTTGCCATATCCAATTTAATTTGTTTTGTTCGTTGTTTCTTATTGTCAATATTTAAATCCTTTGGGCAGACCTGAGAGGATCAGATAAAATCTTGACCTTTTTTACCAGAATTTATGGTGTTAGTAATTATTTTATGTTTTGGGTAACTGCTACTTGTTGAACGTAACATAAAATAGGGTATTGCTTTCACAAATGTTCATTGATACGAATTCAGAACCTGTATAAGGGCCATGCACATTAATGTTGTAACGTTCATAATTTACACAGGGATATACTTACTATGTAAATAGTCTATATATTCCAATGTTTTTCACATTGTTGGATTATCTTATGTTTATTTACATAAAGACTATTTTAATATACTACATGATATAACAACAAAATGATGAATTATAAGGGTTTAGAAATAGGTAGCATATTACGAAACTTACAATAGATATTTAAGGGTGAGAGGTACTTAGGATCGTTTCCATCATGTTCGAAATCGCGATCTAATGCTCGCAACATTTCGTTTTTGAGTTGTTGTTGAAGTTCGTGAATGATCCGCTTAAAAAGCTGTCATGAAATAATTGCATGCTTGCGTACGTATGAAGAAATTTAAAGTTTGTTGAGAGGGGAAACTTTATATGCACAAGTAGGTATTGCATTTTATTGTTGTGTTTAGTTTAATTTTAATTGTTTGATCATATCTTGTTGGCACTGAATAACATTTTTATTTCAATTTATTTCGATCTTTTTCTCTGAAAGAGTTCCCAACTAATTACTTTACTCATTATTATATATTTCGGACAAGTCTATGAATTATTACATTACGTATGTGTATTACTATTTTAAATAACCGAAATTTTAATTTTAATTCAGTATTTAATTAACTGTTAATATGTATCAAAGTTACAACATTTGCCAACAAGATAGATACACACAATTTTCTTTCTTAAATGAAATATATTTTAATATACAAAAAAAAACACACAAAAAACAATACCATTCATAATAACGGTTATTTCTAATAGTTATTACAAATGATGGTTTATCTAGAAGAGGTTTTGAAAACTTACATACAACACTGAATCTTATATCTGGTCTGAAACTGAATATTTTATCGATGATCTAGGTCCACGACAAGTTGATAATGCCACACTTCGCGTAAATTAGTTAGTTTGGTTCTTGTTTGGCCTCACTCCCTGACAAGCTGATATATGTTGTTTTGTTATTATAAAGTCAACTAATCTCGAACTATATGGAAAAATCACCTTTAATAAAACCGTCTTAGCCTAATGTAAATTGAAATGAAATTTTTTAACTATAACATAATTCGGAATAACTTTTTCATGAGAAGTTGCGTTATACAAGACAAAGATGACTGACGAACTCACAAAATGTTAAAAAACATGAATAATGAAAGAGAATTGTTGAACAACACCAGGAACAAGAGGAAACGGAAAGTTATATCAACGACTTAATGAAGACGTAATTACGACAGAGATTTTTACAACATTATAAATTTTGTCAGTCTTCTCTTGTAATTGAAATGTAAATTAGTTTAAACATTGATGTACAACTTAGCATAAACATTATTATAAAATTTAATAACACGATTTATAATTATGCTACGATCTAACACTGAACGTAAATCTTGACTAAACACATATACAAAATTATTAAATCTTACAAATATTTTTCATTATGTAGTGAGATTCGTATAATTCATTGCACAGCTTTAAGTTCACAAGCAAACAAATCAACAAAAGTTTAAAATCTTATGCACAGTTCAAAACATAAAATCGAACAATAAAATTTTAAACAGGATAATAGCCCAATTACTTTTAAAATATACAGTTTAATTGTCACAACAATACAAAATTTTATATCATAATTTAAAAGACTCACGAACACTTTTCTTCGGCTATGTTCTTTTCCGAAAGCGTAATTCCTTCTAGATTTATTACTTAATTTTAATCGAATTAGTAATTATCGCCCACATATTTTAATATCGCTTTATTAAATTACGAAAGTTTATTGTGGAAATTCTTTCATTATACCAACAGGTATATTCATTATTATATATTTTCAATTTTACATTTTTTTCATAAATCGGTAGTGTTAGCCTCCATCCCCTCTGGGCAGTGGTAAACCTTCGGATTTACAAGGCTAAAATCAGGGGTTCTATTCTCCTCGATGAACACAGTGATGTAGTGTTTAGAGTCGTTTAGATTCTGGGTGCAGCAGTATGTGGGTTACTGGAGGTACTCCACCTAGCGATATCGTCGGCATACTGTGATATTAACGTGTAGTTAAGGGAGGAATGGTATATCGTTGACATAAATGTTGTACAGGACTGGACTAAGTACTGAACATTGGGGTACTCCGGCAGTTAAATTCGTAGGGATGGAACGTGATTCGTGAATTTTAACCTTAGCTCTACGATTCCTGATAAAAGTGGATACCATCAGACAATCCGGGGTGGTGAACCTATGGTGTGTGTTTCAAACCTGAGACCATTGTGCCAGACTGAATCAGGCTTTCTGAATGTCGAAGAAAGTGGTTACTGGATTGTTTGCGGTTGAAACCACGGTAAACGGATTCAATAAGTACAACAAGATGGTCTGTTGTTTCCCTGTTTTTTTTTTCTACCAGCGTTTTGGTTGTTCCTTATTATTTTATTGGATTCCAAATAGTAATTAATTCAGTTGGTTATCCCATGAGTTTACGTTGGGTTTTGAGAAGACTAATCGGTCTATAATAACCGGAGTTAGTGAGATCGTTATCTTTTTTCCAGACACTCGTGTAGTATCTTGATAAGAATGAGAGATAAGAATACCTGTCTTAGTACTTTCTCTTTAAATATCACTTATTCATCAGACTCAGTGTCAAATGTATCATTCCGCTGTCACCACTCTCTGGTTTCAAACGCGACTTCTGGACAAACTGCACATGTAGTTCCTTCCTTTTCATTTCCATATATAACTCTTTACTTTTGTGGTATACCAGAGAACGTTAAAACTGGTGGGTACTCTCCATTTTACAATATCATGCTGGTTACTTCGTTGAAGAACTGATTTTAGAAAGATATTGGTCCAACTAAATACTATTAGTTGCTTAAGAACTCCCCGTCATATCTTCTCCAATATAGTGATCCCAGAAGGTCTGGTAAGGAAAGGAGACAGATTAATCTAGATGCATTTTACTGGCTAGGATATCATACCCTACCATGGGAACGGTGGACCAGCCATCATATCTACATTACTGGTATACCTTCATTAACGCCTGGCATGGCCTAGCGCGTTAAGGCGTGCGCTTCGAAATCTGAGGGTCGCGGGTTCGCGCCCGAGTCGCGCCAAACATGCTCGCCCTCCCAGCCATGGGGGCGTTATAATGTGAAGGTCAATCCCACTTTTCGTTGGTAAAAGAGTAGCCCAAGAGTTGGCGGTGGATGGTGATGGCTAGCTGCCTTCCCTCTAGTCTTACACTACTAAATAAGGGAGGGCTCGGTGCAGTGGGCTAACAACTTACTCACTTAAATTCCTGTTCGTGAAACTGCAAGTGATTGCGGCTCTATGTTCCTTGACGGAATCGAGTGGTAGATAGATAGATAGATAGACCTTCATTAACACAATATTAGAACGGCATGGCCAGATGAATAGGATGCTCGACTACCAATCTTACAGTAGCTATTTCGAATCCCTGTCACACCAAACATGTTTACCCTTTCAGCCATTGTAAAGTGATGGTCAATCTCACTGTTTGTTTGTAAAAGAATAGCCAGAGTCCTTGTGTAGGTTTGCCGAAATTCAGAAACAAGACAAACAAACCTACTTAGTAATATTTCATGTGTGCAGACGATTTATGTTATTTTAAAACTTAGAGAGAATGGACTTATTTCTTAGGTTGTTGATAACGTTTATCAAATTTATTATTATTAGGTCTAGATTATTTGTATATTTGTTGTTTTGGTTGTGTTTTTTTTTAATTTTGCCAAAAATAAACCAGGGTCATCCACGCTAGCCGTCCCTAATTTACTAGCTTAAGACTGATGGGGAGGACAAAGCTGTCATTATCCACGGCCAGGTCTTGGGATACAATTTTACCAACGAATACTGAGGTTAACCGCACATTATAACGTCCCACGGCCGAAAGGACGAGCATGTTTGGTGTCACGGGGATTCGAACCTGTGATCCTCAGACCTGGAATCTAGATCTAATTGTTTATCTACACAATGCTTGTATTCTAACATTACGCTACATGTACCTTTAGATGGGGTTGGTTGGGTCTGTATCAAAAAATGTTTTTTGTTTTTGTAGCTTTTGTAGTTCTAGTATTTATATTCATGTTGTCCTCCTGTGAAATAGTGGTACATTTTCAGATCTACATCTCTAAAACCAGGGACTCGATTCCCCTCGGTAGACACAGCAGACAGCCTGATATTTATGATCGTTTCACTCTCAGAAAGAAAGTATTTTTACCATGTTACGAATGTGTATGTAACTACTTCAATCACAACTGTTCGACAGCCCTTCGTATGGGTTGTAGGTCAACTAGAGGGCCAGAGTTTGACTGTACATTGCACGTGTGTAACAGGAATATGAGAGTGTTATTCACGTGCAGTAGCCCCAGTATTCTACATGGAGACACCGACAAAGATAACCAAAGGTCAGCCTTGTATTTTGTTCAACCAACAGTATCACAATAAACTGGTATTATTACACGATTCAGTTCTAAGTATTTAACTGAAACTAGTGTCATCGTTATTTCACTAATTTGTTATTACGTCCAATGTGGCGGAATAAACAAAGCCGATCAGGTGCATGAGGTCTCGTGCATAACCTTTATAAACGCCTCAAACCAGTCGCAATGACATCTATAACAGTCTCAGTGGTATTAACATTCATAACAGTCTTGCACTAGCCATTAACAGCCACAAAAAGAATCAAACCAGTCACACTAAAGAACATGACAGTTTTAGTCACACTGACACCCAACATATCAGTTACATTGGCATCTATAATATCTCAGTTGTCATTCTGACACCCAAATTGTCTCATACCAGTTATACTGACGTTATATAATCCACACTAGCAGCACTGATGCTCATAATAGTCTCATAACAGTCACATTGACTCTAATTTAAACAATAACCAATAGATGGGGATGCTGTTACCGTTTTATCGAGTTCGAAGTGGTTATGTTAAAAATAATATGAAACTTCTGCTTATTGATTCCGAAATAATCTTTTACCAATGAATCATTTGTTATTTCTTGCTGTAAACTTACCATACAAAGCAAAGTATAACTAGAAACTTTCAAATTTTCTACCATGAATACATCATGAGTAATTAACAGGTTGTTTGTTTACTGAATTTCTTGTTAAGATGTCTCCTTTAATCATCCCTAATTTTTGAAGTGATAGACTAAAAGACTAAAGGGAAGGCGACCAGTCAACATTCATCAACCGCCAATTCGTTGATTGCTCTTATCCCACGTTAAAAGGGATTGGTAAACATGTTTGACGACGGATGTAAATCCAGTGATCTGCCAATTACGAGCAAAGCGCTCTAATAGATCATGTCAGGCGTCAATAACAAATAAACATTTCCAGTAAAAAAGGTGAGGTTTCGATTACAAGAAAAACTTCTGGCCGAACGTTTCATGTCTTAAAATTTGTTTGATAAATAAAGGGAGACAAACAGAGACTTGGATAAATACTTTAAATATTACAATATATTATAATCAAACCATAAGATTAAATTGATTAGTCCTAACAAAGAAAATCAAACATATGTTATTCAATTTTACGGATTTTTTTGTGTTTTACTGGGTGTGGAAGCTGTAACAAGTAACTACAGTAAAATATATCTCTATAAAACAAATTAAATCACTCAAAGTGGGACACGCCCGATTGTTCAGGGGTAAGTTTAAGGTCTTACAACGTTAAAAATTGGATTTCAGTATTCACGGTGGGCAGACCACATGCGCCCCTTGCTGTAACTTTATGTTTAACAACAAACAATCACAGGTGAGAAGATACATAACAAAAGTAAACTTTCTTCCAAGAACATGAAAATTGGTTGTTGTTTTTTCAGTTTTCTAAAGTTTTGGTGCATCCCAAGTGGCACAGCAGTATGTCTGTGGACCAGCAACGCTAGAAACTGGCTTTCTACACTGGTGGTGAGCAGAACACAGATAGCCCATAGTGTATGCTTACCTACAAATAGAAGCTGTCTTGATTTTAAAACTTTAGTGAATTAAATTGCCAGATACCAGCTTACAACTGAAAGCATTGAGGAATGGAGGGGTATAAACCTTCTTTACAAAATTTGAGACACAGTAATGGCAGATACCACACAATTATTGTGTGGTTGACACATACAACTCATCTCTACTTCGATTCATAACTTGTTATTGATGTTGACATCCATTGTATTAAACGTTAAGGACAGTTATTGAGACCGTATAACAATGGTAACAAAACATGTTAGGTTTAAACTAACTCTTCTCTCTAATTAGAAACAGAGACTGGAAATTAAATATTCTGCCTGTTATATCAGTGTAATAAACTCAGAAAAAAAAGGCTTATCCTTCATTAGAGAAACAAGTACAAAGCAATGTATTTCCATTAACTTATCACTGTGTTCAAACTTACTATTTATTAGCCAGATCTAGAACTTCTGAAAATAAATATGATAAAATAAACATCTCAACAGGTATATGAAAACAATTTGGTATATAAAACATTTTAATGCGTAAACTTAAACAAATAATGATTTGTGTGTGTGTGTGTGTAAAATTAAAGTATATCCTGAAGAACACAATTGCTAGAAAAACTTTTGCAAACATTAATTCTGCATTTCAAGCAACCTGGTTTCAATCATTTATTACATTTTATGTTGAACTAATAAAATTCTCATATGGACCAAAACAGATGATAAACTCAAGACGTACTGCTTAGATGATATTCAATTTAAACAGGGTCCAACCTAACTACTAAAATAGTTTATCTTGTCAGAAGATGGACTTTGAAACATGATACAACATGAAACAAATGAATCACATTAAATGTTATAAATTTGTTGATGACTGAGTAAATGTCAGTAGACCACTTTAAGGTATGAATATGCATAAAAAATGTTATAAAAGATTGAGATTCTTGATAAAATTTTCTTATAAACACAATGGATGATAAAACCAGTCAAACTAATTCTCAAAACCGAATCAAACATTTCCATAGCAGCTGGCATAAATAATTTAAAGGATAAACATGTTAGAGAGGGTTATGCATGCTTCCTTTCGCACTGAGTTGTGAGAGTGCCATGGACAGTTGGTAATGTTCTAAATATCTCTGACAAAAATATTTAAATCTGTTTATTTATTTTCTAAGTAATTTAACTATTAATTATGTCTCAAGTATAACTTTTAGAAATGGCATCATAATTAAATTCTTAAAAACATTTCTAAGCCAAATCTGATTATTATTACCCGACTATTTTTAGTTACTGTTTTTTCTATTTCTTTTATGTGAAAACTTTATATTAATGTAAATCTCATGTTTACATGATTTATTGAACACGATTGCAGCTACTTTGCTTTAACCAACATCTCACATAGAGATATTGTCCATTATGCTGTTATAGGTTATGAATGTACACATATCTGTGGAAGGTAACAGCCGGTGGCTGGAATAGAATGAAATGCCTGATACCAGTTAGACAATACAAAATTGGTTCAGACACCTGCAATCAATATAATTTGTGAAAATGTTTGTTGTACTGTTTGGCAGTTAATTCAGGGAATATATGTTTCATCACTTTTGGATTTTGGAGAAATTTTATTCTTTAGATAACATAATGATATTTATAGAATTTTAAGGAATAGCTTCAGTTCATTTAGAAAATGGTTTAGAAATAAATGAAAAAAGTATGAAATCAAGAGTACTTAAAACACAAACCTGCCAAGTCTTCAACACAGTAAACCACCATACAGTTTTCTTTATCACTTTTGTACTCTCTCATAAAGTGTTAATTATAACATCTTAGCTATCAAGTTGTGCTAGAAAATGGAGAGCCCAAGGCACAAACTTACTTTACCCACATTATGAAACCGAATACTGCTGCTTGTTTAAAGTAATTATAGATATTATCTTAGTTTAACAACATTTTAGAAACCATGACAATACAATATATTGGAAACTTTTTACATTAATAAAGATTTAACAATGAACACAAACAAACAAACAAAAATAATAAGAACAAAAACAATAAACAAAACTTAGTCATGCAAAGATCAAGGAACTAGAATACATAGAATGTACATGAAATAGTGCAATTATATATGAATGATAGTTAGTTATAAAAGACTATATGAACATGACAGTATTTACACAATATTTTAGAAATGTTTTTATCCACAATCACCAGTAGATGAGAAGTGTCTTTGTAACATTACAAGTGATGAAACAATCAAAAATACAAAACATTAACACAACAAACAACCATACCTTCTTATGAAGTAATAAGTTAACTATATAATATTAACAAATAAAATTAAGTATAGGTTTATGAAATTATCATTTTAATCATATTATACACTGAATGTTTTGAAAACAAGGCTGTCTTATCATTTCTATTCAAATATAGTTACTGAATTTATTTTTTATTTGTCCAAGTGTCAACCATTCTTCTGTAATGCTCTTCATATTTCCAGTTATTTTTTTCTTGATCCACTTGTAATTTTATTATTTATTTCCATAGGCAGTCAGTTATGTCCAATAAAAATAAAATACTTACACCAGTACGTTAATATATTGTACTAATATTCTCTTCATAAATAACATTACTAGTTTAGAGTATTGTTTTGTTCTAGATTTCATAAGTTAAAGAGAAATAACAGAAATTTGTTTGTGTGTGTATGTGCAGATGTATTACACACATAATTCATTATTGTGTTAATTATGGAAACTTAATTAGGCTGGAAGGGTGAGCATGTTTGGCACGACGGGAATGCGAACCCCGAATACGATTAGGAATCGCACGCCTTAACACGCTTGGCCCTGCTGGGCCAATGATTATTGATAATTTGGGTTAAAAAGATTGATGAGTTTAACATGGAACTTGTCAGTATGAGTCTGGCAGGCGTGGTAGCTGAAATAGTGAAGGCAAATTCGACACCCGATTGAAGAAGAAGCAAGAAGCAGGTAGGCAAATAAAATATCAACAGCATATCAAACTCAAACGGGCCAATCCTGAATGAGATACTTTGTTCTAGAACATTTATACAGAGACCCTGGGTACACAACGATAATTACTTCTCGGCACAATAACAGTTCTGGTTGCAGCTCATTTTACAGCCACACGAAACTGATTGGTTTATTTTATGTTGTCAGAGATGTGTGCTGGCAGTGATGGGAGGTAACTGGTCGTCTTTATTCTCCAATTATGGCCATTGAGAAGAGAAATTGATAGTTTGGTAAAATGTACACTTTTTTAAAATTAGGGTAGCAAAAGCAGCTCATTACAAGTGTTACATAAAAATATTCTCTATTGGATGAATAGCTTTAAAAGTTTTGTCTTGTTTGTGAGGAATATCTTTGTTCTATCTTCACTAATACTAATTTTGTTTATTTGAATACTTTTATGATATTAATATTTTAAATCATAATTTTGATTGATATGTTATTTAATGTGACACTAAAGAACGTAATCAATGCTTACAGTTAAGCAATTTTCCCAGTTAATGACCAGCTCGTTAAAATAAAATTCTGTTTGGTGTCTGTATTTCAAGTTATCAGAAATGCAATAGAGTGTTCTGAAATCAGTTTTATTTTATGTACTCTGTTTACTGTTCTTTGTTGTAAATAAGCAATTGATTTTAACTTTTTATATGTTTTTGTGTTTTTTATAGCAAAGCCACATCGGACCATTTGCTGAGCACACCGAGGAGAATCGAAATCGTGATTGAAGCGTTGTAAATCCGTAGACTTACTGCAATTAAAATCAGCACTCTAAAACAACAACATATTTAGTGGGGTTTTTTATTTCTCGCTCTCCGTCCCTAATTTAGCAGTGTAAGACCAAAGGGAAGGAAGCTAATCATCATCACCCATCGCCAACTCTTGGGCTACTTTTTTGCCAACAACTAGTGAGATTGACCATAACATTATAACGCCTCCACAACTGAAAGGGCGAGCATGTTTAGTGCGACAGGGATTCGAAACTGCGACCCTCAGATTACGGGTCGAACGCCTTAACCCACCTGGCCATGCCGAGCCAATATATTTAGTATAAATCCAAAACCTAACAATACAATTTAAATTCAAACACATGCCTCTACTACCATTTCTTACTTTCGTCTTTTGGAATGATAGTGGAGGGTGTTCTTGAATTGCATTTACATCGTTCTGTTCTTCGTTCATATATATCTGTATAACTTATGTGGTATTGATTTGTGAATATGAAGTATTCTCGGTGAATCAGTACTAGTAGTGACATCTACATTTAGTACTATCATATTTATTTGTTATTGTGATTTGTGATTGTGTGATTTTCTTATAGCAAAACCACAAAGGGCTATCTGCTCAGCCCACCGAGGGGAATTCCCGTTACATCAAACATGCTCGCCCTGTCAGCCGTGGCGGCGTTATAATGTGACGGTCAATCCTACTATTCGTTGGTAAAAGAGTAGCCCAAGAGTTGGAGGTGGGTGGTGATGACTAGCTGCCTTCCCTCTAGTCTTACACTGCTAAATTAGGGACGGCTAGCACAGATAGCCCTGTTTCGCACAAAGCTAAATTCAAAAACAAACAAACAAAACTTTCCAAACTATACTGCAAAGAACAAAGATATAGCAAAAATACTGTGTAATTTTGTGTTTAAGAAAAATATGAAGCTACTAACAATAATTAACATCCTATGATCGTCCGTATATTATGATATTTTGGTTTGAATTTCGCGAAAATCGTTTTCTTGAAAAGAATACCAGAAAAAAATATATTTGAGTGAGACAATGTATTCTAAAAGGTGTTCTCTTAAACTCAGTTGTAGTTTTTCCTGAAATTCGTAACATTCTGCACAATCAATAAAAATGTTTTCAACACGATATAATAAAAATCATCCAATAATGACACTGAAATTATAGAAAAATTATGTGAAAACTCTTAGGCTATCTTCTGCTTTGAGTATTCATGTTCCCCATCAACACGCTCATACTAATATTGCCTTCTGGTACCGGTTTATGAACCACGATTCACGTGACCTCCTAGCCTTCATATCAAAGGCTACATGACCACATTACTTAGTTTGTAACCAGTTTCGATAGGAACAAAATATCTTATTAGCACGAAACATCATTGCACAAAATTTCATCTCTCTATGTTTATATGTACATATATTTGAACATTACATAAAGTTACACAAAGGAGGTTTATATATCTACTTAACTTTGAAAAAATATGGACAGGAAATGTAAAACTAAATTGCAACGTAGCAAATCTGTAGCAAGCGATGACAGAAATAAACTGATTTTTTCATCTTAAATAAATCAAACGTGACACAGTTTTTACAGGTAATAAAAAAGAATTACTAATTATACTTCAATCTTCGAGATGACCTCATAACTTTTATTAGAGTTGTTTGTTAGTTCGTAATTAAACAAAAAAACTACAGAATGGGATATCTGTGCTCAGCCTACCAACTTGATTTTTAAGCGTTATAAATCAGAAAACACACTAATGAGTTGCTTGGTGGCTTATTGGAGTTGGAGAAACAGCGAAAGAAAATCAAGAAAAAATACAAAAAACTGTAGAACGAGATATAAAGTTAAAAAGATCATAAAAAAGAAAGAAAAAAGATAGTAAATTATATTAATGAGCAAGAAAATTCAAATACCAGGAAGAAAAGAATCTTTAAAAATGTAATAGGTATTACAAGTGTACGTGTAATCATTCTTTGCCAGTTTCCGGGAGGCGAACACGACAAAAATATTAATTCATTGTCTTATTGTTTGCAATAATTGTAAAAATATTAACCACCGAAGATAAGTTAACTACAAATATATATATATAATACGCTATGCTATAGATACAAAGTTTCACGCAATGGATTTCTGGTATCTGTAACGGAACAGTAAATTCATAAACGAAAACGTTCCAAATATTTGTTCCGGTGTATAATGTGGAACGGCGATTTAGGCAAAGACACTAACGTTATTCAAACACCTAAATTATTTTAAGTTACTTTATTGGTGATTGAAAGGAATTAACCCCCTCCGCCATTAATATCGTACATTTATTTTAGAGCCTACGCTTGTTTCTATATAGTTTTATTTTTTGGATGTAACGTATATTGTTAAATATGTACTGCTCAAGTTCTACCTGTTCTTGAAACTAGCGAATTCTCTAAAGTTGAAAGCAACAATATTTGTTTGAAGAAAGCACGCGTGAGCAATGTCAAAATTTCTACAAACGCGTGTGATTCTTATAAAAAGCCGAGAGACGAAAAACATAATATTGTCGGAGATATACAGTCAGTATTGTATAGGCCTAAGAAGCTATAACGTTTTTCTTGATGACAAGAAACCCACTTGAAATAAAAATCTATCTCAAAACGGCTGGTATTGGTATTAACAATTTTATTGATAAGCAGAGAACAACTTCTATTAATCGGAAAACTACAGAATTGGACTAGGAACGTTAACTGATTTCGAGCGTACCAACCGTTCAACTTCAGACGTTATTATTTCTACAGGGACATTAAATATCTTCGCCGAAAGAAATGAATTAGTAAGTGTATGAGACCAGTTAAGAAATACGGCGTTAGCTCAAGCGAGGTGAAACAGTATCAACCCTGAATAAACTTTTTCGGCGCGGACTTGGATCGTCGATAAAATATTCTGTTTTAAACTGGATATACGACTCAGTATCGTCTGTAAGTTTCTAATACTGTCGTTTATAAATCATCATTTGTAATAACTGTTAGTAATAACCATAATTATAAATTGTATAATTTTGGTGTTTGTATATTAAAATATATTTACATAAAGAAAAGACAAATGGAAATTGTGTGTATAAATCTTGTTGGCAAATAACAAAGTTAATACATATTAACTACTAATTACAAATCGAACTTCCTGTTATTTGAGAGAGTAATATGAAACGTACATAATAATAAATCGGAGAGGTTGGTTGGTTAGTTGATCTGGCGTTTTAAGGCGCAAAGCAACTAGGCGATCTGCGACAAACAACCTGTAAAAAAACTGAAAATAAAATTGTTAAAATTCGTAAAACGGAATCATGTTAAACAAAACAGTCTAATTTTTGAATTAAAAACTTAAATAGTATTATATCCAATTTTTAAATCTAGTTTACAGCAGTAAGAGGGAAAATAAAGTAATACAAGTTTTAAAAGACTGTAGCATCCCCCCCAGTGGCTCAGCGGTATATCTGCGGACTTACAACGCTAAAAACCGGGTTTCGGTAACCGTGGTGGGCAGAGTACAGATAGTCCATTGTGTAGCTTTGTGGTTAATTCCAAACAATAACTCTGTAGCATAAGTTTAATTATTATAACTCGCTAGGATGACTAACGGATAGGTCCTGGTTTCGAGTTATTTGGCGTCACAGCCATTTTCTAATTTTGTATCGAACTAGTTTTACTTTAATTCGTAAAAAGACATCATGTTAAAACTGTCTAATTTTTGAACACTTAAATAGAGTTAAAAAGGCCAATGACCTTAAAAAACTAAAAACATTTGTAAGATGGATATTGTCATCATTGCCAATAACACTTTTCAGTATCAGGGATAAACCTTGGGACAAAATGTCTTAAAATAGTGCCATCGTTGACAAATCGGAGAGTCGTACGAAATAAAATTGTGGTATCTAAGTGTGCAAACTCTTTTTTTTATTATTTACAAACCTCTTGAAGAGGCCTCATAATCATATATATTACATACAAAACAAATAAAAAAATCAAATACACAGTTATATACAATTGAATGCACCTAATACTATCTGTAATTGCTCATATTAAAGGACGAACAAGTTTAGAATAAAATTGAAAGAAAGAATTGACATCATTACGAATAACATACCTGGAATAATCAAAACTTATTTTCTTTTTTAACTGACCATTATAAAATGACAACAAATTTAAATGGATATTTTTGGCTAAAAAATTTTTCTAACAGTCATAATACAATATTTGACTAATGTAATCAAAAACTTACACTGTAGGCTGTCTTTTCTTAATTCTTCTAGGAAGCCCTGTATAAGAATTCGTTGTTTCTGATTCATTGGTACTGATATTTGAATGATAAAAGAAATAGTGTCGAATATTAATGTCCATAAGGGTTAAACCATTGGATTCAGGCAATATAAATGTCTCACTGTTTCAGTTTCTTCACCACAAGGTGTACATAAGACAGAACCATGTTTTTGGCATTGTGTAATTCTTGTTGCTCTGTCTATGTTACCTTATGTGTTCATATATATATTATTGTTTCGTTTCAAAATGTTCCTTAGGGTTTTTCGTTAACTAATAAGGCTTGTTTCTGTCTTGAAAAAGAAAGGTCACTCGAGCGTTGCCATGACTTAAAAAAAATAATAAAAAATGTAATTTTATATAAGAGGATTTACATATCAATGAAAAAATAATTTAAAAAATTAAGGTCATTTTAAAATTCTCACAAAATCTAAACTATTGGTTAATAAATATCGCTTGTTCAACAACCATCGCACGTGCAATAACTGATAGTCCAAGAATAATTGTTAAGCGTTATTGTATCATAGCAACGTAACGGAAATTCGAATAAAACAACAACACAATAATTTGAATAGTGAGAAAAGTTTACACCTCAAAAGTGTAAACACAAGAAATTATCGATATTAAATTAAGTGAAAGTAAACACGAAACAAACAAATCAATCCTATCAATGCTTCTTAATAAGGAAGGTAAAAACAAAACGATTTGTTTTTTACAAAATTCTCTAGAAGGAATTAGCCGGTAAAAATATAACTTTAATTTTAAAAGTAAGCAATTGCTGACTTGGGTTCAAGTTAAAAGGACTAAAACAACTAAATTAATAAATTAATGTAATATAACCTTCTCATTGTAATCTTCCCATAATGTCGACAAGCGTTTACAGTTTTTCTGTTAAGTAAATACAAAATAGTTATTATTTAAAGAATACACAAGTATATATATATAAGACCATGCGACGTTTCGACTTTATACTTAGGTTGTCATGATCCTTTCAGTTTTATCTTTGGTGAAATTGAAAGAAAAATCTGTAACATATCTGAACGTTGTTCTTTTGACATCATGATATTATTATTATTACGTTTGCTCAAAGTCATAATTACTTCGAGTCGAAAGGTACAAGCAGTTCAGGTAGGGGCGTAGCCAAGGAGGGGTGTTAACACCCCCCATGGACCCAAACGTTTTAGATAAGTTCAGTTGCCACCTGTGAAGTTTCATAAAGATCCGTGATTGCATGGCAGATAATTTCACACACGACAAATAGTCAAATGCAAATTTCTGATTTAACACTTTTTTAATACAGCAAGTTTTGTCAGAACTAGAGAAATACAATCGAATATCTATAAAAGGCTCAAACGCCTGTTCGTTCTTGCCAGCACATCTACAACACAGTTTGGTTCAACTTTAATATCACGGTGAATATATAATGAGGCCAGGCCATTCAATCGATCTTCAGTGGTGGAATTTCTCAAATACGTTTTGAGTCTTCTGAGAATTGAAAACGAACGTTCCACTGAGCTCGTTGACACAGGCAGCGTGACGAATACTTTCAACAATCTAGAAATGACTGGGAACATTTCTGCATTGCACATTGCAAATGCATCTATGACATTTTTTGGTCTGTTGTTTGCAAGTGATTTGTACCAAACCCTACGTTCACCTACTGCAGCTAATGAAGTGCTGTCAGTGTCAGCCCTGTATATATTGACCAATTCTTTACTTTGGTTACATTGTTGTGATGTAGGTTCTGACCGTTCTGTGGTAGATCCTGATAGTTTTGTGACTGAACAAACGGTCAAATATTTGTGAAAGAAAGTGATCAACAAATGATACAAATACAACAATACGAAAGTACTCCTCAGGGCTAGTGGATTGTGGGTTAGCACGGTACATCTGTCTTTTATCCTGCTTTGGCATTATGATGTCAATTTGAAGCTCACTACACAGAGTTTGAGCCTCACAGAAACTGTTGTTAAATTCATTCACAGTATTATTTCTAAGTGAACGGATTAACTCTTCCACTATTTCTGCGTGATGCATTGCAGCACCTAAATCAATGTTCTGTTGCTGCAGTAAGTTACACAGAGGTAAACTAAAGGAAAACAATTTAGCAATGGTAAGTAGAGTGATGATGAATTCTGGATGTGTTATGGAACACAACAATTGATTGGCTTGCGTGGCAGAATCTCTGTCTTGCCAACCTGATATGGTCTCAAGGGCATTTGCAACTGCATGAATTAATTCTAGAAAGACAATGACTGAGTCATGCCTCTCAACTCACCGGGTGGGGCAGAGACCTATCAAACGTTGTTTTTTTTTCTATTCAGGTGCTTTATTCTCCACCGAAAGAGCCAAAACGTGCTTTTGTTTGGGTGTATTGAGAAAGTTTTCAATACTAGAAATTCCTCACATGCAATTTCGCACAGGAACCTCTTTACAAGCATCAGAAATTGCCAAGTTTAAGGAATGGGCACTGCAGTGTACATTGGGTGCAAGTGGGAATTTATCAGTTATGTGTCTTTGGACACTACTGAATTTCCCACTCATAGAGGCATTACCGTCGTACCCTTATCCTCGCAGGTAAGCCATGTCAATACCATATTTTGTCAGATTGGTTATGATAACATCACACAAGTTTCTGCCTGTCTCATCATAAACAGGTATAAATTGCAAAAACTCTTCTCTCATTGCAACAGAGTTGTCATTGGCATGCAAATATCTAACACACAGCGAAAACTGTTCAATGCCTGAAATATCTGTTGTTTCATCAGCTAATATTGAGAAACATTTTGTAGCATTAACCCTGTTGACCGAAGCATGAATAACATGAGTATTATAGGCATTGATGATTTCATTTTGAATTTGAGAACTCAGATATATAGCATTCCTCTTTGTACTCTTAAGGCTTGCGGAAAGCTTGACATCACCTTTTGCCCTGTAGCGCAAAATTGCCCCAAAATTCCCATCATTATTGATGGGCTCCTCATCAGTTTCACCAACAAACATTGGACCAGAATCATATTTTCCCCTCAAAGCTGAACCCTGTCTACCACACAGCAATACAGCATCAATAATAGGCATTAAATATTGCCGGTTCTGTTCAATTTCTTGCTTGGAAGTTGCATCAAGTTGCAAGTGCACAGATGAACTTGTGTTTACAACCTGTAAAAAAATATCAGCTTTTTCTTTGCTGTCTTGGTGGTACTGTTTCAATTCATGTGCCTTGAAGTCTTCAACAGCCTTCTTCCAGTTTGTGTATGGAAATTTCACTAGTTGTCCCAATTTCTGGCTTCCAACACCAGCACCATCAGAAGCAAAAAGAAAGCAGTACTTGCAGAAAACACTCTTTGCATGTTGACTGTAGAGTAGCCATCTCCACTGTGAAAGCCAACGATGCTGAAAACGCAGCTTTCTTGGACCACGCTGGGGAAAAACATAATCACTCCCTGGCTTCCAGGCATTCTCAAGGAGGCATTTTTGGTTTCAGCGTTTGTCTAAAAGAAACAGAAAGACATAGTTCAAATTAAGTTATTTTGCACATAAGAAAGTTTGTTATGAGAGTACAATAACATCGAAGAGAAAGGCTTAGAGATGTACTTCACAGAGCAGGCCTAGCATTCTGTGGCTGTAGGCCTACAATCACTAGCAGCAATGAATATTCAGTCTCAAACTCATCAGAGTGTTTGCAAAAATTACAAAATTATTTTAATGAAGAGTCGACTTACCTGTTTACCAATGCTGACATCATCAGAAATATAATTTCCAATGTCCCAGACTGGACCTGAGGTGGTAGAGGCAGCACTGGTAGAAGGCCACGGTGATGACTCTGACAATTCAGTTGACAATTCTGATTCAACCTAATGGGCTGCAGCAGATTGATCAGGTTCAGCTTCATGAATGGGTTTAAAGAACCTATGCAGTGTCTTTTGCTTTTTCTGGCTTGACATAGTGAATGACTGTTTATCGCAACTTCAGCTTGTCAACGTCACATTCACAGTACCATTGGCGTTATCTATATTGAATGATTCACTGTAGATGAGGCCAATGGTACTAGGTTAGTGCTATGGTGCTGCCAGCCTGCCACGGTGCCACCCACTATTTATTTGTGAAGTTAATTCTTGAAATACAGGGAATCTGAACATACACTGTCCATGATATTTGAATACATATTATAGACATTATACATATATTTTGTACTCTCCTGAGTGATTCTATATTTTATATATTGATGACAGGACTGTAAGCCTACTTTGCTGGGCTTGATAGCTTGAAGTTATATATTATATATATAGGCCTATATATTTATTTATGATTAAAAAACATATGACAAACACTTCAGTGTGCCATTCTGAAATTTGCCAAAAAGGTTGTCTGAGAATGCATAATTCAGACTTTTCTTTTATGTTTTTATTTAAAAATTTCCTGGGAGTGGCATGCCCCCGGACCCGCCTAGCATGGTTTCGCGCCTGTGGTGCTTGCATGAAGCACTCAAACTAAGTCTCCCCAATGTCCATTTCTGGCTATCCCCTGAGTTTAGGCAATAATTTAAATATAGTTATTGACATATGCGTATCACACCTGTTTTTGTAAAGTTTTTCGTGTATACTTATATGCACTACAACATTCCTTTAACAATAATATTAGCATGATATCTACAGAAGCAGTTAAATTTCAAAACTATTCCAAATACGAATCATGAAATTATCAAGTTACCAGAGAAATCAACATTTATTAATTTAATTATTGTGATGGTACCTCATAATTTTTATATATATATAAATGCAAGTCTCACAAATGTTTTCCTAACTTACATAGGATTATAGTACAACAAAAAACAGTGGGCGTGAGAGTTTCCGCTTCTTAATATTATGGACAAAAGACATTAGATGTATAGAAACTGTTTATGTATATCTAAAGAGACGAAGAGGAGTCACTGAGCGTTAATTTCCTCCTCCCATGGCCAAGCACGTAAGGCGTGCGACTCGTAATCCGAGGGTCGCGGGTTCGCGCGCGCGTCGCGCTAAACATGCTCGCCCTACCAGCCGTGGGGGTGTATAATGTAACGGTCAATACCACTATTCGTTGGTAAAAGAGTAGCCCAAGAATTGGCGGTGGGTGGTAATGACTAGCTGCCTTCCCTCTCGTATTACACTGCTAAATTAGGGACGGCTAGCACAGATAGTCCTCGAGTAGCTTTGTGTGAAATTCCAAAACAAACAAAAAATTTCCTCCTCCCCTATCGTTAAAGTTGTAGATAATCTTTGGATTGTGATGAGGAAAATTAACCACTTAAATTATTAAAATATTTCTACAAGATTTTACTGTATCTATTCAATGTACTTGTGTGGTTTATTGAATTCTATAAAAACAATTAAATAAAATAGTTATGTAGTAAATAATTACTTTCTACAAGATATTTAACTTAAGCAAACATTCTACCTTAATTGTATACCAACGTATATATGTGATATTAACATAGAATCTCAACTATGAAATTTTCAAAACATTTCACTGTAATTATTTTAAGAAACAATTAAATATGCTTGTTTTTGTTGTAGATTTAAAATACTGATTTTATTTATTCCTAAATCGTTTTAAAACGTACTGATTATTGTATATTTTTAAAACTACAAATTTTGTTTTTGTTTTGATATGAAAAACAAAGTACACGGTTTGCCTCTGCAATGTGCTATTCGGGACAAACAGGGTTTTAAGAAAGGAAAGGCCTTGATGGCGAAATGAAACTTCGTTTGTTCGAAAGTGAAATGACTTATTTAACCATACATTATCTTGTTCCATAAAATAATATCTATTCTCTTATCATAATTCGGCTTCGTAATTCAAATAACATACAAAATGATAAATCATTCTTTTCAAAATTGAAAAAAAATGTGCTATAGTTGCGACAGAAATTGTTCACAAACATCTTTTCTTTGAAAATCGTATCATCGAGTTGAGCTTGTACTTCTCAGTATAGTGCATATACCTAAAATCATATCCTTACTGAAATAAATCCCTCTATGATTTAAACAGTTAGAAAGAATTGAAAACTTACATGACGTGTTTTCATCAGTAAACTATGGCATTGGGAAGGTAAGTAGTGGCAATGGTATACATCATGACAACCGAGATTGTGAAACAGCGATTGGCTAAAATCAATAAAAACGCGTTTTTACTCAAGTTAGAAGAGCAAATTGTTTCCATTTTATTTTAAACTATTGTGCTTTTCCTGCTTTGTGGCTGAGGGTGCCATATAACACTCATGTAAATAAATAAATTCACAATCATTACTAGTTGCGTTGGAACTGTAACTTAAAACTAAAATAAAAATTCGTGACTTTCATTTATATGTACAAAATGGAACAAATTAAAAAGATGTTGATAGATATTAAACTGAAGTTTGTAATGTTTGTAAATACAAATGAAAGTTTGTTGAGTTTTTTACATAAATTTATTTTATTTGGTATTTTTATTCATTCATTTCACTCTTTATTTTAAAGGTATTGAAACACTTAATTGAATTAATTATATAGTTTTTTAACTATAGCACTAAGATTTAATCTTTTAGTCTGATGATTGTTTACTTAGAAAGTTTAAGTATTTTCGTGAAAGTTAAAGTGAACTTCTATACATTTACTTTGTATTTATTAACGTTAATAACATTACTGTAGTGAAGCCCCTGTTGTATTTTACAGGCAATGTCTTTATTATATAAAATGGTTACCACCTCGTGTTATAATAATGACTTAGCTGCTGAACTCAAAACCATCACAGAAACACAACAAGAAAATACATGTAAGAAGAAACAGTTTGAAGGTCAACTACAAGAGGTGGGAATGAAGTTAGCATATCTGGAGAGAAAGAAGGCTGATGCTACAGAAGTATACAAAAGTTAGGAGTTAGTACTATGTCTCTACAGAAAGCCCTTCTGGTATTTAGAAATGTTGTCATGTGGTGAACCAAGTAAATAAATAACTTTATTAGTTTCTTATGTAGTTAATTTTTGTCTTATATGAATAAATGTTATAAATTTTTAACTGCCACAGAAATTAATTTTTGCTAAATAAGGAGATGGAAACTTTCTTGAAATTTCAATAAGTAATGTTTCACAGGTGGTTAAACACAAAATACACATGCACTGTTATTCTGTAAAAGATAACATGCAATAAATTAATCAAGCAACAAATAATGTTGAACATAAATAATTTTTATAATGCTCCTCTATAGATTTACCATGAGCAAAACTGAATTATTATTTTTAATCAGTTTTAGGGTAAATCATTGTGTAGATTTCACATCACTGAGAGTTTTTGTAGATTTACAAGAACTAGGGGAAACCGATGGGATCACAAGATATGTTTTTATCAAGGATAGGAAAGTTATAGTTGTAGACAACTCTCTAGTTAGAAAAAGTAGCATGTGGAGTGAATAGGAGCAAAAAAAACCAAACACTTATGCTATCTAGGAGCAGGAGGTACAGGACATTGCTGATACAGCCAGATAGTTAAGGATTCTAGTAGCAGCACAGTTTTAGTGCTAATGTTGAGGATAGTGATGTAAGGAAAGATGGATCTAAAGAGCTTATACTAAAGAGTATAATTTAAAAAAAGCTGTCAGCTTGATATTGTCAAGAATAAATTCTGTGGATAAGGTACTAAATAGACCACTATGCTTGATTGCCAGGCTTTGATCAATATGTAGGGATGAAAAAATAGGTTGGCTAAATTTGTAGGGTAGTTTTAATAGGAAGGTTAATCTTTTTGGAATCTATGGTTTACACATAAAAAAAGTAGGAATTAGCATGTTATCAAAGGCTCTTAACTCAGCTCTTGTGGTAAATTTAAACTAGGGTTAAACAGAGGTGTGGGCTATGATATTAGTAACACTAGAAATATAATTGATAGGAAAACACGTACAACAGGCATAATATATTTAACTAATTGTTGCTATTGCAACAATATTAGAAATAAATCAGTTCATAGCAGTTGTGGAAACTGAGTATTTTGATATTATGGGTATCGCTGAAATGTGGTTGGATATTAACAACTTTAACTGTGGAATTTTTTCAAAATACCAGGCTACAGATTATTTACTAGAGATAGAGTATGAAAAACAAAGAGGGGTGTAGCTTTTTATGTGAGGAGTGAATTGCATCCTGTTGAGTTGGATCATATTAAAGAAAACAGCGATAAGTTTGAGTCAATGTAGATTAGTGTCAGTAGATATAGATGGAAAAGTCTTGTAATTGAGATTTGTTATAGATCATGATATCAGAATGTAGAAGTTAATCAGAAACTGTATAATGAGATCAGAATGGTACCTGAAAAGGATGTTATTATGGGAGACTTTAATTTTAGTGGTATTGATTGGAGAATTTTCAGTTTGACAGTGAGGGGGATAGGTTTTTGAAAACTTATAAATACTTTTATATACCAGCTGGTGTCAGAACCTACAAATGAGGAAGCTAGATTTAATATTATCATCTTATGTTAATATGATAAACAGAAGTTGTGACTGGTGAGCATGTAAGTGCAAGTAGCCATTGCACTATTAGGTTTAGAATTTTACTGCTTGTAGAATTTAAAACCGATGTAACCCTGCTTCTAAATTTCAGGAATGCAAATTTTTATGGAATGAGACATGATCTGGCATCCATAGATTGGACCAAAAGTTGGGATCTTGAAACATTCATTTGCATGCAGACCATACATATTTCCTACAGAAAAAATAGGGTAGAAAAGTATGGTTTAGTAGAGGCTTAAGAAACCATATTATGGATAAACATAAAAATTCAAGAAATTCAAACTTACTGTAAATAATAAGAACTTGGAAGACTGTAGGATATCAAGAGAACAGGTTTAAAAGGAAAATAGAAGGGCAAAAACTGTATATGAAAGAACATTGGCTGAGAGATTAAAATCAAACAATAAGGAATTTCTAGTTATGTGATTGGTAAGCAAAATGTTAGAATGGGGATTGAGCATCTTAAAAGTGATAGTGGGAAGCTGATCTTGGAAGATTACAAGATCATAAACTTGTTAAATTATACATTGTTTTCACTTTTTATAAAGGAAAATTAAAGTGTTATTGTCAACTAGAGTACGTAATGTATAAGAAAAGTTTTGAAATAACAGTTTTAATTTTTCTTTCTGAAATTGTAATAAATGTTGGGAAACCTCAAAACTGTTAAATTCCTGGGCCAGACAACATTTATTCTGGAGTTTTAAAGGAACATAAAGAATTTATTTTTGAATAACAAGCTAATAGTTTTTATAGATCATTAAGTAGTGAAAGAAGACTGGAAGTTGACTAATGTTAGTTTAATATTTAAAGGAGGTGATGCACATTGTTGAAGCAATTATAGGCCAGTTAGTCTTACATCAGTGGTTGGAAGGATTTTGGAGATTGTGATTAAAGGTGAATTGCAGGATCACTTAAAGTAGTTTGACATAATGTCAGAGCCAGTGTGGTGTCACTGAAAGAATATCTTGTTTAACAAACATTCTGAGATTCTTTGAGAATGTTACTGCAAGAGTTTATGAAGGAAATACTGTGGATATAGTTTACCTTGATTTTCAGAAAGCATTTGATAAAATGTGCCTAACAAAAGACTTGCTATAAAAATTAACTGTATGGGTGTGGGGGAAATGTTATTAAACTGGTTAGAAAATTGGTTGGAGAGTAGTAAGAAATAGAATTATGTCTGACAAGATTATCGTTGTAAATGGTGTTCTTTAGGGCTTTGTGTTGGGTCCTTTGTATTGCCAGTCAGTTTACCATTTTATGTTTAACTAACACTTTAGTTTTGTGAACAATGTAATCATGGGTTTTCAAATGAGTAGATTTTATTCCATGGTTACAATTAAATATGCTTATTATCATAAACAGATGTCAAAAATAACTTTATTAAGTTAATTGAACAATACATTTTAGACTTGTTAATTCAACACACTTATTACTTATTTTCTGCCTGCACTAATTACGTAGTTTTGTCCACAGGAGAAATTTAAAAAAAATTGATAGTATGGGTAACTACAGTGAAACTAGAACATAAAGTTATCATAAACCACTGAGACGACATCAGAGAAATGTATCACAGCCATACTGTTTTCTCAGATTCACATGTTTGGTTACGTTTGTTCAGTATCTAAATGATAATTTATACATGCATCTTAAAAGATAATGTAAAACAAGGTTAATCATATGAATCACAATGCTGTAATTTATTAGCAGAATGCACAAAATAAACTAATAAATTACATCATCCAAGTGTTATGAATGTATACTGTAATACTTCCTTGAAGTTTCCTTTCACAAAAGGCTGATTCTTGGATCTAGTTGTGTCAATTTTTTGTCTATATGATAAACACACAATTCATATAGAAGCACTAGATTCTTACACACCTACATACTAGTAGTATCATTTTGATGAATCTAGGGTGGTAATTCATTGTTCAGATGACATGCACACATTTCACTAAAAAGAAACAATGGATGCTTACAGTTCTACATATTACGTTGGCCATCTGATTGTTGAATTTGTATTAATTCTTTGTTCAAATGATATGCACACACTTCATTAAAGAGAAGTAACAAATACTTTTAGTTTGACATATTTGTGTGATTTTAAAAGAAATGGGAACAGATTGTAACAGTTTTAACAAAATAGTAAACAACAATTAAAACTATTATTATAGAACTTTGAGTCTGGAAAAGATGTAGGTTCAAGAAGTCTTGATACAAAAAAAATCCTATAACCTGAGCACTTGTTTTTTAAACTGATTCTCAGTTTGCTTCTAAAGAAGAAAGGTCAGTGTTTCAAAAATTGCTCATCATTTCACATACTTTGTGTTAAATATTCAATTTACCTTTCAGTATATTGACAATCATTACTTAAGTATGCTGCAGTTATAAACTTTTATCATAAAACCTGTTACACATCTTGAACTTGAAAGTTTTTGTGACCTATTTCCACAGCCACACTTATTGTTTCACAACAGCTTTTTAAGTCTGTAGAAAAACAACTGTTTCTATGAATATGACTTGTGTATTTGACACTGGATCAGTCTGTACAATTACAGCCTTCAAAATATGTGTGCTTTGCTGCAAGTAATTATGAAAGGGAAAAGTACTTAACATATTTTAGAAACAAAACTATATTTAATACAGTACTTGTAATTGTAAGCAACAATGTTTAATTGAACTTTACATTTGATACATGCTATCAAAGATATTTGTATGAAATATGTTTGAAAATCTTGTTGTATTTGATTTTTTAAAATAAGTTTTCAAAACTGCAGTAAACATGCCTCAGGTTGATATTGCCAAAAACTTTATACTCATTAGATATTCAAGCTGACTTCAGGTTATATGTGTTGTTTACCTCAGGTGTTAATTTCTGCATTTGATATAAATGACATTTATATGTGTTGTTTACCTTAGGTGTTAATTTCTGCATCTGGTGTAATGACATTTATAATCTTTAAAAGGTACACTGGATATTTACATCTAAACAACGTGGATATTTAATTATTAGCTAGGATTCTCTATAGTTTTGATAGAAGAGTACACTTTGGAGGGGTGGTGATGGGCTTGAGGTGGGCTAAAAAATCCATTCACAAATGATTCATAGCAGCTTTAAGGAATTAAGAAAACCTGTCTTGTTTGAAACATCAGATTTTGGAAAAAAATAAATCATACTAAAAAAAATTCCAACTTCTATAAATAAACGGAACAGTTGGTGAAAATCTTCTCATTTAAAATGGTCTGTTGCTTGTATAGCCAAGTATTTAATCTAATATATAACACATGATATTTGCACCCTTTTACACATGTTGGTGAGAAGTGACGAAGTTAATGAGAGATTCTGTGAACATATTGTTAATGGAAATTTTGATATTGCAATGACAAAAACAATATTTTTCACAAAACTAGTTGCCCTAAAGATTGCTCCATGTGAATAACTAAAGCACAAACACGTAGCATGTTCAAGAAAGACATTTCAAATCAATTTTAACGGCAAATCCTGACTTTTCCAAAATAAATCTGACCATATCCATTTCCTCTCTTTATTTGATCACTCACCAAATCAGATTACAAGTATCCAGAGAAGTAGCTGCTACATCTTACAACAATAAAGTTTTACATACACAAGGAAGTGTAAAATGCAATACAACTATTTCATGAAACAATGGATATGACTCTTTGAATCTTAACCCCTTTTTATATATCCCTCTGTGTGACACTTAGGTTAGAGTTTGCATGATATGTTTCAACTAATGATATGCTGCTACTAGTCAGTAACATCTCAGTGATTAGCTTTCGTTGTGCTCCAAATGCCATGTGTGATATGTAGAAATATATATATGTGGTGAATTAATACAATAGTATTATGATGTTTAACAACTAAGTTACTGCTATAATGACATTATATAATCTTCTTTATTGTTGACATGATTTTGCTTGTATTTAGCAAAACCAAGCTTTGTGTATCTGCAGCATTGTTGCCCTTGCAAAAGATGCTATTAAAAAGCTTTGATGTCCAAAGCATAGCATCCTTCATGCACATTTTCCATAAACCATACAGTATGTGAAGACTGGGCTTTCACAATACATGTTAGAACAGTGCAACAGCATATATAATTTTTAAGCATTGCTTCTGGTGGTTTGAATGTTATTTATTATTTTGTACTAATATTTGGATTTGTTTCATTCTACACCTTCTTAACCATGTTACTGTGTGTAGGGGTCAGGGGATGTTACTACATTTGTAGATTTACATAACTTTTATTGAACCACTATTTTATGAATATATGTGGTATCAGATTGTAAACTGTAATTCAAATTTAATATTATACAATAGTTAATTAATTAATTAATTTAAAAATAAATAATAAAACCAATTCCTAAATATCAATTTATGTGTGTCACATATTATACTGAATGCTTCTTTGGTTTAAATTATACAATTGTGATGTCCAAAGGCAAAGTTTATAGTATTTAACAAATAGAAATTTAAATTACAAAATTTTGACAAGCTAGAATATATAAAAAAAAATAAGAATCAGAATCAAAAAGTTGGTTCTGCCCATTTCTTCTGTCTTTGGAAATGATTGTTTACATGTGCTTACTTTGCTCTATGAAGTGTTTATAACCGATTGAAAGCTCAGAATTTCTCTTACATGGTGTTTTAGTTTTTGGAAAGTGTCTTCATGAGTAAATCCATTTTTTGTTGTTGTAGACTCAAAGGGAAATGTAAGATAAATAATGTTTGAAAAATATTTTTAGACATAAATACAGTTTAATTTATAAGAATGCTTAATTACACTGGAAATCTGTGGTCCTTATATATAACCTGTAATATATTTTCTGTAATTGTAAAAATACATAGGTACTGGAACATTTCATTTAAAGAAAATGTAAATTAATGAACTAAAAAGTCCTGTTAAAACTAAGAATCAAATATATTAATTATTATTACTATAAAAACTTTATGCATGATTAATCAATCACTTTTTTCCCATTGGTGAAAAATGAATTTTTATTGATAGCTACATCATACGAAACTATATTAGCAGAAAAATATTTAAATTTCTACATTCAAGGAATTTATTAAAATATTTAAAATACTTGAAAAATAAATGTTTTCTTTTGTAATTAAACACAAAGTTACACATTGGGTCATCTGTACTCTGTCTATCATGGGTATTGAAACCTAGTTTACAGTGTTATAAGTCTACGGACAAACTACTGTGCCAATGGAGGACTGATAATTGTTATTTAATACACGATTAAAATCTTTATAGAAACACTGATAAACTATTTTATAATGTGCAACTATATAAATATAAATAGCCATTGGTCATGTAACTGTCAATTTCCATAATTAAAAAAGACAATGTCATGTACATTCCATATTATTTTCCAACCTTTCTTCTTTACTTAAGACATAAATATTTTAATGTGTTTTATAGTTGAGCTAAGAATGGAAATAGGGCTGAAAGATTGGAAACTAAAGCACTTAGGGACAGGGATGGACTTGGATTTAGGTTGAATAACCACTTCCAAGCACTTGGCAGTGATTAGGGAGAAGCACAAAGAATGATAGTGTAAATAATAGAGAAGTGACTCTGTAGTTAGGCATGTAGACACAATGGTATGTGGAGAAGTAGGAATAAAATAATAGGTGAGTTGGGATACAGGATAAAACTGATATAACCAGAGAGATAGTTGAGGATACTAGTATCAATGCACATTTTGTGATACATGTTGAAGCTAATTATGTAGGGAAAGATGGATATGAAGAGCTTACTGATAAGTATAAAATATTAATAAAAACATACATTACGGAAAGTGGCCATAGCTTGATTTTGTCAGGGATACTGCCAAGAATATATTGTGGGGTAGAGATACCAAGTTGGTCACTCAGATTGAATGCCAAGCGTAAATCAGTATGTAGGGATGAGCAAATAGTTTGGTTGAATTTGTAGGATAATTATAATGGGAAGGTTATTCTTTTTGAAATGGATGTTTTATATTTAAACAATGTAGGGTTAGCATGTTAAGCAATGACAGTTAACCTGGTTATATTCATAGATTTAAATTAGGACCAAACAGAGGTGAGGGCTATGAAGTTAGTAAAATTGGAAATTGATAGGAAAACATGTACAACAAGTATAAAATATGAATTTGTTTTGAAATATATGACTGATTGTTACTGTCATAATGCTAGAAGTATTAGAAGTAAAATTGATGAGTTCAGAGCAGTTCTGGAAACTGTGGATTTTGATATAAGGTGTATCACTGAGAATTGGTTGGATATTAAAAGTTGTGGTGAGAAGAATCTTTTTGATGTACCAAGCTACATATTATTAAATACAGGTATATGTGAGGAATGAATTGTATCCTGTTGTGTTTGAGCATATTAGAGAAAATAGCAATAAGGTTAAGTCAGTTTTGGCAAGTATTAGGAGATAATTTTGCATCTGATAATAAGGAGATAACTTTATGAAAATTGTTCCAGATACTTTTATACTCCAACTGGTTATGGAACCTACAAGAACAAATGTAATGTTAGATTTAACATTAATATCTAATGTCAATATGATAGAGTTGTAGTTGGCTAGCATTTAAGTGCAAGTGACCTGTGTACTGTTAGGTTTGGGAGTTTACTTATGTAGTACTGAAGAAACATGGTACCTTTAACTGATGTGGGAAACATGTAGGGAAAAATTGATACGTATACAGTAAATACATATTCCACATAGAAGAAAAGTAAAATGGAGCAGAATAAGCCAGTATGGTTTAGTAAAGGTTTAAGACATCATGATAGAGATAAATATAATAAATTCAGAAAATTTAGAACTTACTGAAAATCATAAGGACTTTGAGAACTAAAGAGAGCTGGTTAAAAAATAAGTCAAAATTGGAGGAAGAAAATGTAACTGAGTTCAAGAATAGATAGTTGGAAGCTGGAAGGGACATCCTTGATGGGCTAAGAAACTCCTATCTGCCCTTTTAAAATTTTATTAATTTATAGTTGCTCTTATATTTCTAGCCTTCGTGTTATTTGGTTGAGCCAAATTAAAGTATTTTTCCCACTGTACATAAATCACATTCAATTATGTATGCTATAAACCACGTATTAGAGTATACAGATGGTTTGGTACATTATACCCAAACATTTGTATGTACACTCTGTACATATAAAGAACAAATCACAGACAAAGTTATAAGTACCCTTTTCTTCCATTAGATTAATTTTACCTTTAGTTTTATTCAATATTTGACTAATTTCATTCAATCAGAAAAAGTTTTATTCTGTTTTTTACAAAACATTTTACACTGTAAAACTGAGGAATATGTTGAAGCAACATTTCTTTTTATCTATTTTCTTAATCATTGATTTTGTTTACTTTTTTATCTTTATTTATGATTTTGTTAAATTTTTTCATGGCTATTTGAACCACTATTTAATGTTACATATTGTGACAAAACAATATCACAAATGATGACTAAAAAGTAAACCTAAACTGTAACAACACTGTTTATTCTATTATAATGTACTGATTTTGGAAAAGGTTACATTAGTTCAACATAAAATTGGCTGTTTAACATACAGGTAGAAAATGTTGCAAAACAAAAAATAAACTACAATTATATAGAAAGCTGCGAGTGCATTATAAACCAGACATTAATGTATGCAGAGGACTGGGTATATTATAAACCACACAGTATACAGAAGATTGGTTACTTTATAAACTACACATTTGTGTCGCTAAAAGAGGGTTGGCTACGTTATAAATCATGCACTAGAATGTACAGAGAAAAGCAATAAGTATTTCTGCTTTTTCATTCGAAGACATACCAATTAATTTATCCTTGGAATCAGACTGCCGAAACAGCGATGGAGAATTATCGTCTTTGTACACTAGACTGAATAAGGAAAGCAAACAAGTATAAGTTTGTTTTTTTACGTGACTGCTTTATGATGGAACATTTTGCAATGGAAACTATACTATAAGAGTGAACGGTCACCAGCTTGCACATAATGGAGCATGGTGGCATGGACTACAATGACGTAGTCGCTGTGAGACTCCAAAATGGTAACGTATACTATTGTAAGATGACTTTTTTTTTTTATTCTATCCATCAGAAGTCACCTATCATAGTCAGGGACTGAAATGTAAATTAACAACTACTATTTAGCTGCTGATAATAGTAAAATCCTTGAGCTGGCCACTTCCATTTCAGCTCCACTTCGGACACTAATGCATTTTCCGAGCTACACATCACATAGAGCAAAGATTTAGTTTTTCTACCATCTCAGTTTATATTGGTACGCTTTTATGGAAAAATTCTCACCATATTAAATAGTTACCACAATGTTTTATTGAGACGGTAGTTAAATTTACAACACAGTAATGTAGACATTGAAAAATTAACTTTGATTAGTAACAACTCACTCACGTTTGCATTCTGTTTGCTGCACTTTAATGTGCATTTGACGTTGTTAAAATATCCCTTAGAATGTTTGTTTCTCTGAATTTCGCGTAAAGCTACACGAAAACTATTTGCACTAGCCGACCCCAATTTTGCAGTGTAAGACTAGAGGGAAAGTAGCTAGTCATTACCACCCACTGCCAACTCTTGGGCTACTCTTTTACAGTTGGATTAACTGTCACATTATAACGCCCTCACGACTGAAAGTGTTCGGTGTGACGGGGATTACGAGTCGAGCGTCTTAACCACCTGGCCATAACGAGTACAATAACTGAATATACATAGAGACACGTAGTGCGCATTAAAAGTAGTAATGGTATTAATTAAATCAGTTTTCAACCTTTCTTAACATATTAGCAACAAGTGATCCAGATACACTTCTCTTATATTGTTTACAGCCTTATGAGATTATTATTGAGCTTGAATACAAACTTTGTCACCTGTTGTAGGTCTGTTATACAAAATAATTTGCTTTCTTAGTTACATTTAACTATCCTCGCCTTGCTACATTATTAGGAATAAACATTTTCCAAAAATAGATGCAGAAAGTGAAAACCTGTTTCTGATGTAGGACATTGTGGGCTTAAAAACCTGCCGAGGTCACAATTGGAGTGTTGTCATTGTGAAACTCAGGACAGATAATTATCATTATCGAATCATCATTACTAAACGTAATTGGCAAGAATACAGAGAAAGCTGAAGCTGGAAGAATTATCCGTGAAACTAAACCTCTACTGCCATCATCATGGTAGACAAGAACCCAGAATCAATGCTGCTTTAAAGCATAACACTTTGTACCAAAATGAGCGCTTGCGCGCGCATGTAACAAAATGAATACCTGCGTGTACATTTATTAATTTGTGAACACGCGCGCGCATCTACAGAAATGAGCACCTGCTCAATTTTCAACATGTTTCTTCTCATTCTTCTTTTAATTTTCTGTCTGGTTCTTCTTGGCTTTCTATTCATTGTTTAATCATTTCTAGTAAAGGTTGGATGTCGCTTCGCGATGTGGTTGTCATCTTGAAATTAGTCAAAGGTATACTTATCTTAATCAAAATAATCTCACTTCTGATATTAGTTATAATGGTGCATTTTTGATGAAGTCCCTTAGGAATTTTCAAGAATTAGAAAGTTGAAAATTTGTGCTACAACTACAAGATACAGTGATGATCGGTGAAGTATTTATATAAGCTACTTTTACAACAACAGTTTTTATAGCCTGAACACTTCTTCGACAGTGGATATGAGAAATATTGTGTTCTCAAAATAACATTGTTTGTTTTTTGAATTTCGCGCAAAGCTAGTCGAGGGCTATCTGCATTAGCCCTCCCTAAGTTAGCAGTGTAAGACTGGCAGGAAGTCAGCTAGTCATCACCACCCACCGCCAACTTTTACCAACGAATAGTGGGATTGACCGTCACATTATAACGCTCTCATGGCTGGGAGGGCGAGCATGTTTGGTGCGACCGGGATTCGAAACCGCGACCCTCAAATTACGAGTCGAACGCCTAAACACACTGGGCCATGCCGGACCCGATAATCCTTCTATAAACTCTTCTTATTTTTGAAAAAAAAAAGAAAATTTGTTCAAAATGTAATAGGTCCAGTATTAATGGCTTGCGACAAGTGCAAATCACAATACCGACAATTTATGGGTCAACTGAAGTTTTATTATTTTGCTTCAAGATCAAGACTTTTTTATTTTTGTTAAAACCTAATTGAAAAATCCCCGCTTTATTAATTTATTTACTGACACATTTATTGAAATAATATTATTGTACTATAGCCATTTAATAACAAATTCGTATTAAAAATCATATAGACTCATCACTTGCCAAAAACCTATTTGAGTGGGGTACCAGGAAGCCTTCTGTTTTACAACGTTATTGTCAAGGGGTTCTATTCACCTTGGTGGATACAGCAGATAAGCCGATGTGTCTTTGGTATAACAAAACACAATTAAATGTCTCTCTGAGTAGTAACACATATTGCTTTGTTATATATTTTCTTTACTGATAATGAAATGTATGTTTTCGTCAGGAAAATAACTTCACACACAAGCACACATTATTAGCGTCTTTACCATGTATGTTTTCCTATAGTAAAGCCACATCAGGTTAAGTACTCTGTTTACCGACGGGAGCCGAACTCTGATTTTAGCATTGTACGTCCAAAGCATTACAGTTGTCCTACCGAAGAATTTTATCAGTTGTCTTTTGTAGGTAACTATTAACAAAAATATTTTCCGAGTTTTATTTCCTTTCATATTTAATTTCTCTCAAATTCATTTCTAATACAACAAAAACAGTTAATAGTGAAAAAAGAAAGAACACTGATGTGTAACAACATGCTTCGGAAACGGCTAAAATGGAAATGTAATTATATCAAAAGTATAACGTTCTCGAGCGCAGATAGCCCTCGAGTATCTTGGCACGAAATTCGAAACAAACCAATAACGTTCTCGTTCCAAAGTAATAAGTTTTTGTATTTTGAATTGAAAAGACATTTGAAAGAGTGGGGAAATTTAATTGACGAGTTTTACAAATATTACGAAATATCTTCGTTTGTGCCAATAAAGTAAACTATGTTGTTTGTTCAAAGTGCAATCTCTGATCGTTTTTAAGTATTTTGTCAACCTCTGTTTCAAATTAGCTCTACTTTAAAATAACATCTTGTCTCAGTGGTAACTTTCGAACGTTCTTGTTGGTAGAAAAGTAAGGGTTAATGTGTTGAACAACTATGTACACTTTATTCCGGAGGCAAGTGTCTCGCAATGAGGGGTAGTTTGCCCTATACAATTTATCATGTATATGAGTGAAGTACTTCTACTTTTTTATGTGTTACACATAAAAATTCCTCTTTCTTTCCCAGTTTGCAGATAATGTGCTTATATGGAAGAGTTCATACTTGCTGATTATACCAGGAACTAACTGTGAAATGGGTCTAAACAAAATAGGAAATTAATAAAGAAAAAATATGCATTTTGTGTTGTTAGACTCAATCACTTATTTGAGTAGAGCTTCCAAAGATGAAAATAAGAAAATAAAAAATAGCATTTAATAGGGAAAATGTGAATACTATGAAATTAGCCTAAATACTAGCTGGTCAAAAGTTTAAGACCATATTGAAATGAAACATTAATCAGTAAACACGTATCGAAATTTAGCCATTTGTGTTCATTTGTCGAGCTGTTAAAGCATGGTCTCTCTCAAAATGCCATCGCTGGTGATATTGGGCATACTAAAACTGCTATTATAAATTTCTGAAAAAATCCTGAAGGATACGGAACGAGAATTTCAATTGGTCCGCCCAAGAAAATTTCGCTGGCGTTGAGCAGGAGGATTCGACGGGTTGTCTGGCAAGACACCAGCCGATCGCCGAACCAGATTAAGGCCCTTATGGTCGCAAAATACAGCTCAAGAACAATAAAACGGCATCTACGGGAGAAAGGCTTTAAAAACCGTAAACGTCTTTAAAGGCCACGTCTCCTTCCACATTACAAAACAGCTCGGTTAAACTTTGCTGAGAAGCATCACACATGGGACGTAGAAAAGTGGGCGAAGGTGTTGTTCTTTGATGAGAAAAAAATTAACCTAGATGGTCCAGATCGCTTCCAACGTTACTGGTACGATAAGGATATCCCACCGGAGACATTTTCTACGTGGCACAGTGGAAAAGGTTCCATCATGAACTGAGGTGCTTTCTCCTTCCATGGAACAATGGAGCTTCACGTTGTACAGCAGCTGGCTACATTGGCATGTGGGAGACAGCATCCTTATTGACTGAAGGCCCTCGCTTGTGTGGAAATGACTGGATCTTTCAGCAGGACAACGCTGCAATCCACAATGCCCGCATCCATCGTGTTCGCCCGAACTGAACCCCATTGAAAATGTTTGGGGGTGGATGGCAAGGGAAGTCTATAGAAATGGACGTCAGTTCTAAACAGTGCATGATCTTCGTGGAGCCATCTTCACCACTTGGAAAAACATTCCAGTTAGCCTTCTGCAAACGCTTATATCCACCATGCCAAAGCGAATGTTTGAAGTTATTCGCAATGACGGCCGGGCAACTCACTACTGAGACCTCTTGTCGGGCATTTCCTACCCTTTTTATATGCAAAAACGGCTCGTTTGGGCTGAGAAAACACTTTACATAGAAGAGCGAACAACGTTTCGACCTTCTTCGGTCATCGTCAGGTTCACAAAGAAAGAGGTAACTGACCGGAAGCTGACCACATGTTTGAAAAGGGTTGTGTAACTGTGTGTCGAAATGTAGAGGGCGGTATTAGATGTTTGAATATATAATTCATGTTCAACAACCAAAACTATATACAAACAAACGGCCTAAGCATGGGCAACCCAGTATCACCAGTTCTAGCCAATATTTTTATGACACAAGTTGAAACACAAGCAATTAACACAGCATTACATCCACCACTATACTGGTATAGATATGTAGATGACACGGTTGCGGGATTCAAATCTACAGAACACATACTTAATTTTTTCAATCACATTAACTCTATACATCCCAACATCAACTTCACATGTGAACAGGAAGAAAACAATCAAATATCATTTCTTAACCTCAAAATTACAAGAACTGATACACAATTTCAAACAGAAATCCACCGAAAAATCACCCATACTTGACTATACATTCCTTGGGACTCAGCACATGAAACAAAACAAAAACTCAACATACTAAGAAACCAAATAAACACAGCCATAAAACTATGCTCACCAGATAAAATTAACGATGAATTAGACAAAATAAAACAATACTTCACCAACATCAATAAGTTTCCTCCACAAACCGTAGAAAACATTATACGCACACACCTAGACAGAAAGCAAAATCAACCAACTAAAGTAAATACAGCTCACGAATCAAAAACCACGAAACCATATACTGCTGTATACCATATATTCCCGACATCAGCAAACCAATAACCAACATTTGGCAAAAATTAGTAACAAAATATGACATGCCAATTAATACCAAATTTATTCAAAACCCGGCACAAAACTGAGGTCTATACTATGTAAAAACTACACTGACAAACACCACACCAACATTATTTATAAAATACAATGTGATAACTGCACGACTTCTATATTGGAGAAACAAGTAGAAAATGGAAACCAGATTCAAAGAACATAAAAGTCACCTTCACACGTTTTCGAACACTGCAAGTCAAATAAACACAACATAACCATAGAAAACACTCAAATACTAAATAAAGAAACAAACATAAACAAACGTAAAATTAAAGAAGCCTTACTTATACAACAACTTAAACCCAAAATAAACCAATATAAAGGAACGCCTTTATACCTATATTAATATAATAAATAAAATTATATATTCAAACATCTAATACCGCCCTCTACATTTCGACACACAGTTACACAACCCTTTTCAAACATGTGGTCAGCTTCCGGTCAGTTACCTCTTTCTTTGTGAACCTGACGATGACCGAAGAAGGTCGAAACGTTGTTCGCTCTTCTATGTAAAGTGTTTTCTCAGCCCAAACGAGCCGTTTTTGCATATAAATTTCTCAACAAGTGGGTTTCTCGTCATCACTGATTTCCTACCCTGTTTAGGATTTCTTTTTGGTATGGTCTTAAACTTTTGACCAGCTAGTATTTAGGAATTTAGGCTAATTTCATAGTGTCACATTTTCCTTGTTAAATGCTAAAAACGTTTTAAATTTTTATTTTCCCTTTTCTTATGTTCATCTTTCGAACCTCTAATCAAATAAGTGGTTGAGTCTAGCAACGCAAAATGCATATTTTTTCTTTATGTTCATTGGCCTTAAGATATTGGCCAGCAATGTGTGTGTGTATATATATATATATATATATCTTATTATGGTTAATAAGTGTCATGGTTACTATGGTTGCATCATACAATGCTTATCATGAGCTAGTTAATAGTTGTTTTTTTTATCCACTATTTGTTCTGTCATGTATTTCTTTTAAACTATAATAATTATTAATGCACGTTCTTTTTGGTTGTCGTCGTTTTTTCATGATACTTATTATTTATACATTCTTTTGCCATATATTGCAAATTATATATTGATTATGGTTTTGTGTAGTCTGGTCTGCAGTTTTAGTAAAACAGAAGTTATTTGAAAATATTCATATATAACTGTTGGTCTTTCTGTGTTTTATTTCTTACTGATTCAGAATATTTGCACCATGTTTCCATCAGCTTTTAAAAAAATAAATTTTAATTTTACTTTGTGTATATTCTAATGGAGGTTCGTGATCGAAGACACACCAGATAGGTATATAATCACTGTCAAAACCGAAGCTTGCATTAAAATGTGAGCGTTTAGTACTAATTTCAGATTAACATATACATAAATGTGCAATATCACCAGCACCGTGCAGAGAACATATCTGTGTCAATTTTAAATCATTTAACACCACACAGTTACAATGTTCTACAAATTCGTATGGTTTTCTTATCTTAGTCGTTGTGCTATTATATCCAAAGTTCTTACTTTTAGTATTTAGATCTCCTATTATACTCAGTCTTTGGTCATGTTAATTTAATTTATTTAATAGGTTCACATCTCTAGTCTTAGAGGACGAGCAGTGAATTCTTGCTTCTGTGATACCTTCATTATTTGTTGGGTTTATATCTATTGCAGTACATTCACGTGTTGTTTCAGTCACTATTTGTGGCCGTAAATATTAATTTATATGATAATACTATTCTTATGTTAAGGTCTTTTTCGTTTAATCGGTCTTTTATGATCGATATTAATATATTGAGCTGTGTGTTTTAAGTTATGAATTATTGGATGGAACGATCGATGCGAAACGTTTACTTGTTATTGTAACGAATAATGTGATACAATCTTGCTGGTTGTATGGGTTTAAATTTTTTGAACACTCCCAAAAAGTTTTATTTTTACTGCTTCAATTACTTGGTTATTTTCAGTGCTAATATTAGTATTGTTTGATGTTTTCGATATCTCAGGTTGCGGTATATTTTGTGGTTGTTTATGTACTTGTTTTGTGTTTTTATTTGGTTTTGCTTCTATGTTTGTCTTTACTAGAGGTTAACGTTGGTTATAATATAACATTGTTTGTTACCTGCTGTGGACATCAGTGGTGTTTTAATTGATCTTTGTCTCTTGTTTCTGTCTCTAATTTCTGCTGTCGTTTGTGTAATGTAATTTACTGTATACTTTGTAGTTTACCGTATGTATTTACTTAAAATTACAACAGTACAGATCTTCGTGTTCCCTTGGATATAATGTATTATGATGGTTTTTACCACAACCTACACAGCGTGGGAGAGATTTACAGGTTGCGGTGATGTGTCCGTTGTGCTGTCAAATAAGTTACAATATGGAAGTGTCAGGTATCATTTGGACCTCTTCCTCCTTCCTGTACTGTATTTTAAACTGAAAAACGCGAGAGAAAAATAGTGTTATCTGGCTTGAAGGTATCACAGCCTTCAGCAAGACATTTGATTCCCGCAATTTTTCACTTGATTTACGTCTACGGATTTTTGTTGCTAATTGCTATTCTCCATATATTTCTGTTATACCTTCAATAATGTTTGTGTGCTTGTGATGGTTGTGTTTGTATTGTTTTATTTTTAATGTTGTATTTCTATTTTATTTCTCTGTGTTCTGTGACGATAACAGTCATTACTCTAAAGTTATCTATTGTTGTAGGTGTTTCCTATGTTTTGAATATGTGTGTTTTAGTTTCTATACTTTTCCGATGTATTTGTGTGTTTTTAGTGGATGTTTTTCCACAATTTCAATTTCTTTCTCAGTATTCATATTGAACTAGTACCTTCTTCATATTTTTCTTGTTAGGGGAATTTTATTTTTATCTATTTGTTTTTAGTTTTCAAAAACGTGTATAACCTTTGTTGGTAAGTAAAACTAAAGAGTTTTGTTGCGGACATATCCTGAGCCCATCTTTGAATTCAGCAATACTCTACTTTCCTGGGTGTTTTGAGGAAGCGATCTTGGGTGTATACTCAAAGCTCTTCTGCATGTCAGCCTGGCATGGCCAAATGGCTAGGACGCTCGGCTCATAATTATAATCTGAGGGTCGAGTCACACTAAACATGCAGATTGAACGTCGAGCGCTCTAAACACCAAAAATGTCTTTCAAAATCGTTACAAGTACTTTTACTATTAAATTATACATAACGATGATTATTAGTAAATATAAATAAATCGATATGACTAAAATGAGTATACAACATGCTATCTTTTCATATAATACTCACAACTTATAGGCAGGATTATATTTGAAACCTAAAAAATAATAATAAGTAGGTATAATTGTATCTCGAGACTGATTTTGATTAAACCTATTTGATATTAATTCTGTTTCCATCATTCTTTATCATATCATAATGATATATTAATTATTTATTAATTGTAAATTGATTGTGTTTTTAGAACTATATGATTAGAATGAAAATTCTTCAAACAAATGATATAATAAAACAAAGGTGCGCTGACGTTCACTGAATCTATATCATAAAATTTATTGTATATGAAAATATATGTCATAACGAAAGATGTAATTCACAATAAATATTTCACACAGCAAACTTCACTAACTTTATTCACATTTGTGTAGGAGCAGGGGATCTGTCTCTCAAACTTCAGGTCGTACTGATGTGCTGTACTTCGAGATGCATCGATTTTTACATTATTGTAAGCTTTGATAGTGGTACTATCAACAAATTTTGGTGCAAGTGATTCCAATTATCACACATATATTAGTAGTAAAAAGTAAACACTATTTAAAAAAAAAAATTTTTTGTACAGTGCTTGTGGTGTATGAATTTATGTCACATAAAATGAACTAATTCGGGTACATCACTTACCTTCTTACACAAGATAAGCTATTCTCATTCAGTGCTGGCCTGTAAGTGTGTACATCTTTCTTTAGGCATTCCATAAACAATAATTTCTCCCCTATTGGAATTGGAAGATTTCAATATCTATCTCTCATGTACGTCATCTATTAATCAATCGTGACATTGTATGAACACGTGATTCATATGGCTTCCTATACACTTCTCTATTAAACTATTACTTCTCAATTGACAGCATTTATTTTAATAAACTCTTTTGTGTGTCTAGTGCTTCTAGTGTTACAATATTTTTTTCATGAAGTGGTTACTTTATGACATTAGTTCATTCATTCCAATAATTCACACGTCGACATTTATCAGTTTATTCTCGTCGCTATAATTCTGCATTTTAATTTCATGAACCTTGTTTTGTGCATTGAATTCCCAATTCACATCACCATTTCATAGATCACACCACTGACATGCATTTTACCCTCAGGCCTCATGAGCAAGCAACCAAACAATGGCTCTATCGACTTTAGTGCTTTAAGTGATTGGTTTGGTTTGCTTTGAATTTTGCGCAAAGCAACACGTGAAATATTGCATTAGCCCACTCTAATTTAACAGTGTAAGACTAGAGGGAAGGCAGCTAGTCATCACTACCCACCGCCAACTCTTGGGCTACTCTTTTACCAACGAATAGTGGGATTGGCCGTAACATTATAAAGACCCCACGGCGCAAAGGGCGAGCATGTTTGGTGAGACGGTGATTCGAACCCGTGACCCTCAGATTACGAGTCGAATGCCTTAACCACCTTTGAGTGATTGATTGTTACGTGAGTAAAACTAAATCCAGAAAAATTGCCCAGGCAACTCGACGGTGAATCTGTTGGCTTTACTTGTTGGGAGATTGAAAGTTACGAGTCATCCTTTGTCCCCAGACATTTCCAATGCTCCTCCTGAGTTGGTTGAATCTGTGCTGCATAACAATGACTTCGTCCGTCTTTTCTCCCACTTCCAGAGTTTACCATTCCCTGCCATTCACAGTCTGGGGAATACCCTAAGACTAATTTGGGCTGTATGTATCTTGTGATGTTTTATGCTTTTCCACTACCTTTTATTCACCTTCACCAAATATTCGGGTACATTTTGATCAATTTGTCTCATAATTAAATGAGATCAGCATGCCATATCTCTGAGGACGTTTGATTAATTTTCCCTTTCTGAATATCAGGTATACTATTCCTTTTTTAGATCAACAGTTGTTAGGTTTTTTGCTACCTATTTGGAGGGCATTTTATATCAAATGTTCATCTAATTCATGCTCTACATTTTTTGCTTAGGTCTTACCCTAACAACCCTTTTACAGTTAGTTTTTCATACATTTTGGAGAGGTTTCGGCAGATATTTATTCTCCTTTCTTCCACTTTAGCCTGCATTTAATCTTTGGCTCTGGTATTATATACGTAGTTTCTTTGTTATTAGGACCTCTTAGATAAAGATGTAGTTTTGCCTCGGGCCAATTTCCCTTCGTTTTTTGGAGATATACGTGTGGCACCTTTTCTGAGATATTAAATATTTGGCACAGTCTCTGAAACTGTAGAGTCTTAACTATTTGTAATGATCGTTATAATAAATTGTAATTTTTGTATATTAAATAAGAAAAAAGTTGGATGTATCAATGTTTTGTCAAATATCATAAATTAATACTTATCAATATTTGATTAATTTCTCAACTAAAATTAAAATTTTCGGTTACGTTAAATCCTAATACGTAACATATAGTTACGACAGAAAGTGTTCCTACCCCTGCGTCCCGAGTGGTTTTTTGCTCATAACTTAAAAAGTGTCACGATTAGGCTAATAGAAGTAAAATATGTTATAAATATTATACTAACACATATTTACATAAGTGTTTATATAAATTAAACGACAAATAAACAGTTTATAAACAAATAACCAAAAATAGGAGAAGCAGAAAGTGTTCGTAATTTCAGAACGTGTGAAAAAACTGATATTCCCGTAAAAATTTTGTTTAGTTTGGCAAATAAACTACATTATACCATTCCAGAACTAGACATTGGGTTGATAATTATTGGAATTTAGTCAGTAAAAAATGTACTTCCGGCAATTTAGCGCCGTCTCCGTCATTATCTGCTTTAAAAAAACCTAATTATTGTAAAATACAAGTCTCGTGTGTCTCTTTCCGGTATTGCTACACAACTTAATGTGCTGAAATCTACGGTTCAAAGCATAATTGTCAAGTTTAAGCTTACAGGGTCAACTGCTGATCTCCCTCGTTCCGGACGCCCCACTAAACATCGAGAGAGAACCAAGAGGAGTGTGTGTGTATTGTCTTACAGCAAAGCCACAAAGGGCTATCTGCTCAGCCCACCGAGGGGTATCGAACCCCTGATTTTAGCGTTGTAAATCCGGAGACATACCGCTGTACTAGCGGGGGGCAGAACCAAGAGGAAGGTAACTGGTAAGGAAAACTGGGGTTGAAGTAAGCACCGCTATAGTTACGAAGCATGCCGTTCTCGTAGAACTCCATATTTAAAGCATATTCATTTAGAAGCACCATTCAGGTATGCAAGAAAGCATATAAACCCTTTACCTATTGGAAGAGTATTCTTTGGTCAGACGAGACTAAAATCGAGCTTTTCGGCCACAATGATGTTTGCTATATTTTCCGTAAGAAGGGGGAACGAAATCTTCCAAAGAACACCGTCCCTACAGTTAAACACGGAAGTGGCTCGATCATGCTATGGGGTTCCTTCATCTCTTCTGGTATAGGCAGCCTTCATCGCGCCAACGGAATCATGAAAAAGAGAAGAGTACGTTGATACATTAGCAACTTATATCAAGAATGATGCTCGGAACTTGCGGCTTGGGCGTCGTTGGATCTTCCAGCATGACAATGTCCCTAAGCACACATCGAAATATGTGCAATCCTGGTTGCAGAGAGACCACATAACCGTTCTAGAGTGGCCATCACAGTCACCCGATCTCAACCCAATTGAAAATGTTTGGCATGAGTTGAAGACCAGAGTTCATCAGCGTCATCCGAAAAACTTGCAAGACTTGGAGGCCTTTTGTAAAGAAGAATGGAAGAAAATACCAGTCGTGTACTGTCAAACAATCATGGAGGGCTATGAGGAAAGATTGTGCCAAGTTATTCACCTGAAAGGCTACACAACTAACCATTAAAGTAGACGTACGAACACTTTCTGCTCCTCCTATGTTTGGTTATTTGTTTATAAACAGTTTATTTGTCGTTCAATTTACATAAAAGTGTATGTATATGTGTGTTGGTATAGTATTTACAATATATTACACTTTCATTACCCTAACCGTGATACTTTTTTAAGTTACGAGGAAAACACTAATCACGATGCAGAGGTACGAACACTTTCTGTCGTAACTATAATGCTTTGGGGCTTGGCTGCGATAAATTGTAATATGTAATAATTCTAAAACCCTGCCCCCTTTAAAATTGACAAAAACTGCTAATTGCGGTATTGATTTGGGCACCCTCTGCAGAGCAAACATCGGCCACCTAAAGCAATTCAGACTGATGCTGTTTAACGTGTCAGCTGAGTTTTTGTTTCTTTTTCTAGTTTTCTATTTTATTCATTTTAAAAATTGCGTAATATATTATTTAAAAACCATATTAAATATCTGAAAATATTTTACTCATAGATAATATGTGATTCTTTTCGTTTCTGTTTTCGTCTATTAATGAAAGTAGTTGCTTCTTTTACATAAAACATTGTCAAATTATTCTGTTCCTCAGTAAATCCTTATAATATCAGTAAAATCTAATAATGTTTATCCAAATCACTTCTTATTAAACATTTGTAAGCACTGTTTGTAGGAATATTTTCGAAACACCTTTGTAATTTATATGCCGTAATAAAAAGTATTAAATTAATATTTCTAAAGTTTATACGCCATAGTGATATATGTTAAGTTGGTGTATATTGTATACTTTATGGTAACAGCTATTCAATTGGTATTTTATGACATGTATATTGTACTAATGTTTTTTATTGGTGTCTTTATAGTTTATATGCCGATTTAATAGAGACACGCAAAATGTGTCGTAGAGAAAGGCTCCAGATAATTTGGAGAGGGGAGCTTATATGAAGCCAGCCTACCTTTATACACACAATATTACTTGAAATGATGCTCTTGTTTGTTAGAAGTTCTTCTGATTCAGTTTTGATGTTCTGGTATATACGAGAGATGTTCAAAAAATACGCGGACTGACGTCATAAAACAAAATGTACTTTATTTAGAAGTTACAGGTCTGGGACCCCTTCAAGGTACTCTCCTCCCCAACGCACACACTTATCCTAACGGTGTTTCCACTTGTTGAAACAGTCCTGGTACGCTTCTTTTGTAATGTCCTCCAGCTCCTTCGTCGCATTTGCCTTAATCTCGGGAATCGTCTCAAATATTCTTCCTTTCAAAGGTCTTTTGAGTTTGGGGAACAAGAAAACATCGCAAGGAGCAAGGTCAGGTGAGTAGGGGGGTGGGGAAGAACTGTGATCGAGTGTTTGGCCAAAAACGCGCGAGTGCTAAGGCACAAATTTCGCAGCAACGCGGTGCATCTTCAATTTTTCTGTCAAAATCTCGTAACAAGATCCAACTGATATCCCAAACTCTTCAGCAAGCTCCCTAACAGTCAGACGTCGATTTGCCCGCACCAGGGTGTTGATTTTGTCAACGTGTGGGTCGTCAGTTGACGTGGAAAGACGTCCAGGACGCTCATCATCTTCAATGGACTGTCGACCATTCTTAAAACGTTCATGCCACTTGAAACATGCCGTACGCTTCATAGCAACATCACCGTAAGCCGTGTTAAGCATGGCAAAGGTTTCAGTCGCAGATTTTCTAAGTTTAACACAAAATTTCACAGCAAGTCGTTGCTCCTTCAGGTCATTCATTTTGAAATCCGCCAAACGAAAAAATCGCACTTCACTTAAAACCGCGTAGCTAATACACAAATGAAGATATCTGCAATCGGGAAATGGCGTCGTAATCAGCTGATCTGTGCAAACCTAGCGACACCAAGCGGATTCCACTGGATCCAACTGGAGCCGCGCAATTCAAACAGTCCGTGTATTTTTTGAACAGACCTCGTAATGGACTCAAAGTAACACTAAGGGATCCCAAACTGTTAACAAAAGACATGAAGTTTGTAGCTTACTCTACTGAGATATTAATATACGTGTTTGACTAAATAAAGTCCAAAAAGAAGGTCAAAGGATATCACCGAAAATTTCGGCTTACGAAAGACAAAAATTCTTAAACTATACTTGAACTTCAAACATACCATTAAAGCTTTAACCAGTGATTGTATCATATAGACTTTACGTGTTGTCTTCCTTCCGTTATTCATTGTGCAGCTATAAAATGTGAAAATAATCACCTAAACGGTATATCCCTACACCTTGTCTTTCAGAGGATAAGTAACTGGTCTCTATCTGACATGTGTTTAATAAGCATGCAATATATCAACATTATGAGTGAATGATGTCACTTCATGCCTGACATACAGTATACCTACTTCTGTACTGTGATAAAATACACATTAATACCTTTATTAAATATTTTGTTTTTAAGTGCGATGTATCATCTAAGAACATATGTATATAATCCAAAGAAATTTGTCATCTGTGATAATAATTTGATTACATATTAAACTTGCCCTAACAGTTGATTCAAATAACAGTTTCCCGATCATTATTTACTTGATTCGCCTTACGCTTTCTTTCTTGCTTCGTATTGCTTTTTTCCATATCCTTTGTCACTTTATTTGTTGACGTCTTCAAGAAAAGTTTCTTTAAGAGAAATATTTTCTGTGTCGCTGCAGTCAGAACTCAATCTCGAGTCTTCTGGTATGATAGTTTTATGTTCTATCCGCTATTTCAGTGCTTTACCCATTATGGCTTAAAGCAACAAAGTGTATGCATATCAGTTTTAAAGAAGGGTGTCTAGACTCCGGTGATTTTTATGCTAGGTTGAATGAGTGGAAGGCTTCTGTTTCTTTTTTTCATTATTTCTCACATCCTATTGTTTTAATATTTTTACAGTTTTCTGCTAATGCAATATTTGTATCCGTATGTTTTTCTTTCTCTTTTAATATCTAATGTTTTACAAATCTCATTCATAGATTAGGTAGTCTATAATGTTGATGTTTACACATTTAAGGTGATCTGCCATATCTATGGGTATAACTTTCAGACTACATTTAACAACATTTTGACAGGATCTCAAGTTGTTTTCATGTAAAACAGGTTTAAGTATTCACACATCACCTTCTATATTGCATTGTATAGCTTGTGTGATATTCTTTTCTTTTTATTATACGGGTAAAATACATACATACTTTACGAGATATATCATTATAAGACAAATTCAGATACCTATTCATGTATAATGACTGAATGTTGGAAGTACATTATGCTTACCCACAGAGTTATTATTGAACTTTTTTTTTTTAATCAGGGCCTCAAGTTAATATTGTACTAAAATAAAGAGTAAATATTGGTTATTAAAGTCAATAATAAATCAGATAGAGTTTTACTTGTAACGTTTAAAATATTTAATATACTTACAATATTTAATTTTAATTGAAAGTGTTGGTTTAATTATGGTTCAGTGAGAAAAAGTTAAATGTTTGGATAAATACTTGTTTAGTGACTGAAAATAAAGAACTGTGTCAAGTGTTTATGTCTTCTTGTTCTTAATTTATATGTAGGCTGCTTGAAGGTTTGGATTTATGTTTGTTATTTTTTATTACTCGCTTTTTTAAATATTATATTTCTTATTGTTAAGAAGTACAAACAGCTTAGTAATGAACGTTAATACGAGTTCAATATCAAATGTTCTTTCTTTTGTTAATATCAAACGTAGCTACCGTTATTTTATTGCAACAGCATTGTGACTGTAAAACAAATAACAATCAACTGTCATTTTTAATTTTTAGGTAAGACTGACACTAAAGTTTCAATTAACCTCTAAAATGTGTTTCGTACACGAGTTTCTGCTTTCTTTAGCTGAAAAGTTAGTGTTACAATCCCTTATTATACCACAGTAAAAACACAAAATGACAACTCTGAATTTCTCTGTTTGTTTGTTATTAAACACAAAATGTTATCTGTGTTCTGCCTACCATAGGTTTCTAAACGAGGTTTTTAGCGGTATTCATCCCCAGACATACCGCTGTGACACTAGAGTGCTGCAATGTTTTGGAGCACTTCAGGTGCTAATTCATCATCAGCGATTTTCATGCAGATGTACATGGTGGCGCTCATATGTTTTTCCAAGTAGCCGTCCCTAACTTAACAATGAAAGTCCAGGGGGGAAGACAACTAGTCGAAACCATACATCACCAAGTCCTAGAATATTCTTTTACTAAGAAACAATGGGGTTGGCTATCACATTAAAATCCCACACAGCTGTTTGTAAGTCAGTCACCCTAACACCTGGTCATGCTAAACCTGTATAAGTATATATTCTAAGTGTAAGTTCAACAAGAGAAAGCAAACCGTTTTAAAAGTCACTTTCACAAATATTACAGAACATTTAAATGCAGAATTGTTTTATTTCTTTATGATTTTGCTCCTCCATTACAGTCCAACAGTATGATTGACGGATTAGAACACTAAAACCTAGGGTTCAGTCTTTGTGATGGAGATGTGAGAACAGGACAGATAGGCTGTTGAAGCTTTGTATTTAACAGTTATATTATTTTGGGTTGTATTTTAAGGTTTTCTTGTTATTATTGTTCTTCGTCTGATATCTGATGGTTTTATACATGCGTGCTCAAATATATTCATTGCTATAAATTATGTAATAAAGAGGGCTGAGTTAGTTATATTAAAACGATTTGAATATGCAAATCAGCAAGCCACTTGACAATCATAATTGATACAAGTGGAGCAGAGAGTATCCGAACTGCATTTTTAACGTTAATTGGCATGTTACGTAGTGTAATACCACCGGAAATTAATCGCGTTTGTGAATATTATTTAAAGAAAACCTCTTTTAAATGCAAACTATCAATACATTCAGATCATAAAGATAACTGTTGCACTTAAGAGCATTGGAAAATAAAGGAAATAATATTAATCAATTTGAGATATTAAGACCATCCAGAAAGAGACATGTAAAAAGTCGTATACTCCTATTGTAAGCATAGTATGAAGTATTGCCACAGGTGAAAATTCACGAACAAAATACCTGTTAACATGTCCCAAGTGAAACGTTTCTCTAATCTGTAACCACTTTATCAATGATTTTTGTCTCTCAGCATTATTGCTGAAATGCTATTTCCATTAAAAAGAATTATCATAAAAATTAAGTTTGGTAAATATTTCTAGCTTGAAAAGCATAAAACATATTTTATTACACTTGATTTTAAAACAGTTCAAATGTGTGTTATATTCTTGCTATTTGAAAATAAGTTTTACAGCATGTATGTTTTTATACAGCTTTGGTCAGATATCACAGTTTAATAGTATTCATCTTAATTAATTTCTTTGCACTTTTTGATATACATTGATGGGTGCAAATGAAAGTAATGTTTCTGAATCATTATACAACAGATAATATTTTGTGTGTTCTCACAGTTTGACTTGTTTCAGAATTCTCATGTTAATGTTAACATAATGAAAAAATAACTCATTAGGGAAAATCACAAAACTCATTTTATACAAGCCACTTCTCGAGAATGAAATGGACATTAATGTTATTCATTACGAAGGAATACAAGTCAAATTTCTAGATATAGCTCTTACGGATTTCTGTGCAATCAGACTGCAGAAACAAACACTGGTATATAATAATCTTCCTACATTACGTAGATTATGGAAAACTGTCGAGATGATGGAGTGATGTAATTTGCATATAATAGCTTTACAACAACGTTTTTTTTTCAAAACACTATGCTACAGGACTATTCTTACGAGGCACTTCAGTGGCGACATGGACTTCAAGAACATTGTAAGGGTCGAAAATAATTTTAATATAATGTAATCAAGGCTATTTTACAACTCACCAAGAGGTAAAATATACGTTGTACGTTGTTCAGTTACGTTCATACACAGCTGATGTTGTGGATTAAAAGGCTTTAGTGAACCATTTAATGCAAACCTCTGAGTCATATTTTAATTTGTGTTATATTCTGTAAAGTAGTGCCCATGCAGATGTGTAAAGTGGAAGACTTGTAGTTAGCTCTTTACACAGGCCAAATTTGTTGTAGATTAAATTTTTTTGACACCTGACATAACATCTGATTGAACAAAAAATGGCAGTTCTGAATAGTAGCATTCAAATCAAATGTGCTACTCTGACAATGATGATATACGGCTCAGCCATTGAAAGGTGAGTTCCTTTCAACATACAGTAGCTCAAAATACAAAACGTAGTTAGTGACAGATGGTGTTCTTTTAATTATTTAACAGATTTTAATCAGTTTTATTGCAGCTTATTCCACACTCATTGTTACATTTCTCTGAATTACGTTTGAATGTGTGTTGCGTTTGAAAATAATGAATTATGGACGAAGGAATTCGAAGCACTACTGTTACCAGGGTATAAAGATTCTTTCATCTGACGGTCAGTATCGAATATCTGATAATACTTAGATTCTTTAAACACTGGTGCAGTGTGCATACTTTGATATTTGAGGACGACCCGGGTTGTATGAATATTGAAAGATATATTCAGTCAACTTGTAATGTGAAAGCGTCGTTTCTTCTTGTTCTTTTTCTGAGACCACAGAAATCAATCGAAAATACACTTTGGTCATGTAGAGCTCCCAGACAGAATCTCTATCTTGCAACTCGGGATTATCACTTTAATGACAGGTTGACAAAACAAACGTAAGTCTAAAATTTCATTATTATCTTGATCGAGATAAAGGGAAGTATGCAAAGAAAAAATCCTCACGGTACGTAAATTGGTTTCACTTTTTAAAGTTGTACAACTTTGCTTCTAAATAAAAAGGCCATGGAAAGCCCTTGAACTTTTCAGGTTTATACATGTTTATACATTTTAATTGTAACTAGACTCCGAAACTTTCATGTTTGCTACTGTTAGACGGTTCGTGAAGACTCTATCATTTCCAACCAATAATCTATTATTTATTGCAGTCTTACCTGGATATTTTTCCTTGAACAAATTTGAATCGACAGTATCAGGCATTCCGCAAGACGTATAAAGGAATATCCAGATCCAGAACTTAAGACTACAGTTTACTGAGCATACAGGAAAACGAAGAACTTTCGGCGATGAAAGTGAATATTGTGTTGAGTAAGGTGAAGATGTTTTATCAAATCTGACAAAAGGTAAAGGTAAATCATTATGCATTGAATAATGTTCAACCAAAAGCATGGATCTGTAACGAAAAAAAATATTCCCAAGAAATTCTGTGAATAAAAAATAAACTTTTATTCGAATTTAGAAAGACTATATAATTTACTTTTGTACTTCAACTAAAGAGTAACACTACATTCTTCAGAATACCCTAACAAAAACATATCCTTATGAACCTTCACTAGAAATAAAATGAAGTCTCATCAGACAATGAAGTGTAGAAGAACAACTTAATAAACGAACGTGACGAGTACAGACATAAAAAATGTTTATAAATGATAAAGAAATGCAAGTAAAGCGGAACATCGAAAAGTAATCTACCACAAACAGTGTTAAAAATCACCGCTAAGTGTTCTCGTCCTGAAATTAAGTTTGAAAATACTGAATAAACAATTAAACACAAAAATGAAATATACACAGAGAATCTCCATGTTTTTTGTTATTTATACACACAGTAAATTTACATATGTTTGTCTTTCAAGAATTAAGAAACATATATCATTGAAAATAAATCTCAATTTCAGACCAAACTCTCTCGAATATAAATAGACACAGTTTCAAACTTAGTATGTAAACCCAAAAATAATGATTTTTATACATATATACATGCGTGTGAGTGTTACTTCAGAATTTGTGTACAAATGGTTTACAACAATAAATCCCAAGATACTACAAATACAAAACCTCATACTGCTACAAACCATATGTTCTCGACATCAGCGAAAAAAATAATCAACATTTGGAAAAAAACTTATAACAAAACACAACATTTCAGTAAACAACAAACTTATTCAAAAACCAGGTACAAAACTAAACTCCTTACTATGTAAAAACTACAGTGACAAACACAACACCAACATAATATATAAAATATAATACAACAACTGCCACGACTTCTATATTGGAGAAACAAGCAGAAAGAATAGAAACAAGATTCAAAGAACGTAAAAACATCTTCACAAGTTTTTGAACACTGCAAATCAAATAAACACAACATAACCAAAGAAAACAACCAGATATAAAGTAGGGAAACAAACATAAACAAACGCAAAATAAAAGAGGCCTTACTTATACAGCAACTAACCAAAATTTAACCAATATAAAGGAACATCTTTATACCTATACTGATTAATAACCCAACAGCTACCTGCAACGACCCCTACAGTCCCGTACCCATTTATACTCTCGTCCCTAAGATATGTGTCCAGCAAGGGTTACATTCAAACTCTCTCCTTCTTAACCTGAAGATGACCCAGGAAGATCGAAACGTTGTTCTCGCTTTATCAATAAAAGTATTAATACCCATACCAACCGTTCTGAGATACACTCTTATTTCAAGTGAGTTTCTCGTCATCAAGAAACCATGTATCTGTCGAAATGGTTCAGTCGAAAATCTGAAGACTTATAACACTAAAAGCCTGTTTATGAAACAGGCGGTGAGCAAAGCACAGATAGCCCATTCTATAGTTTTGTGCTTATAAAAACAAGACTAATCACGTGACCTTTGAGTTTACCGTTAGAGGCGTATAAATGCACAGACGTATTGATATCAGTAAGCGTGTTACTAGTTACCCCTTCATCAGACACACCGTAGAGAAAGTTCGTGTATGCTGCACAAATTCCAACATACGAGTTAAAAATGAATTATACGTGTGATCCTTGTTATTTATTTAGTGTCGTAGCTGTACTACGTTTACGTATATAGTGTGTATTTCTAAGCCTATAGCGACTAAGTTACAACATTCACTTTCCAGAATTCTGTTTCTTACACAAACTTTCAAAAATAAAATCCGGTGTATTCCAGGTCACTACAATCAAAGTATCTGAGCCTTTTCAAATTGATTATAATTTCCCCTGAACTCGTAAGAACAACACTGTACATTTTAAGCATACAACAGTTCTGCTCAATAAGAAAACCATGGTCACATAATAACAAGAACAGCGTGGACTGGCTGGTAAACTAAATTGCTTTTTTCTTTCTTTGTTTCCTTTATGGTTGTACATAAACTCATATTGACGAAAAAGGACTTGAGGTATTATGTGTGTGTAGGTGGTAAGGTGTTATAACGTAGATTTTCTCAGAATGTTGTCTTCAGTATAGTCTGCTTAATTGGAAAGCACATGCCTTTTCTCCTGCTAGTGCCCGGCATGGCCGAGCGCTTAGGCGTGCGACTCGTAATCCGAGGGTCGGGGGTTCGCATCCCAGTCGCGCTAAACATGCTCGCCCTCCCAGCCGTAAGGGCATTATAATGTGACGGTCAATCCTACTATTCGTTGGTAAAAGAGTAGCCCAATAGTTGCCGGTGGGTGGTGATGACTAGCTGCCTTCCCTCTAGTCTTACACTGCTAAATTAGGGACGGCTAGCGTAGATAGCCCTCGAGTAGCTTTGCGCGAAATTCATAAACAAACAATAAAAGATAATCCACAGTGAAATTTACAATAAAAATATAACGATGTTAAAATTGTATTAATCTGAATGTGAGTGGTGCTTTTACGCGTAATGACAGTTTATTCATCTTTTTGTTGATTATAAACATCAAACATAAATCACGAGTGAATTAATTTATGGATCAAGCTTGCGAAACGTGATTATAATTAATGTACTTGCCATCAGATAAAAATGATGGACCTATTACATTTGCAGTACTCTATTCTACATCTAGAACATTGTATAATAATAGTATTGAAATCACATTAATTTCGACAAATCTATTGTATACGACGCGTTTCACTCATCAATAAAGTGCATTATTAAAAGATATATCAGGTCATCCCTTATGTATTGTCTGATTTTAGGTTCAGAAAAAGAGAACTAATTTAAAACAGCTTTAATGTCATTTAATCAATAATGTATGTTCCATTATTATTTATTACTTCCTGTCAACGATTCATAAGCTTCTGAAAGCTACTTCTATAAAATTCCTGGGGTTTGAAGGAAGAGAATACAGAGAGGTTAGTTTTGACATCTTCATGTGTTCAAAGATCTTTTCCATCAAGATAGTTCTACAAATTTCGGAATAGATGATATTCAGATGGGACAAGGTCTAAATAATAAGGAGGATGCGGAAGTTTTTCCCAGTCTAATTCTTCAGTCTTTTCAGATGTGATCGTTGCTGTATAGGGCCTGCATTATTCTGGTGTAACACAACACCTTTATGAATGATCAAAGCAGGCCTCTTTTCCTTCAGTGCAACTGTTGACAATAGAAGTCTGAAGTAATCGTTACATTGAGTGGTAGCCACTCAAAGCGGATTACACCAACAATATCCCAACAAACGCTTAACAAGACTTACCTAGAGGGGAGGTCCATTTTGTACTGTTTACTTGCACTGAGCCATCGTCTGCGGGGCTTAAGATATTTATAAAATATCCATTATTCATCTCCAGCCACTAACCTGTCCAAAATGGTGAGTTACGTTCACGAGAGTGCAAATGTTCATTCTTGTTCTAAAATTGGCTTCTGTCAAATCATGGGAGACTCATTCTCCAAGTTTTGACACCTTTCCAAGCTGTTGCAGATGATGATGAACTGTTAACTTGGTTGAATTAAGCCTCTGTGCTAGTTATTCAATTGTTACAGCACAATCTTCATCAAATGCAACCAGCAGCAAGTCATCATTAAACTCAACAGGACGACCTGAAGGTGGCACATCAGTTAAAGGCGATCACACCATAATATAATAGAATTAAAATAAACAACAACTATTGATATTTAGGGTTAAAGACTTTTATACTTCACCTAATGTTACGGGTTCTTCACATTAAGACAAAATCTTCCTATAGTACTAGCTCATTATTTCAACGTTATAATTAAATATTTCTTTGATGTAAATTATTATTGTTCAGAACGTGACAACACAATAGTGCATTTAAATAGCATAATTGTTCTGAATATTTTAATCTTTGTTATTCTGATGATGTTTCAAAAGCTCAACCCATAGTTTGTAGTGGTTGTAACAGATTTTACAAGTCTGCAGAATGTTACAAGAGAAATAAATCGAATAAAGGTGAACGACGTCTATGTGTAATCTGATTCTGTTTTTAACAGTTATCCCATAATTGGTGCGAATCGTTAGATAACGGTAACTTACTTAAAATGTGGATTTTATTATTCTCAGTTTAGTACCAGTGTATTTGTGCCATTTTGTTACAAGTGATTCCACCATATCTTGTTAATGACACTCTGAGACATTTTACAACAGTATTTGTTTTATAGTCAGCCAACTTTCATTGGTCTGACAGACATTTAGTGAAATATCCAGTTGTCTTCTTTTGGACTTTACTAAGATTATGAATATTTTAAAGTACTATAAACTCCGTGATTTACTACAGTATTACAACTATGATAAGCCAGTTTGAAAACTCTTTCTCTGTGAAATGTAAAGTAAATGACCAGTCATTTGAAGTTCGGATTACGTAACTTTTCATGCTTAGTTTATATAACAATGAAATGAGGAGAATAATTGACAATTATTTGTAACAGTAGTTTTATACTGTTTTAGCAATAATTTAAAGAAACCATTTAGTCTTTGTGAACGTACAAAATATAAATATTAAACAGTATTTAAAGTTGTTGTGTGCTGTACATTACCTTCCTCCCTAGTTGGGACAATGCTTGAGATATATTTCGTAGTTTCGAGAAAACGTTTATCACATACCTGAAACCAATTTCATAATTCAGAGTTTTCATATAAGCATTTATGTGGTTTGTTTGTTTTTTAATTTCGCACAAAGCTACTCGAGGGCTATCTGTGCTAGTCGTCCCTAATTTAGCAGTGTAAGACTAGAGGTAAGACTAGAACATAAACCAAAAACACAATTCAGAAAAAATGAAAGTATAGAAAATCCGTTTTACAGGAAGAAATAACAATTTTCGCTTTCAAACTAAATTTCTCTTCCAGTACTTCAGTGTTAAGTCTGAAGGCTTATAACGTTGAAACTGAGTTTTATTACTGGTGGTGGAGAGAACACTATTATCCCATTGTGTAGCTTTATACTTCACAACAAACAAACAAAAGTAAAACTACATTTCTGTGTTAATTGCATAATTTTCAAACACATATATTGTTTAACAGCACCTTAAACTATATGTTTTTAACACTCAGATCGTATTTCTTGAAACAGTTTTGTTATGGCTTCTCTTGTACTTTTTCTTCAATTTCATCGGGTTTTACATTAGAATATTCAATTTGTGGATATTCCAGATAATCCTTGTTTATTCCTCTCCGCTTCAAAACTATAATACTAAAAGAAAAAGATATAATTTTGCTGGATATGTTTGTAGATATACATTTATATTAAAAATAAGTTGAAACCAGTGACAAGTAGGAGCAATTTTAATCTAACATGTCAACCATAAACGTCGTTATAACATCACAGTACCGTATTAAAACACTGGCGAGCGAGTGCGTTTTATGACAGGATTCTTATTCGCTTTGATCAACATCACAACTGTTTATTATTCGAAGAAAATTTTAAATTAGATCCTAGACTAAGTTTGTTTAGAATTTCGCACAAAGCTACTCGAGGACTATCTGTGCTAGCCGTCCCTAATTTAGCAGTGTAAGACTAGAGGAAAGGCAGCTAGTCATCACCACCCACCGCCAACTCTTGGGCTACTCTTTTACCAACGAATAGTGGGATTGATCGTCACATTATAACGCCCCACGGCTGAAAGGGTGACCATGTTTGGCTCGACGGGAATGCGAACCCGAGACCTTCAGATTACGAGTCGCACGCCTTAACACGCTTGGCCATGCCGGGCCATTTATGTGGATTAACGCATATTATAGTAAAATGATTGCCACATAAAGAATAAATTATATATCTTCAAAATGTTTATTAAACGAGTATTGTTATTAAAACATTTTTTTCTCGATTGATAAGTATTGCCCTACTAAATCTTCATACAGAAAGACCAGCTTCAAAAGAAATAAGAGACGTTGATTGGATCCAGAGGGAGGTGTCAAGCAACATCAGGCCTCCCTCAACTAGACTTTTCCATAATGTTGATGAAATTATTACCGTAGGACTTGGCAGTAAACCAAAACATTACCAGAGACACGTTTTCATTGTTATTTAAGATGCCGAAACCCGAAACAAATTTGTTATTGGTAGAGCTTCAAAATTAACACCCACGTGTCAGTTGAAACGTTGCCAAAGCGAACATAAACTTATTGTACAGAAACCTAAAAATAATAATAAAATTAAACACGTTAACAGCCCTCACAAGATTGTTTTCACAAGAGATCCGAAACTGGAACCAAAACCCAAAAATTAAATAACCCATGAGCTGCATACAAGCATACCATATTAAAAAGAATTACTTTACCTTATCTCATAAGTTACTATTTTGTACATTTTACTCAGTGATATAAATAATAAATAAAACATACTCATGAAAAACAAAGAATATAATATTCACCTGGGTCTTCTCTTTTTTGCTGTCAACTGCATGAAACTTAAGCTCACTTTTTTCATGTACTAAAAGGTATTGATGCAATCAATAATGTTTTTATGTAATTAAATGATACAATAAGAACAGAGAATAATAATACACAGAAAACACTGTCCTAAAACACTAACGATAACTCTTAGCATTTGTGAAAGATGGAATTGCAAGACGTTGGTCTGATTATCTAGTTAATGGTTTGCAGACAAACAACAAATAGAGCTATATCACTGTGTTAAATTTTGTGTTAACTGAACAAGAAACGTGGAGACGTATAAGAAACAGACACACACTGACATTTATTTATATAAATTCAATGATAGTGAACATTTTAAAACTACAGCCCAGTAAAGTATGGCTGGAAACTCAATTGTCGAAAACAATAGGTCGTAATGAAACTCCTTCTTTGTAAATATAAGGTAAACCATAAAACATTATGGCATAATATTCAAATTGTGTTTATAATCAAGAATGTCATCTTTATTAATTTCAATGAATATCTTTGTTTTGAATTTCGTACAAAGATACATGAAGATTATCTGCACTAGCCATTCATAATTTAGTAATGTAAGACAAGAGGGAAGGCAGCTAGCCATCACTACCCACCGCCAACTCTTGCGCTACTCTTTTACCAACGAATTGTGGGATCGACCATCACTTTATAACCCCCCTCATAACAGAAAGGACGAACATGTTTGATGTAACGGGGATTCGAACTCGCGATCCTTACATTACGAGTCGAACACCCGAACCAGCTGCCCATGCCTAGTCGGGCGCAATGGATGATTCTGTTTATAAATCTTAGGAAGGCCGTGTATTATACCTGGTGGTGCACGCACTGTTTGTAAAGTTTTATTTTGTTGTTGTTTGTTTTTAAGTCCCTAAGGAGGCCTTAAAGTTAAAGATTTACGTCAGTATATTTTTGCTGTTAGTAACTTTACAGAGCTTAATAATTTATGTATTTTGTAAATGTACGTGACGAGCAGTATTCCGTTTTTACATCTAAAAATTAAACACTAAATGTATGAAAACTAACAATGTAACACTGTTCTTAAAATCAGTCTCGCTTCTGTTGAACTTTGCCGTGAGATGACTTTTATGCCGGTGTTTTTTTTTTCACTGGAGTTTTTCCAGCAGGTATTTTTGACATTGATTGTGAGCTGTAACATAATAGTTTTAAATTAAAGGACTTGGGAATAACATTTTTGTTTTGAAAACTGATAGAAGATGTATCTGTATCTACTTTCTTTATTTTGAAGTCAGATTTTTCCAGCAAAAGGGAAAGATCGTTAAATCAACATGGCTCGGCACGTCCAGGTGGATAAGGCACTTTCAGACGCTTTGAACTATGGACAAGGTTGATATTTATGATTACAACAAAAATATATAAATAAGAAATAAACAAATACAAAACGAGAAAATGAAAACTCAGGCACAAGTTGCACAGTTAAAATAGGTTTAAATCCATACAAGACTGTATGTTATTCAGGGACGGAATAATAGTTTTTTTAATGTATAACATTTCTTTTATTATAAGTTCAGTATCTTGTTCGGTTGTTGAAAGAATTTTAAAGTGGGGGAAAGAAATCGTATGTCCTGTTTCTGTATTGTGTTGATAGATAGGAAATTTGGGAGGGTTTGTAATCTTTCTTACAAGTAAAATAGATATATCCGTAAATAACATCAATACCCTAATGTGGTTCCTCTCTAGAACAAATAAACACAAGTTTTATTTTGAGTATGATTCTCGCATACTATTTATATTAACGATAAATAACTTGACGTTTTTAGATCACAAGAGAATGTACCTATTTCTGTTAATCATCTTTCGGTTTGACATTTTTTTTTAACTTTAAAGTAAAGCTACGCAGTAAAGTATATGCATTGAGTCCACAGTTGGGATTGAATCCTGAGTTCTAGCACTATCAGTAAAAAACAAGTACGTGCCACCTAGAAGTTTTTCTTTATATTTGGGATTTTGTATTTGACAAACGTGACATGAATGACAGGTTTTGAAAGATGGTGTATTCTTAATTTTGAAAATAGTAAAACAGTAGTCATTATCTTATCAACAAAGTGCCTCCACTATTATTTAGATGGTCGTTTACAGAGATCCAATGATCTGAGACAACATTCTTAATGAGACTACCTAAATTAACTCAAACTTTTAACATATATTTAATACAGTTAGTTTGTTTTTTTCCAGGCTGTCGTACATTCACACATAAATATTGTTTCTCCGTCTAAAGCTGAGAATTTTTAAGTTTTCAAACACTCTTGAAAAGTCTCTTAGTAGATTGATACCAATATTTTAACCTGATGGGTATTGTACGCTCACTCGGGATAAGCGGCAAATCAGAGACCAGTAGTCAGCCGTTCCTAATTTTAAACAACTGACTAGCTACTCGGTAGCACTTACTGTCATAATAACCTTTATCTACCTCCTATAACCGAATAACACCACTGACTGTCATTCTTAGAACCTGAGCACAGCTTAAATTCGAACATTATGATCTACAACCATGCACGCTTACTACAAACTACTGGTGGCTTGTCTCAGTAGAAGAAAGTAAGCGTAAATTAATGTTAAAGTTTAATATTATTAAAGATATTATTTAACGTAGCGTATTTTTCAAATATATAAACAATGGAACATTTTTTATCATTTATTGTGACTTTGGATAATCAGTAATTTCGAATTTAATGTTCGAAATGTCCATTTCATTCAAAGTTTAACATGTATGGAGCTAGTATATCATTTAGCTTCGTGGAATTTCTTTCAACAACAACAGTGTTGTGATTTTATGTTTGTCGCTATCATCCGTGCAGCATGATATTAACTGAAAATTTCAACTTTTTAATCCATACTAATATAAAAGAGAAACAACAATATCTACATTCACAACATTCACATTTTGTTCTTGTTTCCACGTGAAGTATTAAACTACAATCCAGTCACCTCAAGTCAGGGTATAATATCATGGACACTCTGCCCCTCACTGATGACGTGTGGGGTCAGCTGGTTAAGATTAATGAGGATGGTTCACGAGGAGTAGAAATCAGGACATCTTCCGGAAAACAGTTTGAATTTTTCACAGCGCGTGCCAGGATCAGAAACTCCAATGGTAAGCAGTTTCTTGTTTATATCAAAAGGAAGCTGCAAAGTGCCTGAAGAAATCACCAGTTCAAGTGACTAAGTGTCAGTTGTTTATTGTACCAATTAATGATTTAGTGCCAGTTTTACAATTTATTGACAATGACTTAGTGTGGGTTTTGAAACATATTGTCAATCATTTAGTGTCATTTGTGTAATGTATATATATATAAATATTTGAGTGTCAGTTGTATAATGTGCTAAAAATTACTTATTTTTAGTTGTATAATGTATCTATAGATAATTTAGTGTCAGTTTTATAATGCAATTATGAATCATTTGGTGTCAGTTGTATAATGTACCATAAATCATTTAGTGTCAGTTGTATAAATGATTTACTGTATGTTGTGTAATTTATCTATAAATGGTTTAGTGTCATTTGTATAATGTGCTATAACTGATTTATTCTCAGTTGTGTAGAGTATCTATAAATGATTTAGTGCCAGTTGTATAATGTATTCTACAAATGATTTAGTGTTACTAATACACCTATGAATGATTTATATCAGTTGCATAATGTACTGTGAAAGATTTAGAATCAGCTTTATAATGTTTTTATTAATTATTTAATGTCAGTTGTATAATGTATATATAAATGGCATAAAGTTAGTTCTGTAAAGTATTACAAAATATTTTGAATCAGCTTTATAATGTAAATATGAATCATTTGCATGAGTTGAATAATTTACTGTGAATGATTTGTTGTCAGATGTATAATATATCTATAAATGATTTAGTGTAAGTTGCGTAATGTACCATGAGATTTAGTGTTATCTCTATAATGTATTATAAATGATTTAGTGTGTCTATACAATGCACTGCAAATCATTTGGTGATAGTTGTATAATGCATATGTGAATGACTGATATAGAGTCGTTTATATGATGTACGATAAATGATTTAGAAGCAGTTATATAATGCATATATAAATGATATAGTGTCATTTGTAAGATGCACTATAAATGATTTAGAATCAGTTATATGATACAATTACGAATGATTTAGTGTCAGTTGTAGAACGTACTGTAAATGATTTAGAGTAAGTTGTGTAATGTGCCCATAAATGGCTAAGTGTCAGTTGTTTGAAGTACCAATTTTACAATTTACTGCCAATGATTTAGTGTGGGCTTTACAATTTACTGCCAATCATTTAGTGCTTAGTGACTAAAGATAAAGAAATGTGTGCAGTGTATATGTCACCTTGTTCTTAAGTTATAAGTAGGCTGCCTGAAGGTTTGGATTTACGCTTGTTATTTTTTATCATTTGCTTTTTTAATTTGATAGTGTTCTTATTTTAATAAGCACAAGCAACTAAGTAATCGACATTAATGCAAGTTCAGTATCAAATTTTTTTACTTTTGTTAATATCAGTTAGAGTAACATTGTGGCTGTTCAAAAATAACAATAACCTGTTATTATTAATTTTCAGGTAAGACTGATACTAACATTTCACTTAACCTCTAAGACGCGTTTCGTATAAGAGATTCTGCTTTCATCAGCTGAGAAGTTAGTGTTACAATCCCTTATTATATCATACGTAAAAGCAAACTGACAACTTTGAAATGTTTTATTTGTTTTTTGTTAAACACAAAGCTCCAGAAAGAGTTATCTAGGTATTGCCTGCCACAAGTTGCGATTCTAAGTCTTCAGCAGTATTCGTCCGCAGTCATACCGCTGTGATACTGGTCCTGCAATTTTTTGAGCACTTTAGATGCCAATTCATCATCGACGATTTTCAGGCAAATGTACGATTTGAATACGCAAATCAGCAAGTCACTTGATAATCACAGTTAATACAAGTGGAGCAGAGTATTCGAACTGCACTTTAACGTTATGTGGCATGTTACGTAGTGTGTAGGTAGTGTAATACCACCGAAAATTAATCACGTTTGTGAATATTATTAAACCAAAGACTTTTTAAATGTAAAATATCAATACATTCAGATCATAAAAACATTTGTTGCACTTACGGGCATTGGAAAACAGAAGAATACTAATTAATTTTAAATCTTTAAACTTTAAATGTTTTCAAGATTCGTTTAAAAACTGTTTACTGCCGTATAGTGGATTTTCTTTTGAGAATCTGGCATGTAATTTATGACTGTTTGTTTTTTATTTCGCGCAAAGCTACTCGAGGACTATCTGCGCTAGCCGTCCCTAATTTAACAGTGTAAGACTACAAGAAAGGCAGCTAGTCATCATCACCCACCGCCATCTCTTGGGCTACTATTTTACCAACGAATAGTGGGATTGACCGTTACAATATAACACCCCCACGGCTGAAAAAGCGAGTATGTTCGTGCGACAGGGATTCGAAGTTTAAATTATGCAATTTAGGTTTAATTACAATCCTAAAAAACGTAATATATATTTCAAGGTGCGTAAATTATGATCATATGTGGTCAACTGGTGAAACGAATAATTTAAGAAAATAATAAATTTACATTAATTTCATATTACATAATTGGTAAATAGCCCATTATATGCCAGTAAATATTTTTATCAATGTATCTTTTGGGAATGTAATGCAAATTATAAAATGACTTTTGGAAAATATTTTTAATTTTTTAGAATCATAGTGACACAGCAGTATGTCTGCGTATTTACAATGCTAGATATCTGGTTTCGATACGCGTGGTGGGCAAAGCAGAGTTAAACATTTGTGTGGCGTTGTGCTTAACTTCAAAAATAAATGTGTGTGTTTTTCGTAAAGCAAAGCCACAAAGTGCTCTCTGCTCAGCCCAGCGAGGGGAATCGAATCCCTGATTTGAGCGTTGTAAATCCGGAGACATACTGCTGTACCAGCGGGGGACCCAAAATAAAATTACTCGATTTGTTTTGTCGGCATTTTAAATACCTAGTAGTAAGAGGGTAGAAGAAACTCTTTGTGAAAAACCAGTAGAAACTGTAAAAACAGTTAATAACACTTACAGAGAAGAAAAGGGTTTGTTTGTTTTGGAATTTCGCACAAAGCTACTCGAGGGCTATCTGTGCTAGCCATCCCTAATTTAGCAGTGTAAGACTAGAGGGAAGGCAGCTAGTCATCACCACCCACCGCCAACTCTTGGGCTACTCTTTTACTAACGAATATTGGGATTGACCGTCACATTATACGCCACCACGGCTGGGAGGGCGAGCATGTTTAGCGCGACGCGGGCGCGAACCCGCGACCCTCGGATTACGAGTCACACGCCTTACACGCTTGGCCATGCCAGGCCCAGAAGAAATGGGACTTGCATGGCAAAGTGGTTAAGGCACACGACTCGTAATCCGAGGGTCGCGGGTTAGGATGCCCGTCGCACCAAACATACTCGCTCTTTTAGCCGTGGAAGCATTGTAATGTGATGGTCAAATCCATTATTCGTTGGTAAAAGAGTAGCTCTCGTGTAGCTTTGCGCGAAATTCGAAACAAACCAGAGAAGAAAAAGTAAGCAAAGTATGAAATCATATGATAAATAAATTACATTTATATTATAATTATAGGGAAAAGAATGATTAGAATAACATCTTAATTTAATAAAGAAAGTATATTGAATAATTATATTTATTTTTAACATTTGTAATGTACTCAGTTTATACATGAACTGTATTATGTTTGTATATTTGAAAAGTATATGCATTTATTTCAGATTATTTATGTTTAGTTCAAAAGTAATATTTGTATTGTTGTTTGTCATAAATTCTCAGTAAAACTATTTCCTGAAGAGTAACAATTAATGTCAAAATAGCAGTAGAAGAAATTAATACAAGAAGAAACAAAGAGTCAGATATTGTAGTGTTTTGCTAGATATATTAGTAATATAGTATCCTAAAACAATGTTGGTTTTATAAAATAATCAATATCTTTATGTGGGAAAAGAAACACTCTTGATTAAGTTGTTCATATATGTTAATCTTAATGTTGGTAATACATTAAACTCATGCCATTTTAATGAATCCGTGTAGTTTCTTTGTATTTTCTCAAAGAAATATTTAATGTAAATATCAATCTGTCCTTGATATAAATCTATAATGTTGGGTCATTTTTAGAATTTAAGAGTGCATCGATGAATATATAAAAATAAAGAACAAAAATTATTATTGTTGAATTATTTTCAAAGCTAATGAGGTTTATCAATATTAATTTACGTCCAACTTAAATTTAAAGCTAAATGCACTTTAGGTAAGTGACAACCGAAAAGAAAAACCGTTAATCATCTGATTCATCAGAACTTGTAATATAGGATTGACGATTGACATAATACAAACTCTAGCTTCTGTCCTGAAACTGAGTTAAAGTTCATATGTATATCTGAGACAGTAAAACTTTAAAACAAATTTGTCTTTTTCACTTGTCACTAAAATATAATAGATACATACGTCAAGTTTTCTTAAAGTCATGGAGTGAAATTTGAAATTCTTTCAGAACAACGGATTAACATTCGACAACAATAGTTTTAAGATTATATATTTAAATTTCAATATAAATTCAATGTGCAGAAACATATATTTCAAATATAAGTGCAATAATTATAAAATATATGTTTTCCAAAATTCACTCTGTCGGTGATCTATATTTGATGGGTCAGTAGATTTACTGTTTAATTAGAGGATAAGGATATTATCATGTTTCTCCAGCAATTTTTCCAGCTTAGCTTAGCAGTTAGAATGGGTCCATAGCTCAAATTCCGTTACTGTGAGTTTACTCTCTACGTTTTCGGTCTAAATGTGTGTTATAAGAATGCCAGTAAAATCCTATAATTCGATTATAATAGCTCAAGCGTTCGTGGCGGATATTATTGGCTAGCTATTGCTTTTGTTGCTATTGTTGAATTTCGTACAAAGCTAAAGTTATCTCCGTTATCCGTCCCTAATTTTGAAATACCAAAACTAGACATGGGTTACTCTTGACTAACGAAGTGTGATATTAATCGTCGTTGTTCAATGGTGGGGTTCTACTTCGTGTTTGTAGTCCACTAACCACCAGGACACGCCAGACAAACTCTTGTTGAAAGTTGAACATAAACCAAAAACACAATTCAGAAAAAATGAAAGTATAGAAAATCCGTTTTACAGGAAGAAATAACAATTTTCGCTTTCAAACTAAATTTCTCTTCCAGTACTTCAGTGTTAAGTCTGAAGGCTTATAACGTTGAAACTGAGTTTTATTACTGGTGGTGGAGAGAACACTATTATCCCATTGTGTAGCTTTATACTTCACAACAAACAAACAAAAGTAAAACTACATTTCTGTGTTAATTGCATAATTTTCAAACACATATATTGTTTAACAGCACCTTAAACTATATGTTTTTAACACTCAGATCGTATTTCTTGAAACAGTTTTGTTATGGCTTCTCTTGTACTTTTTCTTCAATTTCATCGGGTTTTACATTAGAATATTCAATTTGTGGATATTCCAGATAATCCTTGTTTATTCCTCTCCGCTTCAAAACTATAATACTAAAAGAAAAAGATATAATTTTGCTGGATATGTTTGTAGATATACATTTATATTAAAAATAAGTTGAAACCAGTGACAAGTAGGAGCAATTTTAATCTAACATGTCAACCATAAACGTCGTTATAACATCACAGTACCGTATTAAAACACTGGCGAGCGAGTGCGTTTTATGACAGGATTCTTATTCGCTTTGATCAACATCACAACTGTTTATTATTCGAAGAAAATTTTAAATTAGATCCTAGATTAAGTTTGTTTAGAATTTCGCACAAAGCTACTCGAGGACTATCTGTGCTAGCCGTCCCTAATTTAGCAGTGTAAGACTAGAGGTAAGGCAGCTCGTCATCACCACCCACCGCCAACTCTTGGGTTACTCTTTTACCAACGAATAGTGGGATTGCCCGCACATATTATAACGCCCCCACGACTGAAAAGGCGAGCATGTTTGGCGCGACGGGGATGCGAACCCGCGACCCTCCGATTACGAGTCGCACACCTTAACGCGCTTGGCAATAAATGATTATTAAGGCAATAAAGAAATAAATACGAGAATATGAATTCTATATTAAATGATTTAATTAGCTATTTAGTAAATCTAAACAACATTGATAATTAGCAGTTAAAACTAAATTATTTTGCCTGCTATAAGTACTAGTTAAGAATTTCATGCTTCTGAAAGTTCACACATTTTTAAGCCTTTTACATTTTAGAAACATTTAATTTATATGAAAATCATAAGTACCATTGCAAATTTTCATTATACGAAATCAATTTAAAAAATCGTGATAATAAATGTTAGGTACACTTTAGTGTTTCTAAACTATAACCCGCCCAATGAACTAGTTGTAAACTTGAAGGTGAATAACAGTACGATTAAGAGTTTTATCCCATTAGATGACTCTGCACCCAACAATAAACAATAGAAATATTAAACTTACCCCAACAAGCACATTAAAAGTGGTATTCCCGTTGTCGCAAATAGAAAGTAGCGCCATCTATACTCTTAGGGGTACTGAAATTAAATCATTAGTATGATTTTTTAACTTTTTTTTTGTTAAACTTATGCTTTTTGGAAATTTCGCACAAAGCTACTCGAGGGCTATCTGTGCTAGCCGTCCCTAATTTAGCAGTGTAAGACTAGAGGGAAGGCAGCTAGTCATCACCACCCACCGCCAACTCTTGGGCTACTCTTTACCAACGAATAGTGGGATTGACCGTCACATTATACACCCCCACGGCTGGGAGGGCGAGCATGTTTAGCGCGACGCGGGCGCGAACCCGCGACCCTCGGATTACGAGTCGCACGCCTTACGCGCTAGGCCATGCCGGGCCTTAGTGGTCTGTAACAAATTCCTACTGAAAGCCTTTATACCCATAAGAACGACCCCTGTCCTCCACTTTCTATATGTTAGTCACTGAATGTTTTCTGTCAGGTGTAAATTCTAACTCAGAAATACTTAGCACTCACATATCAGGAAACTACGTCATATAGTAAAAGTGACTCGCGCACGCTTATGAAGATAATCACAGATAATACAATATCCAAAAGTCTAAGTATGTTAAACAATTTCTGCAGTGCTAGTGAACCAACATAAAACCAAAGAATTATGACAAGGTGGCTGTGGAGTCAGAAAACGTTCCCCTTTAAAAATAAGTAGGGCTAAAAATCCTATAAAAAATATCAGATATCTGGCTAAGTCCCTGTGACCAAACATAATACAACTGGCTACATAAAATTAAAGAACTCACACAAAAACTTGATGAATGGAAAGACAACGAAATATCACTGTCACCAAAAACAAGATATTTATCCTAAACTAATCTACCTAGTAAGTACTTCACTACCCAACAGCACAGAAATAAAGAAAATAAACTACATAATGTATAAGTTCAGAACTACAAACCCGAACACCTATTCAGAGAAGCATTAAATTTATCAGTTAAAGATACAGGTTTAGACCTAACAAACTTTGAAAAGTACCTAACAGTCATCACACTCAATCAAATATACAAGATAATGGAGATAGAACATAATTACACAGTTGGTTTCAACTCCACATTGTTCAAAGAAGAACAACGAACCACAGAGACTGCGAGCCAAAAAACCAAACAAAACACCAGTTTACCTAAATTAAGTAATGGAAAGTTAGAGAATGAGAACACATAAATAAAATTGCACACAATAAACACATAGAAAATATACGAATACCGACACATGAAGGTTCAAAGAGAAATAGAAACACAATAAAAAAATGTCAATTTAAACACTTCCCGCAAACAACAAAAAGATAGAAGCGAAAAGACGGTATTTAAATACAAAATAGCTCATAACATGGTGAGCAAAAGAGAAAGACTACACACACTAAAAATAGTGAACACAAATAAATATCTGTAATGTGAGAGTCAAGAAATAGTTAAACATTGCTTTTATTACTATCCATATGTAAACGTAATTTTGAAGAAATGTATTAAACGTGACCAATATAAAATGGATGTATAACACTATTGTCTTATTCAGTAACCAGTTACTGTTACACAGAAATGTTCTTTCCTTTACCTTATAAGTGAGTTTAAATACAAGATACGGTTCGAGAAGTGAAAAACAATATATGAAGATGAAAACGTAAGAGCAAACATCAGGATATGTGAGAAGTTAATTACAAGCGTTTAACAGAAGAGGAGTACAAGAAAATTTATTTAAAATTTTCGTGCAAAGCTACACAAGGGCTATCTGTATTAGCTGTCTCTAATTTAGCAGTGTAAGACTAGAAGGAGGGTATCTAGTCATCACTACCCACCACCAACTCTTGGGCTACTCTTTTATCAACAAATAGTGGTACTGACTATGCCTCCGATAATTTTTGAAGAAAGCTGTGTTTATTAACTTTTCTATGTCCTATGATGGTAAAGTTGTGTTGTTTTCTTATAGAAAAGCCACCGAGAGGAATCTAGCCCTTAATTTTAACGTTGCAAATCCATAGACTTACCACTGCACCAATGGGGGACTCACGGTAAAGAAGTTAACATTTGTTATTATACTTTTGGGATTTGGATTACTTAAAGGAGTTTGTGCTGTGAATAAGGCCAGAACCTTACAATGTTAACAGCCCGATCCAATGTTTTTCAGTATAGGTATTATTTTAAATTCCAGATAATTTAAACAAAGCACTGCGATGGCCGTCGGACGGTACTGACGCAATGTTATTTCTGCCCAGTGCTCTGAATGTCAAAGTGAAGAAATTCAACTGAGCACGGGAAATGCCAGCAAGAGTAATTATGACTCATTTAATCTGTTCGTGCAGAAAACAACAGGCATCTGTCGTAAAATTGGATAATTTGAAATATATTGTCATTTAATTAGTGTCGCGCATGAATGGATTAACGAGATTCCCACTGTCCCAATCTACTATGTAGCGAAACCATAGCCAAGTAAACGGGCTTGTAGAAGTCATTAATCGTCTTTGTTAACAGCAAAGTTAGCAATTAAAGTTAAAAATATATCATTTGGTCATGTTGTAGCATAGAAATATCTATCGTGCTTAGAACAAACATCTTTAGGAAAATCACGAGTTGAGTAAGGAAAATGAGAAAAAAAACACGCAGCGAGATTATGTATAATTGAGTAAAGCGTGAAACACGCAGCGAGATGTATAATTGAGTAAAGCGTCACGCAGCGAGATGCTCCTTATGTGTTGATGAACATCAAACAAATTATAAATCACAACCGAAATGTTGTAATAGCGAGAAAAATCACACAACAAGGTATGTAAGAAACATAAACAAATAAAACAACGTATATACGAAATTGAAAACACAACAGAAATTCGAAAGAACAAGTACCATCACGCCCAATAAACAGTACAAATCGTTTATAATGAAATACAAAAACACCATCAAGACACATAAAAAACCGACATACAAGCAAAATTACAACAACAAAGACTGACGAAAACGAAATAAAAACAGACATTTACAAACATCAAAAACATCTCCATGTATTTCATTACAGAATACTTGAAACCAACACAAACAAAAGGATACGTAAGAACTTATCATAAAATTGCCAAAAACACACCACGCCATACATACATATGTTAACCCGGTGAGTCCCTTGAGACCTATTATCTTACATTCACGGTCTTACATATTATACAAGGCGCCCTCACTTCTAAGAAACACAACAGTGATAGCATTACTAACATTGTTAAACTAGATATTTGTGTAGTAAGTGAAACCTGTTTATGTGCAAATCATGGATTTAGAATCAAAGGATATTCAATACTAAGAAGAGACAGAATAAAAAATAGGTGCAAAAACAGAGGAATTCTACTGTTATATAAATCTGGTCTCATTGTTGAGGAAGTATAAGTTACTACTTTAAATTAATGTATGGCCAAAAATATGTTAACTAAAAATGTATTTATTGTAACGGTAGCATGCACACATTGCTCACCGAATAGAAAATTATATATCAATCTATTATGCCATATTAATAATAATAATACTAATACAATCATAATAAAAGGTTTAATTGGTAAACATACAATTTTTAGCTGCAATTTAATCAATTCAAATTGAAGAACATTATATAAACATTTATGTGATACAAATACAATGTTATTAAATGACGACACCCTCACATATTTCATATCACATGACACCAGTAATATACTGTATTTTTGTTTACTTATTGCAATAGATTTTCAAGTAGGAAACGATATAGATAGTGATAACTTTCGTGTCTGGAATACTTTCAGTCTCAGTATTATCATAAAAATAAATCAACACAAACAGAAAAATGAATCTATAAAATGCAAACTAAATCGAATACCAGTCAAACCTACATGCTTATTATCATACAATTACTGAGTGCCTAACCACAGTACCAAGGTAAACAATACCTAAACATATATTAGCAAAACAGCACCAACATGGAAACCATATGAACAAATAATAAATGTGATTAAACAATGGCGGACCTAAATACCGAGAAAAGAAATTACAAGTGAGGACACATTAAAGAGAGAAAACGTTACAATAACCCCATAGCAAGCACGACCTTAAATAAAGCAGAAGTAATTACTACACATAAAATTCGTAGAAATCGTATCATGGACCAGACAAAATATATACAAAGTACTTAGCATCGTGTGGTACAACGTTCTCATGTTGTACATATTAGAAATGGAAGTGCTGCGAGGTATTATTCGCTACCTGTTAAACTTTTTGGAAAACAGAAAATGCAAAATAAATGTTGAAGTAACCTTGTCACAGTTATATACTCTGGAGACAGGTGTCTCCAAACAGGGATAATTAGATCTATCTTCTGAATCATGTATGTTAACAACATGCCTCTCAAAGATTCAAATCATGGATATTCACAGTTCGCAGATGATGCAGAAATCCCAGCCCATCTATACCACATATAAATTTACAGCCCCAACCAAGCAGAATAACCAAATGTTTTCAGAAATAGAGCATTAAAATTAACGTACAGATAAAGCAATCGGTGGTCTTTATCAAATTAACCAAACATAAAAAGATCTGTCAAAACATTATCCTACATTCACTGAAGTTTTAGGTCTTATACATCACTCAAAATTAACAGGTATAAATCATTTAAACAATATCAAAACCAAAATCTAGCTAAACCAAACTGCGCTAGGAGTTTAATAGCTTAAAACAACCGTCAATATAATAAGAATGTATAAAACATATATACAACTGTAAGAGGTTATGCAGCTCTAGCTTGGATAAATGTCGCACAATGAAGACAAAAAACAATACAGAATTAATTACTTACAACAGCATATAAAATACCTGGAACAGCTGCCTCCAACTTCACGCATAAATACGCAAATGTAGAACCAGTAACCGATAGACAGTATGCTAAAGTATTTTACGAAAATATGAGAAAAGTGGAGTGATGCGAACTCGATAGATATTGCATACGTGACAATGATAACCTTAAGCATATCTCCCAGTAAATATATATACCGAACAAAATAGTGTGATCTAATTACGAGACCATTACATTTAACATTGTTTTAAGCTACTATGAAAACATTCTAAGGGTATGTATATGCAAATTATCTCATCCTAACTTAAAATATTTGTGAAATGAAAAATAAATTGGAATTACTTGCGAAGCATATAACTTTATACAACTAAAGTGATTTTGCGTTTGTTACCATATTTACCAACATAGACATGGTTTTCAAAGAGGTCAAAGTAAGAGCGCGAAATTAGTTCTTATCGTCTTGTAGTTACTATGGAAACATTATTCAGCACTTTGCAATGTTTAGAGAAGGGAAAAATTGGTCAACAACACCTGACCCTTTTAGGTCTTCAATGACCAAGTCCTGACGCTGTGACACAGAGATATATTCGGGATACCCTGACCCTCATGTAGTATTCAAATTCTTATTCACTTGAAGCAACTAGCACAAACCTTGAGGTACGGAGTGATGTGAACCTGGTATTCCCGGTCTATAAAACCTAAGACATATTCAAAAGAACAGCAGCAGTAACAGCATAATTGCTCGTAGCCAGTTTGAACTTGTGGTCTATCGTTTTAATAAATAGAGCTTTTGGCATGGACGCCATTTTGCAAAAGGATTGAGAGAACACACTGGAATTCTTATAATATGCCCATATCGGTATCAAATAAATATTTTTGCGTTATAATTCTGCAGACTTACCAATGCACCAATGGAGGCCCTAGAATGGAAGGGGGCAAATAAGACTGACCTCCCGTGAATCTATTCAGCTGGAGACAATATGTCACAACTTAATCTACGTATATGTGTTTATCTTGTCTGACTAGAAATGTGAACAACAAGTGGTATTTGGTTCCCGAGTTAGGGGGTTGACGCCTCTGGTTAGAGATTCGAAATTCTTCTGATTGACATCTTTCTTTTAAATTTTGAGAAGAACGAACAAACAACTAAATCTAAGTGCAGAAAATCAGTCACCAAGTATGTTCAAACACATAGAATATATTGACTTTTATGAGAGATTCTCCGCGTCATTACATTAACTCGACTATAAAAAAAGCTGGATTACAGATAATATATGCATAACACACACATACATGTTGACAGAGTACTGAATGCTTGTCACCAAGATAATTTTCTGTACATACCCATAATTCAAATGTCTCCAGACGTTTGTGATAATCGTGGCTTGATTTTCACTGAGACAAATAGTGAGTAATTGTAGAAATTCGAATAACAAATATTTGTTCTGAATTTCGCGCAAAGCTACAGGAGGGCTAATTTAGCAGTGTGAGGCTAGAAGGAAGGCTAGTCATCACCACCCACCGCCAACTCTTGGGCTACTCTTTTACCAGTGAATAGTGGGACAGATCGTAATATTATAACGTCCATGCGGCTGGAAGGTTGAGCATGTTTCGTGTGACGAGGATTCTTACCCGTAACTTTTGTAGTACTTGTAGAAGAAAGTTCATTAACTCTAAATTAGTTTTATAGAAGAATATAAAATAATATCATACTGTTTTAACGAAAGTTTAGTACATAAAGGAAAAAAGCTCAGGCCGATTATGTTGTTCCTGTATGTGAATACTACATTCTTTGTTCCTAGGTGGTTTAGCCGAAAATTAACGGACATACAGTGTCAAAGTCCGAAGTCGTTTCTTCGTAACAAGTACATCAGATAGCCTAAAGTGGCTTTGCGCTACTTCAAATAAACAAACTATTTTATATTAACGTTACAGGGAAACAAAAATAAAAAGGATGCAGATCCTGAAAAATCTGTTTAGACAAAATAGTCAATATAAATACTGTGGTGGTTCAAGCCTTGTTGGAAGAAGTTCATAACTTAAGACCAGCAGTAACTCTTACTGCACCACATGCTCTGAAAGAAATGTTTTGTAATTTGACAAAATATAAAAAGAATGTAAGATTATTGTATGTAAAAACATGATATACGTGATTCAACTTTTGTTTGATAAAACTCTCATAATCAGATAATGCAATATTATATACGTTGAGTAAAACCCTGATTGTCCTATTCTTGTGAAGTAGGTGTGGAAAATCGAAAGTCTGCTGACATAAGGTATTTATGTCTATTATATCAAATGATATAATTTGATAATGATATAATTCATAATTATGAAGGTGAAATGAATGTTGTCCAAATGCATACATCAGCATTATTTTATAGTACACTATGTATTAAAGGAAAATAATATGGATTTAAATACTTATGCAAATGTGTACAAAATCCATATGGAAACAAACGTTTCTGGGATAAAGTTGCTTTGTGCTACAACGTTTGTACTGACACAGTTTAGCGCTTACTTATAATTTCAGAATCAACATTGACCATCATTTAACTTTTATATGATGATATAATATTAGGTAACAAATTATACTTGATACACCTAAACAACACATATTGGAATGTATTCGATATTACTCACCTATGTGATAACAATAGGGAAAAATAAATAATATTGATTTACATATGTAAATCAGCGTTCCATGGAAAAGACAAAATGTTACTTATATTGTTATAAAATAATCAAACTGTCAGAATAATATGCTACTCACAGTAGCTGACGAAATCATGAGATAACTCTGTATGAGTATTGTAAATGTGACAGAGTTATATAAGATGAGCGTGAAAAGTTTTTGTTTGTTGGTCCTTCCTTCAACAGGTGATTTAACATTCAGAACCTCAAGTTATTAATCCTCTTTTAAATATTAACTTCAGTAACATAGCAGCTAAATATTTATTTTTATTTTCAGCACTCTTTTAATTTTAATATCAGTCAGTTTGTTTGTTTTTGAATTTCGTGCAAAGCTACTCGAGGGCTATCTGTGCTAGCCGTCCCTAATTTAGTAGTGTAAGACTAGAGGGGAGGCAGCTAGTCATCACTACCCACCGCCAACTCTTGGGCTACTCTTTTACCAACGAAAAGTGGAATTGATCGTTACATTATAACGCCCCCACGGCTGGGAGGGCGAGCATGTTTTAGCGTGACTCGGATGCGAACCTGCGACCCTCAGATTGCGAGCGCATGCCTTAATGCGCTCGGCCATGCTGGGGCTGTATGAGTATACTAGAAGATTACTAAAACGCCAAAACTGTGTATTAATAATGAAATATTCTTAACAAACAATTCAGCTTTATTTTACAACAAAATAAATCAAACTTTAGCCGGAGCTTTAACTGTCAATTTATTTTTCGTCTAAGACGTTATCTTACGGATGTTAAAGAAGACTATACTAATACGATTAATAATGTTGAATAGGCAAAACAGATGATTGATCAGTTACTATGTTATTGGGAATTAAAACCTTTATTAAACTATAATATAGATTTTATAGGTAGACCCACTGAACGTGGTGGTAGAATTGTTGTATATAGAAGCTCTGACCTAAAGTATAAATCTAATTTCAAGTCTATTATTATCACTTACCACATTCAATTACGTAGATTTACAAAAGAATAATTTCATACTGTATATATTTATTATCCATCTTCTGATAAATATAATGATTTTGTCGTTGCTTTGAAATCACTTGTTGATAAATCAATTATGAAAACTGAATTTTGTTTAGGTGATTAAAATATAATTTTTTTAGTTCACTCAATCCATAACTGATCATAGCTTGAAACTGACAGTTTCATATCTGTCATTTATTTACATTCTTGTATTCACCAGCCCACTGGGTTAGTAGGGGCTGCTGTATCAACACTTAATAATACTTTTACAAATTGTTGAGATGTTTTAGATAATTATGTGTTAATACTGTCTTTTTTTCTATAATTAATTTCATAAACTTTTACAGGGGCGTAGCCAGGTGAGTTGGTAGTAAATTCCCCCCTCCCATGAACCCAAACTTTTTAGAGAAGTTCAGTTGCCACCTGTGAAGTTTCATAAAGATCCGTGATTGAATGGTAGATAATTTCACACACAACAAATGATCAATTGCAAATTTCTGATTGAACACTTTTAATACAGCAAGTTTTGTCGGAACTAGAGAAATACAATCGAATATCTATGAAAGGCTCAAACGCCTGTTCGTTCTTGCCAGGACATCTACAACACAGTTTGGTTCAACTTTAATATCACGGTGAATGTATAATGAGGCCAGGCCATTGAATCGATCTTCAGTGGTTGTATTTCTCAAATACATTTTCAGTCTTCTGAGGGTTGAAAACGAACGTTCCACTGAGCTAGTTGACACAGGCAGCGTGGCAAATATTTTCAACAGTCTAGAAATGACTGAGGACATTTCTGCATTGCACATTGCATATGCAGCTATGACATTTTTTGGTCTGTTGTTCATAAGTGATTTCTACAAACCCTAAGTTCACCTACTGCAGCTAGTGAAGTACTGTTAACGTCAGCCTTGTATATATTGACCAACTTTTTAATTTGGTCACAAATTAGGTGCTGTTGTGCTGTAGATTCTGACCGTTTTGTGGTAGATCTTGATGGCAGTAAAAACATTAAGTTTAAAAGAAGAGTTTTGTGACTTAACAGACGGTCACATATTTGTGAAAGAAAGTGATCAACAAATGGTACAAATACAACAATACGAAAGTACTCTTCAGGGCTAGTGGTTCGTGTGTTAGCACGGTACATCTGTCTTTTAGCCCGCCTTGGCATTATGATGTCAATTTGAAGCTCACTACACAGAGTTTGAGCCTCACAGAAAATGTTGTTAAATTCATTCACAGTATTATTTCTGGGTGAACGGAATAAATCTTTCACTATTTCTGCGTGATGCATAGCAGTACCTAAATCAATGTTCTGTTGCTGCAGTAAGTTGCATAGAGGTAAACTAAAGGAAAACAATTTAACAATGGTAAGTACATTGATGGTGAATTTCGGCTGTGTTATAGAACACAATAATTGATTGGCTTAAATGGCAGAATCTCTGTCTTGCCAACCTGATATGGTCTCAAGGGCATTTGCAACTGCATGGATTAATTCCAGAAAGACAATGACTGAGTCATGCCTCTCAACCAACCGGGTGAGGCAGAGACCTTTCAAACCTTTTTTTTTTTATTCAGGTGCTTTATTCTCCACCCAAAGAACCAAAACATGCTTTCGTTTGGGTGTATTGAGAAAGTTTTCAATGCTAGAAATTACTTCCATGCAATTTCGCACAGAATCTTCTTTACAAATGCTTACCACAATGTATGTTTGATCTAACTCACCAGTTCACGAACAAAAGAAACGATTACTGGTTAATTTCTCGAAAAAGAATAGAAGTGCCGACCCCACAGCTCAAATATCAGTGGAGAACACTACTTTTCCATAACCAAAACTGATATCAGTGGCTATGGACATTTTCCCCGGAGAAAATGATACACGTTCTCAAAAGTTCAGAAATGATATTAAAAAACAAGATGTCATAAAAATATAAGTAGTAAAAATATTTTGTTAATAAAACAATTATTACACTTTCGTTAGTTATCACCGAAGATCGTACAGATATGGCGCCGCCGTATCTGTACAGAAAAAATTAAAACGATAAAATAGATATAAATAACAAGATAGCCGTTAAACTACACTGGTAAGTTAAATACATATACAACACTTTAAAACTTCCCTTGCATAATGAAGTTTGTGGCTCTTTCAAAGTTACTACAAGAAGGCAAATTAAATACACATTCATATGTGACTAAATGCTTTAGTTTTAAATTAACACTCGTTTGAAATGCTTCTTGTTGCTTTAGTTTGTTACACGCAACATGCAGTTGAAAACTTTAAAACTCTAGTAACAATAATAATTTATGATTTTCAACAAATTTTACATAAACGTTCCTGAACAACAATTATCATAACACAGGAAGCACAAGTAACAACGAAATATATTATAAATATCGAAGATCAAGCCACAGTATAGAAATTATATTAAGAAACAAGATATCAAAAAAATATTAGTAGTAAAAATATTTAGTTAATAAAACAATTATTACACTTAATTTAGTTATTACCAAAGATCGTGTGAAACGTTTTGCGTGTTATTTGATGACGTATAAACACCGATTCTTAATTTATGTTTTTTTTTGTTAGAGTCAGTTATACTCTTTATCCAAAATATACACATACGTACAAAAAGATATTTACAGATTTGACATATAATTAAAGTATTTTTTTTAATTCTTCAACCGATTTTGTATACTAAATAAACGTACAAAATTGGGTGACAAGTGTATTTTAAGCAAAGCCACATTGGAATATCTGCTGTATATACCGTGGGATTCTAACTCCCAATTTTAGTCTTGTAAATGAGTAGATTTACGGTAAAGTTTTAGTTGGCGGTAAAGGGTGAAGACTAGTTGTTCCTTCCCTCCAATGTTACACTGCTAAATTAGGGACGGCTAGTGCAGATAGCCCGAGCTTTGCGCAAAATTGAAAAAAACAACAACAAATAAAACACACAGAGTAGAAGACACTGAATTCAGGGAAGAAATAATATTTAAGACAAAGAGAGCCTAAAGTGACAATAAATATTTAGAAGACCTCTCTCATTTGTTAGATTTATAAGATGTTAAAATTATTTTTAGATACAATGAAAAATAAAATCTAGAATATTAGATATATTACTTACTGCAGAAACATAATCCGGAAATGAAAATGAAAACAATTATACGTAGAAAAACAAACACCCGCGTTTAATATGCCGGTTACAACCATCACTGAACAAAACCAGGTGATGTAAAAATATGACAACTTCGTAACAGCTGCGCTTACGTAGCCCAAGATAATAGACAAACACAGGAAACTCAGCACACAAAAAATTGTTGCTGTCAGCAGATTCATTAGAATATTCGTGAGGAATAGAAATTCTAGTTAATTGTGTAAGGTAAGGTCACCTCAAACATCATCGAACAGCAATGTGAACTTGAACTCCTGCTATTGAAAAAATCCTATGATCGCGATGCAAGACGTTGAACAATGTGAATATTTCGTGCATTATCCTACATCTGTATGTTTTATTCTATCCAGCTTGTTTAGGAGCTAAAAAACACTACACTAACAATCCAGAAAAAAAACACACGCTTGTAATGGAATTCATGATATATGATACAGTTGATAAAAACTGATTATGAACATCCGAAGACTCATTTACACACCCAGTGACTGGATGAAGTTAACTTAGCAACACACGAAAAATACATTAGCTGATAACTGTTCACAATATTATATTTATACTGGACTGTGCTTTACTTATATTCCATCCAATAATAATATTGCTTACATAGACTTTCCAGCATTTTCCCCTCACCTCACTCCTGCTGTTCATTAGTTACGAGCATATTAAGATACATATCTAGCATCATAGCCTTTCATTCGTTGCTTTCTTGACAAAAAGAGCTGAAACAGAAATTTGAGTGCTTCCTGGACAGATACTTCGTGCCGTAACATCAAATCTTGTTGTCGTGACAAACATGGATAGTGAAAACGATGATGAGACCATTGAATGATTGATTCAATGGCGCCTTCTAACATGTATTTCATAAACTAATAGAGAGGTATCCAAACCTTTTGGGACAAGAGCAGGGAGATATATTTTATTAGACTTTGCGGACCAGAGGTGTCGTGTTAAAATTAAGTAGGTATTTAAACACGATCAGAATACACTATCACTAATTTATTTCTCACAAGAGCACATATTGAAAATATTTACGATGCACAATCGTCTTTCTTTATCATTGGTGATAAATATGAAACAACTGTTTTTCTGACAAACTTACACTTAACTGAGGTTAAAAATTAGTGTTCCCTCTCATCAAAGTGAGCACAAACGCTCGTCAGATAAGGTTGATATGTAAATAGATTTCAAGTACTTCATCTTTGAAAATGTATTATCACAAAAATAGGTTGTGTCAAAAACTAATGAATCCAGCAGCAAAGGTTTTTACATGAGCATTGATCAGTTGGAAAGCATTTATAGAACACTGTTAGTTTCCCTTTGAACAGATTTATATTCGGACATCAAAAACATCTAATTTGAATCAATACTGCATTAAACACACCACCTAACACATTCCTTTTTTACGTTTAATTTCAAATTAATGTATAATACTAAAATTGGACATAAAATCTACAATATGATAACAAGTACTTTACTGTGTTACATTCATAAAACAGTAATTAAATGAGATTTTAAATGTGAGTCTACAACCACAATGACTTGGCCTTTGACCCGTGACTATAGGAAGGTAGTAATGAGGATAACAGATCTGTTAACTGTGACACTTTTTCTTATTAATACCAGAAGTAAACATGAAATAAGTTGTAGTAAAATATGAGAAACCTTAATTTAAAATAAAGAATTATATAGTCCATCTGCTCAAGACCCTGGAATTCCGTTGCCCACCCCTACCCTTTTGGGCGGCTTGCTATCAGCACCTGTAGTGTTCTCACTTGAATAAAGCATAATTTTGTAATTAAACTATGAAACGCTTAATTATAACAATTGAGATGAGTTATCAACAAGAGATAGGTTTATAATTTTTGTAACAATAGAGCTTTAAAGGACTTACAAAGTTGCTGCAAATGAATGAATAAGAAAAACAATTTGATTTGCAAGTTAGGTGATACTTTAAAATTAATCTGATACTACATTTTAGTTCAACAACTGAATCAACAAAAGACACACGTGTACTAAATAATGATTAATCAAAACTATATCATCTATGCAGTAACCTAGCGATCTGATACAGATTATTAAAGTTAGTTATCGTTAATTATTTATAAAAATTCTCTACATAATATTTTACTATATCATTTCTTTACACTAATAATTATTTGTTTTTAAAATTTCGCGCCAACGTACAAAAAAAAAACTTTCTTCACACACAGGTTGCTTATTGTAGTATTGATAACCTGTTAAAGAGATATTTCTATAAACAACCAGAGTCATCCCTACAAAGGCAGTGCTGTCGCCCATCTGATGAATCATAAACAATAAAAGTAAAGTACAGACCAGCTACACACAAAGAAAAAAGTTCATCATATCAGTGATTTTTTTAAAGGTCAAGTTTCGACAAATACGACACAGCACATACGCTATTTAATTCGTTACATGTTGTTTTTCTTGAATATTACGACCCCCAGTAACAAAGCGATATACCTGCAGTCTCATGATGCTAGAAACCGGGTTCTCACACTGCTGATGGGCAAAGCACAGATAACCCAATGTATAGCTTTGTGCTTAACTACAAACAAACAAATACTTGAATATTCCACAACATTCCTATTTTACGATCACTTTGCATCCTCAACACTGGAGAACCTACAAGGCTTGCGGAGAGATATGGGGACCCTGACACAGTGATTGACCTTGCTCTGATAACTGAAGATGCCAGGGATTTGGCTGTTTTGATAAAGAGCTACCAAGTTGGGAGTGACCACTTCCTGTATGAGGTAAGCTTATTTTACCAGCACCATCATGTCACTCCTTCAATGAAGAAGACCCTGTACAGTCAGAGGGACAAAATTGTGGTTTGGGCTACCATCAAGAAGAGGATCAGGAAAGATAAACCTCCAAGGATCATAATCACATGTACCTGTAGTACAGTTACATCTATATCGTTACATAAACTATTTGATATGTAGTACAGTTACATCTATATCGTTACATAAACTATATGATATGTAGTACAGTTACATCTATATCGTTACATAAGTTATTGATAAGTAGTACAGTTACATCTATATCGTTACATAAACAATTTGATATGTAGTACAGTTACATCAATATCGTTACATAAACTATATGATATGTAGTACAGTTACATCTATATCGTTACATAAACTATTTGATATGTAGTACAGATACATCTATATCGTTACATAAACTATTTGATATGTAGTACAGTTACATCTATATCGTTACATAAACTATATGATATGTAGTACAGTTACATCTATATCGTTACAGAAACTATTTGATATGTGGTACAGTTACATCTATATCGTTACATAAACTATATGATATGTAGTACAGTTACATATATATCGTTACATAAACTATTTGATATGTAGTACAGTTACATCTATATCGTTACATAAACTATTTGATATGTATAATGAAATTCGTTTCCTTTACTTGAACTTTGTTAAAACTTAGCAAACAAATTAAAGACACACAAAATTAATTAAAACAAAATTAAAATCACTTTAACGAAAAGAGAAATGCCAAGGAAAGAGTCAGCATTACAGAATTGTAGAGCTGAAATCCGGAGTTCGATCCAAGAAGTGAACAGAGTGAAGATAGCTGATTCTGTAGCGTTCTGTTAAAAGATAGGGAGAGAGAGAAAGGAATGACGTTAATCAGAACAAAAGAAAAGCTGTTTATCAATACATTAAGATTTCTTTTTATACAAACAAAGATATTTCTATTATCAGTTTTCATTTTTTTGTTGGAACAATCGTTTACTATTCATATAGTTTAAAATGATATTTTTCTCCGTTTGTTTGTCATTAAATTTCTCCTAAAGCTGCTCAGGGGCTGTTTTCTTGCCGTTCCTAATTTTGAAACGATAGAATGAAGGGGAAATAAAAGCCAGTCAACACCACTCTATGAGCTACTCTAACTTAATAATGTTATTTGACAGTCACTTTTTAACGCACCTACCGCTGCATAAATACGTGGTACAATTTTTTTCCCATTAAATTCGCTGTAACTGAAGTAGAAGTATGCACAGTCAGTGGGACTCGAATAATGGAACCTCGGATCTATGGACCGATATACAATATATATTTTTTAACTTATTAACATAATTCCTTTTTCCTCTGAGTACCTGCTAAATAAATATTTTAAACGTCACAATAGACTATTTTCTATTAAAATATAAGTCAATAAAACAGTTTTAATATACTGTTAAACACAAGTTAATATAGATGTTATTCCTCACACTGCTACTGTTTGTTGAAGCTCAGTCTCTTCAACTGGACCTTCTGTCTGATATTTGACCAATCCGAAAGAACAGATTTGAATACAAAATTGATCTATATTTAAAAAATAACAGAAACGATAAGATACTAAAATAGCTTTTAAGCACATTTTCAAACACACTCTCTGGTTATAATTCAAATACACGATAGATGACACTTTACCATTTAAATTGAAGGTTCAGAAGTTAACATTCGTGCATATTAGCTTTGCTCTTAAATGCACTACAACATTTTCAATATTTCCATAATTAAAAAGTCACATCTTTTGTTAAAATAATTCGAATCTGTCTTTAGCTAAATAATAATAAGCCAAGGCTTTTTTGAAAGAACTAGCATCTTTTTGTGACTGAATCATACAGTCACAACTTTGTATTTTCATATAGTTGTACAATAACTAAACACCTTCTTTATAGCTTGGGAAATTTATTATTCATTTTTAAAGTAAACTTACAGCTATGTTAGACGTAACTAGCACAAAATATCTGTAAAGTTTAGGACCCTTCATGGTTCACAGAGACTTTGATGTGTGAATTAAACTTCCCTATGGCCCGGCATTGTTATTTGAGCTGTGTCCACCATGTTAATCGAAAACCAGATTTTGGGTTTTATAAGCCTTCAGATTTACAGCTGATCCACTAGAAGGGAATAAAATATATTAGTTATGGCTTTAAAATAGAATACACTGAGTATCTTGTCGAAATTGAAATTTTAGAACCTTTTTTTTTCTGGTAAAATATTTTTCCAGCGTTGGTTATAAAGTTTCTTGTTTCTGACAACTGGTAACAGATTTTTGAGTCCTTATCTTCAACCAATCAAGAAAGAATGCCAAATCACGTAAGAAAAGCATTCTCCATGTTACAATAAAATTTTTTTGGAAACGTTTTACCTGAGTACGTTGAAAGATTTATTAAACTAAAACACCAAACACTGTGTCTTGATAATAAAACAATTTTAACAAACAGTTCAACCTTTTTGTTGAAGTATATAATTTAAGATGTAAACTTTATAACTATGATTTTAAAGTTAAACCTATTGAAACGGTGTAATTATAAAAATCAGATCTTTGCTATTGTAAAGACTGTTGTTACTGTAATCTATATAATTAATTTATAATTATTTGTTTTTAATTTAATTTTCTTAAGTTTTCTGTAAAACTGGCCATGTGTGTTGTGTTTACCATAAGGATTGAACCTCTCAGTTTAGTGTTATGTGCTTTCAATGTTACCACCGCTAAATCAGGTGGAATAAATTTATCACGAATGTTCTAGAACTGTATATTGGAAGTAAAAAGTGATCTTGACAATAATTATTTTGTAATTCTACATCACTGTCACTGTTATGGTTCACTTACAAATTTGTATTAGAAGTTCACTTACTTCTCTTGGTTATCTATGTTCAGTTTGTATTAGGAAGTTGTCTCTTAAATGATTCAGGTTTTAAGAAACCTGTAATGTTTGCTACTATTGACATAAACATTATTGAAGGTGCAGCGACGTGTGTGTATTTACTTTAAAGGAACGAAATAGAACCACTAATCTCAACTGATTATTAAATTTATGAAGAAATAAATGGAAGTCTGAAACCTTCATTAACATTTAACATTATTTTATAAACAAAATAAAAGTTTAACTTATTCAGTCTTTGTCTTTTTTTGTTATTGTTGATAAACATAAAGCAACACAATGGGCTATTTGTGTTGTGCCCACTACAAGTATCAAAACAGTTTTTGGGATTATAATTCCATTGAACAAGTGAGAGGCATCACGTCTTTAAGACTATACTTTTATAGCTACATTTCTTAGTAAATATTAAAGGTAGATAAACATAATCTGACAAACTAGCAAATACTCCTATTGTAAACAACACTTAATTGTGTTTAAAGCTTTTACCACGTATTTAAGGTTCCATAAAAATTACCCAGTCTCCATGGTGTCTGATTTATTTGTAGGAAGACATTGGTTAAATCCTCTGCAAAATAAAGTTTTTCAAGCAATTATTAATGCTAAAACAATGTTAGATGATATAAGCCGATATGAATGCAAAGTTCAGTTATGTTAGTTGTGTTCGATACATTGTGGCTGATATGTGAAAGTGTAACAAGACTTTTCATTTATTTTGAAAATGATTCTTTTGGAGGCATAGAGAGATCTGTCTGCACTCCTACTGTAGTAATGGAATGGAATGCAGCAGCATACGTCCAAGATGAAGTGGTGGACAGCAACTTTTGAGTTTCAGGATAAGTAATGTCATGAATCATTTCCAAACATTGCACCTCTTTTCCTTCCAACGATTTAGGGCAAGAACAATAGTAGAATGGGTGAGATCCATTGCAACTGATGCAATGAGGGTCCGTTTCACACTCATAGGCATCATGGTCCTTGTCACTGCAACAAGCACACGTCAAGAAACCATGACACGACATCATTGAGTGACCTCCATGGCATTACAGTGGCAAATCTCGAAAAACTACTCACTTTTAAACATTTTTGTTCATTTTGTATAACTTTGGTATAAACACATGTAAACATTGATTCATATGTTGTTTCATTCTGATTTTATGTAAATGAAAATGTGCAAATTTGCCCATTTTTACATAGAAAATAGGTTAATTTCTAAATTTCATTATCCAGGTCACAACTGCAAAGTTTGAAAAGAATAATGGCCATTTTCTGTACTTTTACAACATAAGCAATTATGAAATAACACATACTGTCTAGGAACAAAATTTGTGTTATATAGTGTTATAAAGTAGACAAGTTTTTACAGTAAAGAACGTTTTGGTATTTAAATTAACATTGAAAATCTAACAACGCATTTGAATTATAGAATTGATTGTTGTGGTTACTTATTCACGTATCTCAGAACAGCTTTGTAAAAATATTAATACCCATACCAGCCGTCCTGAGATACATTTTTATTTCAAGTGGATTTCTTGTCGTATAAATATTAATTCGCATCAATTTGGAAAATTATTTACGTACGGTTAAACAAAAACAATAGAAAGATGAATCAATATACAAAACTGTGTAATATTTAATGTAAAATACTTACATAAACAAAGGAACATATGAGGAAGAACTATCAAAGATATATAGAGACAAGTTTGGGTGTTTTTAACAGTGGAATTGTTTGATTTTATTAATAAAGTTTCTCATCTGTTCTTTTCAATTAGTGTCAGGATCGTGTTTTAGTCCTGCGATGTTCTGTTCAGAAAAACTATATTTATTTTAAGTCATGTTTTCATAGAATTGGGAAGGTGTTTTTGTTTGTTGTTCTTTCGACCTCACTTTCAAGTTACGTTCTGTTTCTCGTATGTAAAAGGGTGAGCAACTATTACAATGTATTTTTGTATTGTTTTATGTTTTATCAACGTCCGTTTAATTTCTATTTCACAGATGAAAAACGAATCTAGGTGTTATATTCAGATTATATATATATATATGCCAGTTTTTTTCAAAATCGAGTAATTTGTTTTTCTTTATTTTGGAAAAATCTTAACTTTGTTTGTTTGTTAAACACCCTTTGTCTGTTGTTTTTAATGTATTTACAGTTTCTATAACTACTTTAGTAGTGAACTGGTTAACGTCAGTGAAACATTCACTTTAGTGCCTAGCTTCTTTATGAATGTTTTCTGTTTTGTACATAGTGTATTCTGAGTTAAGAGTTCCTTTTAGTGTGTCTAACTTCTGGTGGATAGCATGATGAGAAAATCAGTTTATGTAATTTCCGTTGTTTGTGTTATTTCTATGAATTTTAGCGGTGAAACCTTGGGAGGGGGTCGTGTAATGCTAACGTTTGAAAAATTAATCGTATCGTTGTTTTCGTTTCCCTCTGTGAAATGTTTGAATTTCTGTAGATTGTTTGTGTGTTAGAGAAATTTATCTTGACAAGTTAAATCACACAAAACGTCACCTGTATATCTGAACAAAACTGCAGGTTTCTATTTGGAAGTGACTGATTTCTGTTATTTTATGTGATACAAGAAAATAACGGTCGAAGTGACGAATAATCAAAGACAGTTGACTTATAATCACATGATACTACAGAACTGGAGGCAACAGTGTTCTGACGCTGGGTTAAACCTGTTAACTCTTCAAAAGGTATTGATCACAAAAAATACATTTCGACGCAATCTTGCAGTATTAAGTTTTCATGAAATCATTCAGTGACTATGAATACCATACAAATGTATTTGAGTACAAACACGAACACTTTAACTTTCCCTACCAAACTATATAAATAGGAATACCTAATACCCCGTGTCTACTGTAAACAGCACTCCTCTTGCCAATACTTGTGATCCGATGATTGTTTTGCCCGTTTGGTGTAGTGATTTCTTCCAAGTTCACTGAGACTGGTTATTTTGTAGTAAGGTGTATCTCACTGTTATAATGGAACAATTAAACCTTTATTTACATCAAAGTCTTTACCATGATATCTACTCTACTGTTGATTGCATGTAAAGAATATAGCCTGAGAAACTTGAGATTCCTTTTGTACATCAACCACTTCCATTGTTAACAGAATAAGTTTCACTTACATTATAAGTGTCCTAATGACCTTCGATGACCACAACGTTGATTTTTACACGTTTGGTGTTTATCATTTCTCATCTGGAAGCCACTAGTAAGGTTATCTGTCCATAGACGTAGCTTGATATGGTGAGAGAAACATTCACATCATTAAATAATCGACATGAGACTGACATGAATACACCTCCTTCTAGATGCTTCAGACATATTAAGGAAAAATAGACAAGACAAGAAAACAACAAGTCTTTTTTTTTAATATGATTATTTAAACTTATAAAAGACACGGGACTCCACGACGTATATTTTAATCTGAGTTGGTCATGGCTTTCAACAAGATTAAGTGATTAGACAATTTTAAAATAAAATATAACAAATAGGAAAAACTGTAAACATGTTTATTTGGTTATAAACTGACAGATTTAACTATTTTATCTCATGATGTAGAGAAGATGAATATCACACTGTACCATTAGTAACTACAGTGTTAATTCAGGGCCCGGAATAACCAAGCGTGTTAAGGTGTGCGACTCGTAATCTGAGGGTCTCAGGTTCGCATCCCCGTCGCGCCAAACATGCTCGCCCTTTCAGCCGTGGGAGTGTTATAATGTGACGGTCAATCCCACTATTCGTTGATAAAAGATTAGCCCAAGAGTTGGCGGTGGGTGGTGATGACTAGCTGTCTTCCCTCTAGTCTTACACTGCTAAATTAGAGACGGCTAGCATAGATAGCTCTCGAGTAGCTTTGTGCGAAATTCAGAAACAAACAAATAAAGTGTTAACTTTATATCGTAACTGAAGTACACAAAGAACATACGACTAGAATTAGGAAGATAAAACTAAAATGTATTATATTCCAGATTGTTTTCATATACCAGTTGAGATATTTATTTTATTATATTTCTTTTCAGAAGTTCTAGATCTGGCTAATAAATGGTAAGTTTCTTTACATTTGAACACTCTGATTAGTTAGTGGAAATACATTGCTTTGTGTTTGTTTCTCTTATGAAAAATAATCTTTATTAATATTTTCTTCTGAGTTTATTACACTGATATAACAGACAGAATATTTAATTAGACAGAAAAGTTAGTTTAAACCTAACACGTTTTATTACCACAATTATACAATCTCACTAATTGTCCTTAACGTTTGATACAAAAGATACCAACATCCATAAGTTATCAGCGGAAGTGGAGAAGAACGTATATGTCAACTACACAATTACTGTGTTTCAATTTTTTTAAAGAAGGTTTATACCCATCCATTTTTCCATGCTTTCAGTAACTAGCAATTCAATTTCCTAAGATTTTAAAATCAACACAGCTTTTATTTGTAGTAAATCATACAAAATGGGCTATTTGGGTTCTGCCCACCACCAGTACTGATACCCGGATTTTAGCGTTGTTAGTTCACTGACATGCCGCTGTGCCACTAGGGATTTAACATAACTTTGGAAAACAAAAAAAGACTAATTTTCATGTTCTCGGAAGAACGTCTACGTTTGTTATATATCTATCTCACCTGTCATTTTTTGTTTTTAGACATAGTGTGACAGAAAGAGGTGCCTGTGGTTTGCCAACCATGAATCAGGGGTGTAGCGAAGGGGAGGGTTAAAACTTCCCCATGGACCCAAACATTATAGACAAGTTCAGTTGCTACCTGTGAAGTTTCATAAAGATCCGTGATTGAATGACAGATAATTTCACACACAACAAATGGGCAAATGCAAATTTCTGACTGAACACTCTTTTAATACAGCAAGTTTTGTCAGAACTAGAGAAATACAATCGAATATCTATGAAAGGCTCAAACGCCTGTTCGTTCTTGCCAGGACATCTACAACACAGTTTGGTTCAACTTTAATATCACGGTGAATGTATAATGAGGCCAGGCCATTGAATCGATCTTCAGTGGTTGTATTTCTCAAATACATTTTCAGTCTTTTGAGGGTTGAAAACGAACGTTCCACTGAGCTAGTTGACACAGGCAGCGTGGCAAATACTTTTAACAGTCTAGAAATGACTGGGAACATTTCTGCATTGCACATTGCATATGCATCTATGACATTTTTTGGTCTGTTGCTCGCAAGTGATTTGTAACAAACCGTAAGTTCACCTACTGCAGCTTGTGAAGTACTGTCAATGTCAGCCTTGTATAATTTGGTCACAAATTAGGTGCTGTTGTGCTGTAGATTCTGACCGTTTTGTGGTAGATCCTGATGGTTGTAAAAACATTAAGTTTATAAGGAGAGTTTTGTGACTTAACAGACGGTCACATATTTGTGAAAGAAAGTGATCAACAAATGGTACAAATACAACAATACGAAAGTACTCTTCAGGGCTAGTGGTTCGTGTGTTAGCACGGTACATCTGTCTTTTAGCCCGCCTTGTAATTATGATGTCAATTTGAAGCTCACTACACAGAGTTTGAGTCTCACAGAAAATGTTGTTAAATTCATTCATAGTATTATTTCTGAGTGAACGGAATAAATCTTTCACTATTTCTGCGTGATGCATTGCAGTACCTAAATCAATGTTCTGTTGCTGCAGTAAGTTGCATGGAGGTAAACTAAATGAAAACAATTTAACAATGTTAAGTAAAGTGATGGTGAATTCCAGCTGTGTTATAGAACACAATAATTGATTGGCTTGAATGGCAGAATCTCTGTCTTGCCAACCTGATATGGTCTTAAGGGCATTTGCAAGTGCATGGATTAATTCCAGAAAGAAATGACTGAGTCATGCCTCCCAACCAACCGGGTGGGGCAGAGACCTTTCAAACCTTTTTTTTCGATTCAGGTGCTTTATTCTTCACCGAAAGAGCCAAAACGTCCTTTCGTTTGGGTGTATTGAGAAAGTTTTCAATGCTAGAAATTACTTCCATGCAATTTCGCACAGGAACTTCTTTACAAGCATCAGAAATTGCTAAGTTTATGGAATGAGCACTGCAGTGTACATAGGGTACAAGTGGGAATTTATCAGTTATGTGTCTCAGGACATCATTTAATTTCCTACTCATAGAGGTAGCACTGTCGTACCCTTGTCCTCGCAGGTAAGCCATGTCAATACCATATTTTGTCAGATTGGTTATGATAACATCAGCCAAGTTTCTACCTGTCACATCATAAACAGGTGTAAATTGCAAAAAAATCTTGTCTCATTGTAACAGAGTTGTCATTGACATGCAAATATCTAACACACAGCGAAAACTGTTCAATGCTTGAAATATCTGTTGTTTCATCAGTTAATATTGAGAAACACTTTGCAGCATTAACCCTGTTGACCAAAGCATCAAAAACATGAGTATTACAGGCATTGATAATTTCATTTTGAAATTGAGGACTCGGATACGTAGCATTCCTCTTCGTACTCTTACAACTTGCTGAAAGCTTAACATCACCCTTTGACCTGTAGCGCAAAATTTCCCGAAAATTCCCATCATTATTGATGGGCTCCTCATCAGTGTCACCAACAAACATTGGATCAGAATCATATTTTCCCCTCAAAGCTAAACCCTGTCTCTCACGCAGCAATACAATATCAGTAATAGGCATTAAATATTGCCAGTTCTGTTCAATTTCATGCTTGTAAGTTGCATCAAGCTGCAAGTGTACAGATGAACTTGTGTTTACGACCTGTAGAAAATTGTTAGCTTTATCTTTGCTGTCTTGGTGGTACTGTTTCAATTCATGTGCCTTGAAGTCTTCAACATCCTTCTTCCAGTTTGTGTATGGAAATTTCACTAGTTGTCCCAATTTCTGGCTTCCAACACCAGCACTATCAGGAATAAAAAGACAGCAGTGCTTGCAGAAAGCAAACTTTGTATGTTGAATGTACAGTAGCCATCTCTACTGGAAAGCCAACGATGCTGAGTGTTTGCATGATTTTTAATACAAAATTAATATAATGAGGAGTCGACTTACCTGTTTACCAATGCTGACATCATCAGAAATGTAATTTCCAATGTCCCAGACTGGACCTGAGATGATAGTGGCAGTACTGGTAGAAGGCCACGGTGATGTCTCTGACAATTCAATTGATAATTCTGATTCAACCTGATTGGCTGCAGCAGATTGATCAGGCTCAGTCTCATCAATGGGTTTAAAGAACCCATGCAGTGTCTTTTGCTTTTTCAGGCTTGACATAGTGAATGATTGTTTGTCGCAACTTCTGTTTGTCAACGTCACACTCACAGTACCATTGGCGCCATCTATTCACAATAGATGGCGCCAATGGTACTAGGTTAATGCAATGGTGCTGCCAGCCTGCCACGGTGCCACCCACAGTTTGTTTGTGAAGTTAATTCTTGAGATCCAGGGAATCTAAACATTCACTGTCCATGATATTTTAATACAGATTATAGACACAACACATATATTTTGCACTCTCCTGAATGACTATATTTTATATGTTGATGACAGGACTGTAGGCCTACTCTGCTGGGCCTGATAACTATAAGTTACATATTATATATGTATATAGGCCTATATATTTTTTAATCATAAATAAATATGAAATATGCCAAAAAGGTGGTCTCAGAATGCATAATTCAGGCTTTTCTTTTATGTTTCTATTAAAAAAAAATTCCCGGGGGGTATGCACCCGGACCCACCTTCCATGGCTTCGCGTCTGCGACGCTTGCATCAAGCACTCAAACTAACCACCCCAATGGCCATTTCTGGCTATGCCCCTGCCATGGATATTGAAATCCAGTTTTTAACGTTATAAGGTCTTACACTTTCCGTTGTGATTGATTTAACTTGTTTTTTAGAGATATATTTTTCTAGTTATTTCTTAGAAATTCTACACTTAGTAAAACATAAAAAATCACAAAATTTAATATCATATTTTTCATTTTCTTTGTTAGGATTAGTTTGTTTGTTTCGAATATCATGCACAGCTGCTCGAGGGCTATATGCGCTTGCCGTTCGTAATTTAGCAGTGTAAGACTAGAGAAAAAGCAGCTAGTTATCACCACCCACCACCAACTCTTTGGCTACTCTTTTACCAACAAATAGTGAGATTGACTGTCACATTATAACGTCCTCATGGCTGGAAGGACGAACATGTTTGGAGTGATGGGGATACGAACCCGCGACCCTCAGTTAGCTAGTCGATTACCTTTACCACCAGCCATGCCAGACCCTTGTGGGACTAATCAGTTTAATTGTATGGTTTGATTGTAATATATAGTAATATTTATTGTACTTATCCAAGTCTCTGTTTGCTTCCCTTTATTTATCAACCATATTTTAAGACATAAAATGCTCAGCTAAACTTTTTCTTGTAAAAAAAACTCCGCGTATTTTACTGGAAATGTTTTGTGTTACTGACGCCTGGCATGACCTGGTGATTAAGGTGCTTCTTTCGTAATCTGTAGATTACTGGATCGAAACCCATCGTCAAACATATTTATCATTTCTTCTGTGATGGCGCTATATAATATGACGGCCAATCCCACTTTTCATGAGATAAGAGCAATCCAAGAACTGGCAGTTCATGATTGTTGCTTAGTTGTCTTCCCTTTAGTCTATCTATTTAAGAATTAGGGACAAGTAAAAGAGACAGCTTTGGAAAATATTCAGTGAACAAACAATGTGTGAAAAACCCATGATGTATTTATGGTAGTAAATTTGAAAGTTTCTGGTTATACCTTGCTTCGTATGATAAATTTACAAAAACAAAATAAAAAAAATAAGTAAAAATTATTCATTGGTAAAAGATTATTTCGGAATCAATAAACATATAACCACTTCAAAATTAATACAACCATAAGGAAATCTCCATCTACTGTTTAGTGTTTAAATTAGAGCCAATATGACTGTTTTGAGACAATGATGAACCACTGATTTTAGAGATGTACCACTGTCTTACCAGAGGATATCAAGAATAGTAATATTAGAACCACAAAAACTACAAGAACAGGAATGATATTTTGATACAAACCCAACCAACCCCATCTAAAACAATACTCTATCCCAGCCCACAGTTATGATTATATATATATATATATAGGCTAGTATGTGAAATATAGCATTACTACACGAAATCTTGTCAATGGTACTTTAATAACCATGTTAGTCCTATCGTTTTCACCATTTTATTGTCGCACAGGATGAGTAGTTCATTAGCATGATAATATAACTTTTGTTATAATTTGAAAGTGTTGAATCATATTAACAAATTCATTGCACATGTATCATCAACACCTTATATTATCTCAGAAACTGTAAGTATATTTAGCAGCTTTTAGGTGGTGCTTGTTTCATGAGAAATTTGAATACTTGGATAGACTCCTATACTATATATCTAAACTTTACTGTAATATGGTCTATGAAATACAAATAAAGATGTAACGTAACGTCAGAATACAAGCGTTGTGTAGATAAACAATTATATCGAGATTCCCGGTCTAATGTCCCGCTACAGCAAAGTGGTTTGGGTACTCGACTTGTAATCTGAGTATCATGCGTTCGAATTCCTGTCACACCAAACATGCTCGCTCTTTCAGCCGTGGGAGCGTTATCATGTGAGTTAATCTCGGTTCTCGTTAGTAAAATAGTATCCCAAAAATTGGCGGTGGGTGATAATGGCTAGCTGCCTTCCCTCTAGTATTAAACTACTAAATTAGGGATGGCTAACTCAGATTGTCTTTGTGTAGCTGTGCGCAAAATTTCAAAAACAAACAAACAGTATAGGTCTAACACTAATAGATGTAAAATATATATGTAAAAACAACTTGTTTGGGTTGAGAAAATATTTTAAATAGAGAAGCGAACAACATTTTGACTTTCTTCAGTGAAACTTTGTAACTGTGGTAACAAAACATGTCAGGTTTAAACTAACTTTTCTGTCTAATTAAATATTCTGTCTGTTATATCAGTGTATTAAACTCAGAAGAAAATATTAATAAGGCTTATCTTTCATTAGAGAAACATACACAAAGCAATGTATTTCCATTAACTTATCAGAGTGTTCAAATGTTTAGAAACTTACTATTTATTAGCCAGATCTAGAACTTCTGAAACGAAATATAATAAAAGAAACATTTCAACTGCTATATGAAAACAATCTGGTATATAATACACTTAAGTTTTGTCTTCCTAATTCCAATTGCATGTTCTTTGTGTACCTTAGTAACGGTATAAAGTACAGAGTGATATTCATCTTCTCTACATCATGAGATAAAATAGTTAAATCTGTCGGTTTATAACCAAATAAACATGTTTACAGTTCTTCCTATTTGTTATATTTTATTTTAAAATTGTCTAATCACTTAATCTTGTTGAAAGCCATGACCAACTCAGATTAAAATGTACGTCGTGGAGTCCCGCGTCTTTTATAAGTTTAAATAATCATATTAAAGAAAAAGACTTGTTGTTTTCTTGTCTTATCTATTTTTCTTTAACATGTCTGAAGCATCTAGAAGGAGGTGTATTCATGTCAGTCCCATGTCGATTATTTAATAATGTGAATGTTACACTCACCATATCAAGCTACGTCTATGGACATATAACCTTACTATTTCTATCGGTAGTGTGGCTCCGAGAAGAAAAATGACAAATACCAAACGATTATAAATCAATGACACTTATAATGTAAGTGAAACTGACACTGTTAACAATTGAAGTGGTTGATGTACAAAAGAAATCTCAAGTTTCTCAGGCTGTATTCTTTACATGCAATCAACAGTAGAGTAAATATCATGGAAAATACTTTGATGTAAATAAAGGTTTAATTGTTCCATTATAACAGTGAGATACACCTTACTACAAAATAACCAATCTCAGTGAACTTGGAAGAGTTCGCTACACCAAACGGACAAAACAACCATCGGATCACAAGTATTGGCAAGAGGAGTGCTGTAGACATGTGCTCTTTACAGCAGACACGGGGTATTAGGTATTCCTATTTATATAGTTTGGTAGGGAAAGTTAAAGTGTTCGTGTTTGTATTCAAATACATTCGTGTAGTATTCATAGTCACTGAATGATTTCATGAAAACTTAATACCGCAAGATTGCTTCGATATGTATTTTTTTATCAATATCTTTTGAAGAGTCAACAGGTTTAACCCAGGGTCAGAACACTGTTGCCTCCAGTTCTGTAGTATCATGTGATTATAAGTCAACTGTCTTTGATTATTCGTCACTTCGACCGTTATTTTCTTGTATCACATAAAATAACAGGAATCAGTCACTTCCAAATAGAAACCTGCAGTTTTGTTCAGATATACAGGTGACGTTTTGTGTGATTTAACTTGTCAAGATAAATTTCTCTAACACACAAACAAGCTACAGAAATTCAAACATTTCACAGAGGGAAACGAAAACAACGATACGATTAATTTTTCAAACGTTAGCATCACACGACCCCTCCCGAGGTTTCACCACTAAAATTCATAGAAATAACACAAACAACGGAAATTACATAAACTGATTTTTTCATCATGTTATCCACCAGAAGTTAGATACACTAAAAGGAACTCTAAACTCAGAATACACTATGTACAGAACAGAAAACATTCATAAAGAAGCTATGCACTAAAGTGAATGTTCCACTGACGATAACCAGTTCACTACTAAAGTAGTTATAGAAACTGTAAATACATTAAAAACAACAGACATAGGGTGTTTAACAAACAAACAAAGTTAAGATTTTTTTCCAAAATAAAGAAAAAACAAATTACTTGTGTCTAGAAAATATTAGTGTACTTCTATCAGTAGGGGCGTAGAATTTTTACACCCGATGGGAGGATGATTTTTGCAACCAATTATGTGAACTGATCAATTTGGAAATTGGTAATCACTGATTATGTGAACCTGAAAGCTGTAAACATTATGTACAGCATAAAAGATGGCCATTATACTTGACAAGGTTTCTAATAACTTTCATTGCATGAATTATGTTTTTAAATATTAATAAAATTGGTAATTACCCTTGATAAGTTTATATCTACTGAAAAACTGTTAATGTTGTTTCATAAAAATAATTATAATGTCTTTGTAAACTCTTAAAAATTACGCATCAATACAATGTAGCACATAATTATTCATACTTTTTATTGAAGTAAGATTCATTCAGTCCTTTAGTCTACATGTTCCCAAACGTAGACCTCCTTTGTGATGATCTGTTTATGAATTCTTTCATAAGCTCTTCTATGTTTATCTTGTCGACCTCATCTTTATGAGTGTAACAAACTACCACATGGTTGAGACAGCACTGAGACATAGTTAACCTTAACCACGTCTTCAACCGTCTTAATGCAGAAAAGCTGCGTTCACATTCGCAGCTGGATACTGGACATACAAGCAAAATTTTCATGAGAAGAAACACTTCATAAAACACCTGCTGGCTTGTTTCATGCATTTTACACTAAGCATCCTTCGCACCTTTTAGAGATAATGCTTTTGTTGTTCCTTTGACCATTGGCAACTGAAACTCGGGCCGTTGTGCAGAGATTTCTGGAAAGAAGTTTATAACCGAGTTGTCAATCTTGCCATATGTGATCATGTTCTCAAGTGCTAGATATTGCCTCAAGTCATTGTTGTCTGTATTGAATCTAGTGGTCAGATGTTCTGTGACTGTGTCCACAAATTCAAAATATTGGCTTCTGTAGTAATCTCTAACAGTTGCAGAATGGTGTGCTGAGCCATCACCTGTGATCCTTCTGGGGGTCTGCGAATGCGTGGTAGTTCAATAGGCACCGGATCTAGGGAAGTTACCTTTTTTTCAGCTTCATCAAATATCTTGTTGTAAAGTTTCTCTGTTTCCAATACCCGCAATTGCTCAACTGTAATTGCAGATTCTTCCATCATGCCAGATACTGTCGCTAATTTTGCTTGGTATGCACGGTTTAGTTCCTCTAATGCAGCTAATGGATGCTGAGCCATTAACAATCCTAAAAATGTCTTTCCTTTGTCAAATCTTTCCAGCAGATCAGGAGCTTTCACTGCTACATCTGCATTTTTATTTGCTAATTCAGACAAAGAACCAACAATGTAACTGTAGTGATCATTAGCACATATAATTGCAGATAGGCGGCACAACCAGCGTGTTGGACACAGTGGGCGGATGTATTTAACTGGACCATTGTGGCTGTCTGAAGATACAATATTTTCAAAGATTGTCTTATATTTGCCTGACCTCTGAAGCAAGACACCAAGTTCATATACCCACTGGACAGAATCTCGAACACATTCACAAGCTTCAACTGCATGTTACATTATTAAATTAGCCTTGTGTGCTCCGCAGTGAAAAAACAAAGCTGACGGTTGCTTCTCTTTTATTTTTGCCTGGTATCCACTGCACGTACCATTCATGTTAGCGGCTCCATCATTAGTTTGTGTTCTTAATCCTGACAGTGGTAAATTGAGTCTAGTCAGTACATCAAGTATAGTCGAGGATAGTTTCACCAGTTGTATTGGACACACTGTACAAACCAAGAAATGTCTCATGGACGTCAAGGTTCTCATCTACGTATCGTACACATATTGCTTCCTGTTCGGCACCATTAATGCAAAGATTTTACTTTGCTGCACTTCGTGTGCTTTGTTCCTCAGTATTTGATGACTGAACATCTCCATTATTTCATTTTGAGCCTGGGGTGATGTGAATGTGGTTTTCTTTGACAAGTAGGCCGTCAACTCAGGACTTTTCTCTTCCGGGAGCTTTATTAACTGCAGGAAGTTCCCCTCCGTATCAGTACGTCCATGTAATGCTAAACCTTGACGCAGTAAGAAACGTAAACTTCTGAACATTTTGGCTAAACTTCTTTTGTATTCTTCCTGCTGCTTCTTTTTTCTATCATGTAGCTGGACAGTCACTGGAGTTACATCAAGTGAACCTTCTGGAGATATAGCGAATCTGTGCTGAGAGGAGGATTGATGTTCGTTGAATTTCTGTTTTGCCTTCTTCCAGTTGCAAAAACCGGTGGTATGAAGGTATACTCCACTGGCCTCTCCAATTTCCCTGTAAAAAGGCCTCTATTTCCCTCCTTGGTACAATGAAAGCATATGACTTTTTGAGTCTGATTGTCGAAGTGCAGACATGGGAACTCATCAAACCACCTGCCCTGGAAGTTGATATTTTCAGAATTTTCTTTCTGTCGTGGTATTAGTTGTGCGTCTGGATGATATGACTTTCCACACTCTATCTGTGGAGTGTCAGATTTTTCATTACTGCACAAACTTGTTTCACAACTATCTGGTGGTTCATGATGTGCAATAATTGCAAAGCATTTTCAGACTCGTCTTCTGATGAACATGGTATTTCCTCTGTATGGCAAGTTTCTATTCCTTTGCTTGAAATTGTTGGATATCTGCATCTGCATTGTCACTTGTAGTACTAGTAGCTGGCTTGCAGAACTGTCTGATATCGGACAGTTTCAGACGCTTGCTTGTCATAATTGAAATCTGTTTCTCAGATGACTCAACAGGCTAAAATACAGTCTTTATTGAAAAAATCTAACGTACAACGAACGAAGGTAGAACAGAATGGAGGTAGGACTGAACTGTACAATGTATTTAAGTCGAACGCGCGAACCTCACAGTGACTACCGAGCCGACTGACCGTCTGGGCATCGCTGGGAAAATAATGTGTGCCAGTTACAACACAAGTAATTGCAAGTTTCTCGAAAATACTTAAACAATCACAAATATATTATATTCCTGTTAAAGCTCATCAAAAGGTAAACACGTTGTGATATAATGTCTAACAGCACGTCTATTAAATAAAAAAACCTAAACAAAAACTAGCAATAAAATTGGAGTAGAGGCTTCAGGCCGTTGAAATTGCTCCTTTTGTGTTCTAATTATACAAGAAAATACAATATTTTTACTATCTATGATAAGAGAATATATTGTTCTTTTACCATAAAGCACCAGCACTTTATTAGAGAGCGGTGATAATTTGAAATTTCATGGATTAATGAAGGCCACAAACATAGGCCTAATGAGCCCTGTTGTAATATCGAGGCTCAGACTAAAGGGAGCGGATGGAGGTGATGTAGGGCGTGTCTGGATCCGAGCGACCCGAACCTGTCGTTAACTGTACGCTAAACGTACACTATGGTCAGCGGCTTCGTTAGTTAAAGAGAGTAAGGCGTTCGACAGTAAAACCGGCTAGACATGCATAAGAACAAATGGCGTAGGAGAACCGCACAATATACACATAAGATTGATGCAGCTACAAGCTACAAATGGCCTGTCAGATCTATATCACAGGAGTTTACGTTTTGGAGTGATATTTTCGAATTTCATGCTCTGTTCAATTTGTTGTGATGAAAATTTTACTTAATCTTACACTACGTACAAGACTAAGTAGATTCTGTAATAGTTCTTGCAAGCCTTGCATGTATACTTAGGCCTACTGACTGATACTTACGAACCATCGCTAAGATTGAAAAGCTTAGAAGCACGCCTATATTAAAGATGTACATTTCGGCTACTGAAAAATCCTACATCTAGGCCTAGTTATGTAATTCGATTGGTTTGTTTGTTTTGGAATTTCCCACAAAGCAACTCGAGGGCTATCTGTGCTAGCCGTCCCTAATTTAGCAGTGTAAGACTAGAGGGAAGGCAGCTAGTCATCACCACCCACCGCCAACTCTTGGGCTACTCTTTTACCAACGAATAGTGGGATTGACTGTAACATTATAACGACCCTCAGGAGGGCGAGCATGTTTGGCGCGACGCGTGCGCGAACCCGCGACCCTCGGATTACGAGTCGCACGCCTCACGCGCTTGGCCATGCCATGCCAGGCCAGTAATTTGATTGGTAAGAAGACGAGAATCACAAGAACAAACACACAATTCGTAGGCCTGAGATGCAATAAAACAATTCAACAGACCAAACTGTAGGGGAGGTTATTACATGCACCATACCCCCACCTAAAATAAAAAGGGGATGTATCCCCTATCCCCCCTGGATCTACGCCCTTGTCTATCAGAGATTTTGAAAGACTGGCATATATATATATATAATCTGAATATAACACTTAGATTCGTTTTTTCATCCGTGAAAACGCACGTTGATAAAACATAAAACAATACAAAAATACACTGTAATATCGCTCACCCTTTTACATAAGTGAAACAGAACGTAACTTGAAAGTAAGGACGAAAGGACAACAAACAAAAAAACACCTTCCGAATTCTATGAAAACATGACTTAAAATAAATATAGTTTTTCTGAACAGAACATCACAGGACTAAAACACGATCCTGATACTAACTGAAAAGAACATATGAGAAAATTTATTAATAAAATCAAACAATTCCACTGTTAAAAACACCCAAACTTGTCTCTATATATCTTTGATCGTCATATGTTTCTTAGTTTATGTCAGTATTTTACATTAAATTTTATATAGTTTTGAAAATAGATTCATCTTTCTATTGTTTTTGTTTAACCATATATAAATACTTTTGAAAATTGATGCTGAGTAATATTTATAAGACAAGAAACCGACTTGAAATAAAAATGTATCTCAGAACGACTGGTATGGGTATTAACACTTTTACAAAGCTCTTCTGAGATACATGAATAAGTAACTACAATCAATTCTATAATTCAAATACGTTGTTAGCTTTTCAATTTTGATTTAAATGCCAAAACGTTCTTTACTATAAAAAGTTGTCTACTTTATAACACTATATAACTCAAATTTTGTTCCTGAATAGTATGTGTTATTTCTTAATTGCGTATGTTGTAAAAGTACAGAAAATTGCCATTATTCCCTTCAAACTTTGCTTTTGTGACCTGGATAATGAAATTTAGAAATTAACCTATCTTCTGTGTAAAAATGGGCAAATTTGCACATTTTCATTTACATAAGGTCTGAATGAAATAACATATAAATCAAGATTTACATGTATTTATACTAAAGTTATACAAAAATGAACCAAAATGTTTAAAAGTGAGTAGTTTTTCGAGATTTGCCACTGTAATGCCAATCACTTTCAAGTATCAGTCCCCAGATGTAGTCTCGGCATTCGACTTTGTAAGACGAAGATCTCCGATCAAGTCATCGAGGTCTCTTTGGTTGGGGTGGTATGGGTTTATCTCACCAGCTGCACTTCTGAAATTGTAATCTGGATCTTCAACGTCTACCTCCTCTTCTGATTTCCTGCTCTTTTCTGAGGATGTTTGCTTTCTGTCTGTCGGAGTGGGTCAGAGAGCTCAGGGCAGTGTGGCACTGGGACGATCGATGATGGGAGGTACGGATACATGATAGCAAATGCATTCTTGCCACCCCGACGTCTGGAAGGGTCTACCATGCAGAAGTAGCAATTGCTTGAGTGGTCAGTGGGTTCACGCCAAATGTTTGGAATAGCGAACTTCATGGTTCTCTTTTTCCCCTCTGTACCATCCTGCAAAAGAGCAAACTAAAATTGTTATTATGAAGAATAAATTTATTTCATCCACAACTAATGTGTGAGAGGTTCATATAAAATATTTTTTTGTTATTTTTGGAAATTAAAAAAAAGATGTTTAAGTTTTAAAAGGTCTAAAATTTGCCCGTCTTACCTTCCAGAGATTTTTTGCAGTGCTCGCAGGTAAAATGAGATGCCCAAGGTTTGTCTTGATCACCGATAGACATGCTGAAATATGCCTCGTAGGCTTCACACATTTTAGCGGATGCGGTCACGTGCTCCATGCTTGATGTTGCTGGTACACAAAAATATGGCTAACAGAAATGGGAAAAAACTGTCTCTTAAATTAATTTACTCTAATCCTGCCTTGCAAAAATGTAGTTTAATATAAGAACATTCATAATACTTTTGTCAAAAACATTGATCTTGTATTTAATGTATTTTAAGTTATTAAATTTCATTATTCAGGTCATTCGGAGACAACGAGCAATATCAAAGACAATATGTGGACTGTATTCCTCTACTGAAAGAAACAATATAAGGGAAATTTACTACTTTTGAGAGGAAAGAAGGTATGTAATATAAGATTGGTCTTTTGTGTTACATTTTTGACATACATCAAAAACTGTATTTCTAACTGACATCACTAGACGTTAGTGAATCATACTGATTCTAATTGGTGACTTGACTGTATTGTTCATTCACTTATATGAACATGACATCAATGTCTTTGTCAAATGTTTTTTTTAAACAGCTGCTACACAAATCACTATATGTACCTAATGAATACATTTTATATAGAGAATGAGACAAATTCTATCTATTTGTATGATACTCGATACATTAGATAATGTTTTCAGCTAAACTGTTTCTTTTAACAAGGCGACCTAACATATGGTCCTGAGACTGACTGTTTTTATATGCATGAACACTGACTGATGTTTAGCTCCTTCAAGAAGCATATAAAACAACATAGTAAATAGCAATGTTACATAGTGGTTTTCAACATACAGTATTATAAATAATAAATTCAACAAAAAGAATCAGCTGCGCATTTCAAAATAAGAAATAGATGTGTTTGAATATTAGTTTAACATTTTGTATAATTATTCACTGGATGTGTCAACCTAACACCCAGCATTGTAATTTTATGAGATATCAAATTATTTTATGAGTTTATTTTAAAAATGGTTTATTATGTTTCTTATGTTTTAAAAATCCTGAATAAATTCACGAATATTCCTCACCACAGAAGAGTTGATGTTCTTGTAACAGTTACAACTGTAATCTAATGTAACAATAAATTTCTAACAATCCATAAGGTGCAATGTATAAACTAACATTGAAACTTAAAACAGATATTTGAACATTTAAACATTTAATATAACTACCGTTATTGTGAAATGATATTAAACAAATTAATATTTAACCTGTGAGCAAATAATAAATACGGGATTATTTTTATATTACATTTGTAAGTTTCTGAAACATATTAAGCACAGTTGTGTTCAAATTCATAAAACATGAGCATGTGGTATGTAACTTGGTTGTTTATTGGTTTTCTTAGATTCAGCAAAACTCTACATTTGCATTACAAATATAAGAACAAGTTGTATATGTTGACCACAAATATATTAAATGATTAAACACATCTGTCTACTTTAGTATTTCAGGTCATGAACATTACTCGATACCTCATACAAAAATGTGTAGTAACAAGGAAAGCAAACTCACACACACTCTTCAATAGACAAGTTGTGTACAGTGTAAGGTTTAACACTTTGAGAAGTGGATAATGTATGAAGTCCTCTTGACTAAGCACACAGCAAGTACGGTAGTTGCATATGTTTAACTCTGTTTTCATCGCAAAGGTCATGTTTAATATGGTAATAGATAAGGTCATATGAAGTATTAATTACAGGAGTACTGATCATGAACATATAAATAATCAGTGTTTAATTATTTTTACCATACTATAGCAGATGAGAAGTTACTGATGAAGTCATGGTCAGAAAATTCTTTCGGAGAGCATTTTGGCAGTGCATAAATATTTTAACACTTTCTTGTATGTAGTAGTTCAGCAGTAAATATTCTAGATGTGTGATAAATATTGGTAGTTTCTTTAATTAGAAACGTGTATACTATTTTTCTTGCATTTATTTTTACTGTGTAACATTCTATGTTACATATTTTTCTAAATGTAGTTACAATATCTTTTGTAATTCAAATGTAAGTATTTAATAAGTACTATTCTTTTATCATAGACAAAAGTTTCGTGGCACAACTATTGTCCTGTTACACTTTTAGAATTATTTGTCATGTTTATTACCATGCCATCATCAAGTGTGGCCATATTATATCATTCCAAGGGGTAGTACAGGTTAGTATGAGTTAGGAGCTTTATTTCATTACTATGAAATGGGAATGATCATTGATGTAGTAGCTACTATAAAGAATATAGAACAGTGCACTATGTTCATAGTTTGATCTAACTGCGCAGGACACTTATTATCCTTGATCTCATCTCTCGCTTGTGAAGACGTTTGAATTGCATCTTGCCCTCTTCTACATAATCTAAGTGACTTGTAGTTGGATGCAGACTTGGTCTTCGTGTTTTCATTAAGATTCTTTTGTTCTAATTTCACATTAATATTACCTTGCTTTTATTGTACTATGTTTGAAATTACACAAAACATTTATGCACTTGTGTTTTGAAGATACTTGTAACTGTGTTGAGCATCAGTGTACTTGAATACCACCCTTTAAGGTCATTCTAAGGCTTAGTTAAATAATTGATTGCTACTTCAGTTGTGTACTTTTTTAAACACAATATATCATACTCAATAAAATTTAATTTCGGTCAATAAAATAATTTCATACATTATACACACAAACATGTAAGTAACATTCACAGAATAAAATGATATTCACATTTTGTTTTTTGCTTGTAATTTCTTTAGGAATCTCAAGAATTTTAACATTGTAGTGATAACAGGTGATGCTTTCAGAAAATATTCACAAAACCCACTAAGATGATAATGTTATTTTGATTTATAAAAATGAAGTTAATAATTTGTGGGTGTTTTTCATATAGCAAAGCCACAAAGGGCTGTCTGCTCAGCCCACCGAGGGGAATCGAACCCCTGATTTTAGCGTTGTAAATCCGGAGACATACCGCTGTACTAGCGGGGGGCTTTAATAATTTGTATTATTTAACGTAAGAATCATTTGATATTTATGCAGTAAAGTATGATGACCAAATAAACAGGCTAAGAGACAGAAGGTACGAAATATTATATGTATATTTTTTACATACTTTCAATAACTGTATGTATACTAATATATTAATGTGACATATTTTATATGAAAGTTTAATACTGTCTTAATAATCAGTTCCAGATATTTTTTACTGTCAATCTTGTTGTCTCATTTAGTACCAGTTCTCTTTATCAATCTTTTCACCTAATGTAGTACCTGCTTTCTTTGTCAGTCCCCTCGGTGCGGATTCCTGTACGTGGTGAAGAGACCTCCCAGGAAGTTCTGTTCTTTCAGTTTATCTCATCTGGGAACTAAACATCTGCTCACGTGTTTGTTGTGCGTGGCGACCCGTGGAGGGAAGAAGAGGATCCTGGAAGTTCAGGGGTCCAACCCTAACACCCCACTTTGGCCTTGAATTTCTGTAGACGTGCGGCTTTGAGGTAGGCCCCCTTGAGCCAATCGGCTGGTCCACTTCGGCTAGAGTCAACCATGTACCAGTGTTGGATGTTCTCAACAGGTGTTGTGGACATTGGATCTGATACAGGTGTTTGGGTATAGTGCTCACGAAACTCTAGCGTTTTTGCAGTGTCCTTGTTTGACATTGTAGTGCGTCCCCTAGTAGAGCTCCATGGTGGGTGGGGTCAGTAGGCACCGAAATTTCCATTCTTTATTATGGATCCTCCAAATAAAAACTTGAATAAAATAGTGAAAAACAGTCTATAGGTAAACAACCACGTCTTGAAGATTCTGAGCAACAGTCTTCATCATCTGGAAAACCTGTTGCACCTCATTTTCTTATCCTACATTCTCTTTCAGACAAACCTTTAGGGAAAATGTCTCCCCTTTTTCGTTGAGAAGGGACTAGAGTTATTTGCTGGCTCTTCAAAGTCACTAAAGAAACTTCGATCTGGTAACATATTGGTGGAAACACCCACATCTCAACACAGTGAACTCTTCTTGCACTCAAAAGCAATTGGAGATATACCTATTGAGGCTACACCTCATGCTACATCGAATTAATCATGAGGAGTTATTGTTGAAATGGATTTGAAGAACATCCCTGAGTCAGAGATTCTCGCTGGTTTCTTCACTCAAGGAGTTTCTGCAGTGAGATGTATCTCCACTCGCAAAGATGGAATTACGATGTCGAACAATATCCTTGTTCTGACATTTACATCACCACGACCACCCGCCACCACCAAGACAGGTTATCTTGATTGCAGGGTACAGCCATACATTCCAAACCCTCTCTGATGTTTCCAGTTCGATCACTCAAAGACGTCATGGTATGGTTCCTTGACATGGGCTCCTTGTGCTGGCAAGGACCATGATACCTACGAGTGTGAAAGGGACCCTCATTGTGTCATTTGCAAGGGCTCTCACCCTTCCCACTTTCGTTCTTGCCCTAAATGGTTGGAAGAAAAAGAGGCGCAGTGTTTGAAAACAATTCATAACATTACTTATCCTGAGGTTCGAAAGTTACTGTCCACCACTTCATCTCGGATGTATGCTGCTGCACTTCGTTCCACTACTACAGTGGGAGTGCAAAAAAGAATCATTCTCAAAACAAATAAAAAGTCTTTTGACCTTCATGGTTAAAAAAGCTGATCAATCAACTTCAACGCCCATCTCTGTCCCTTACATACATTCCAACAAATCCCAAGATCCACTTCCTTTGGTTCCGGGTACAGGCATTTCCTCGGACACATCTTTTTTTCCTACCCAAGATGCAAAACGATCATTTGTTCAGTCACTGGAATCCCCTTCCAACAGCAAAGGCCTGCCCAATCGACCCAGGACATGATCCATGGATGTCGCTAGACCTCCCTTGAATAAAGACAGTAAGTAAAAAATATGTGGTCGTAAACAGAAGGGTCCCCCACCAAATTCGCCTACATGTAAATAAAAATGGCTACCTTGATACAATGGAACTGTCGAGGTTTACGTTCTAATCTGAATGACATCAAAACACTGAATGCTTCCTACCATTCTGTATGTCTTTTTTCACAGGAAACATTTCTGAAATCTGCCGATACAGTAACTTTTCACGGTTTTCTTTGTACAGAAAGAACAGGCTGTGTGATGGACGAATGCATGGAGGGGTGGCAGTGTTGGTTGATCAGCATGTGCACACACTGTCTTTGCCAATCGACACACTTTTGGAGGTCGTAGCCATCCGTGTTTCCTTGGGTCATACCATCACTGTTTGTTCTCTCTATCTGTCGCCTGGAGAAACATGTGACCAATCAGACGTTGATACTCTCATTGAACAGTTGCCGTTTCTCTTTGTAATCCTGGGGGACTTTAATGGACATCATCCCTTCTGGGGAAGTATTGATATTGATAGGAGCATATGCTTTCTGATCACCATCTCTCTCTTTTCAATTCTGGTTTTACTACTTATTTTCATGCACCTAGACAGTCCTTTACTGCTACTGATCTCTCAATTTGCTCCCTTCTTTATTCTTCCATTTTTCATGGAGAGTTGACAATAATCCACGAGGCAGTGGTCATTTTCATATAATTTTGAGACTGGCCATGTTCGATGCTACCCGACCTACATGCTCCAGTGGAAGCTGGATCACGCAAACTGGCCCTCTTTCACTGCTCTCGCAGAACTCGATCCTACCATCTTCTGTAAGCCATGAATAGATGACTGTGTGGCAGAAGTAACTGACTGTATTATACAAGCAGCTGCTCAATGTATTCCTAAAACCTCGACACGTTTCCCACTATATCCTCGTCCGTGGTGGAATTCTGCCTGCCATATGGCACGAAAGGCTCCAAAACGGGCCTAGGATACTTTCTGTAGATATTTCACACTTTCGAATCGCATCGCTTTCCACCAGGCCCGTGCACATGCTCAGTGGATAAGACGTCAAATAAGAAGGAATCATGGATTAAGTTCACCACCAGCATATCTTCTACTACCAGTTCCAAAGTCATAGGAGATAACATTCAAAAGGTTCAGTGGGCAATATAATTCTGTCCCCTTCTCGATCTTGCTCTTTGATGGCCAGGAAGTAGCTGATACCTGAAGCATCGCCGATACTCTTGATGAAAGCTTTTGCCGGGTATCTAGCTCTTCTACTTCTTCCTCTACCTTCTTAGTCATCAAGACTCGGATAGAGCAATCACCTCTTTCCTTTTGAGCTAATTATCTCTGTGACTATAATCGTCCCTTTACACTAGTGGGACTCAAACTTGCCCTTCGTTGGTCTGGCAGTACATCAGTTAAATCTGATAATAAACACTATGAATATGCTGCGCCATCTATCTCCTGCTTCTCTTGCTATTCTTCTGATTGTTTTAACCAGATCTCGCAGAAGAATGTTTTTCCTGATGCCTGATGTCAAGCTATTGTCATACTTTATTTAAGCCTGGGAAGGATCCCAAGATTCCTTCAAATTACCATCCAGTTGCTTTAACGAGTTGTCTCTGTAAGACCTCAGAGAGGAAAGTTAATGCTCGTCTTGTTTGGTTCCTCGAATCAAACAACCTCCTCTTGCCCACACAGTGTCGGTTCCGACGACAGCGTTCCACCGTGGACCACCTGGTTCGACTTGAAACATCAATCAGAGAAGCCTTTCTCAAATGACAACATCTTGTATCAATATTCTTTGACATTGAGAAGGCTTATGATACAACATGGAGTGTGGCATTTTGCGAGACCTCCATATATATGGGTTACGTGACCATTTGCCCATTTGTATTTAAACAAATTAAATGGACAGGAGATTCCAAGTTCGTGTGGGTTTGACACTTTCTCATTCTTTTCTATAGGAACTTGGAGTCCCTCAGGGCTATATTTTAAGTGTCACACTTTCCAGTATAAAAATTAATGCCATCACTAAACAACTCCCTTTCACTATTGCCTGTGTCCCTGAGACAAAGTTCTTGGGGCTTCTCTTTGACTATAAGCTGATCTTTATACCACACATCAAGCAGATATAAGTCAAATGCACAAGAGCACTGAACATTCTCTGTGTCCTCTCTTCTACCACTTGGGAAGCGGGTCAGTGTTCTATGCTAAACATATATCGTGCTCTTATTCGATCGAAACTCGACTATGGATCACTGGTCTCTAGCTATGTTAGGACCTCGGCTTTAAACTACTGTATCCCATTAATAATCAAAGACTTCAGCTCTGCACCAGGGTTTCCTGTACTTCCCCAGTTCAGAGCTTATACAAAGAGTGTCATGAACCTTCTTTGCACGTCCGCCATTTGGAACTGTCTTTACTATGTGCTTAGAAACTTCATTCCTCACCAAAGCATCCCATCTGAAGCTGTGTTTTTCTTCCTCAGTGGACCTTACTTTTTTCAGAATAAACGATCTACCATTGCTGCTTTTAGCTGGATGAATTTGGTCTGTCTTTGGATAACATTGGGGTATCCTCTGGTCATCCTATCCCGCCATTGCTTCTTACAGTTTTTAAGTAATTTGTAGTGAGCAACGCGACAACAAACTTTTCCAAATAAAACCCTATATTGGACTTGCCTCAGTAGGGATCGGAAAGAGGAAGTTATTCTAACTAGACTACGCATTGGTCACAATTTTTAATTCATCGTTTTCTTTTATCTGGAACTGATGCACCAGTGTAACACTATGTAACACGCAGGTCAAAATAAGCCACATTTTACTTTCTTGTCGTCGTTACGACTCTCAACGACGGCACCATTTTAAACATGTTCTGTCCTGAGGTTTGTCCATAACATTAGACAAAGTTATTGGTGATGGTGACACTGTCCACCTTGGTAATGTTTTTTTGTTTTTAAAGGCCATCAATCTTTTTAATTTACACATTAGACCTTTTTTAATGTGATTCCCTTTTAAGAATCAAAGACCGTCTAGCTCGATTGAAATTAGAAAATGGCTGTAACGTTAAATAACTCGAAAGCAGGACTAAAAAGAACAACTTCAGGTGACTGCTGCTGCTGTTTGAACTACCCGTTAGTCATCCTGGCGACTTATTATTATAATTTTGCTACTCGTCTTTTAAAACCTCTTTATTACTTTCCTTTTTTGAAAATGGCCATAACAGTATATTTAAAAGTTTTATTAATAATTGTATTAGTATCCTTCTTTAGTCTCTTATTCCACATTGTTAATATAAGGTGTGTTCAATAATAATAAACACGTGTGTTGGATATAGGAAATGTGGAAGAATAATAGCTTGATTTATAACTTCAGGTTTTTTTGATATCATGATTGATAAGTCTCTTTCGGACAGAGGCCCGGCATGGCCAAGCGCGTTAAGGCGTACGACTCGTAATCTGAGGGTCGCGGGTTCGCTTCCCCATCGCGCCAAACATGCTCACCCTTTCAGCCGTGGGGGCGTTATAATGTGACGGTCAATCCCACTATTCGTTGGTAAAAGAGTAGCCCAAGAGTTGGCGGTGGGTGGTGATGACTAGCTGCCTTCCCCTCTAGTCTTACACTGCTAAATTAGGGACGGCTAGCACAGATAGCCCTCGAGTAGCTTTGTGCGAAATTCAAAAACTAACAAACAAATCTTTTGGTCATAAGCTATATTCAACTGTCAGCAATATTGCTAAAAGAGTCCCCAAGGTATATAGATGTATTACTGATACTGATCACGAAGTATACAGCAACTGTTTAATGGTAAGAATATTACTAAGGTAGAGTTGTGTCAAATAATATTTGATAATGAGAATTTATCAAGCTTTTAGTGCAAATTCAAATAGTTTTAGTCAGCAAGAAACAAGCTTCAGTCGAAGATTTCTAAAATATCTATAGAAAGACAAGAATATACTTTTTGTTTTATTTTATACAGTATTGTAGATTAAACATAATTATTTCTTTAGATAGTTTCTTTAAACTCTAGTGTAATAAATCGACTTGTAAATCTAAACATAAGATTTAAAAATCGTTCCTGGTTATTACACTGATTGAAATCTCTTTAGACAAAATTTAATACTAGGCATTGTACCTTCAAATTTTAACTATGTTATTCGATTCTGAGAGACAAAAATAGTTAATTATATACGGTTTGATCGGGCAATGTAGGATATTCTCATCATATATTCGGCCCAGCATGACCAGGTGGTTAAGGCACTCGACTCGTAATCTGAGGGTCGCGGGTTCGAATTCCCGTCACACAAACATGCTCGCCCTTTCAGCCGTAGGGACGTTATAATGTGACTGTCAATTACACTAATCGTTGGTAAAAGAGTTGACGGTGGGTGATGATGACTAGCTGCCTTCCCTCTAATCTTACACTGCTAAATTACGGAGGGCTAGCGCAGATAGCCCTCGCTTAGCTTTGCGCGAAATTAAAACAAACAAATAAACAAACTTCATCATAGTTTCAGGTTCAGTTGGGTCAGCTGAATAATCGACAGTAATTCCAATAACTTCCTTACTTCGTGTTCAGGGACCGACTTCTAACCCAGAAATATTGATTATTAAATAGAATTCTTTAATGTTCTTACGACTTACCAAATAGTGTACACATGTATCCCCCAATGAAGATCTGACACTAGGTTGAATGATTTTTGCAAGCTCATTGTGATTCTCTGAAAAAAAAAACCTTTAATAATTGATAACCTGTTTTCCTGTAACTCTCGTTCTAAACGTCAAAGTTCCGATTAATGCCTCATGTACGAGTTATATTGAAGTTAATATAAACTTTTCGTGTAGGTTTTTTCCTACTTAGGTGGCGTCAGTTTGTAAATAATGTAAACAGTTGTTTCTTAATATCATTTTAGTTTATTTATACTTGACGAATATGTTCCTTTAATAGTCAAGCATTATTATGTAACTTCTGGTACGCATTCATTAGATGTACTCAATTTTTATTCATATTATTTGTTTGTAAATCCCACATGAAAGTTTATAAAATTATTATTTTCTTGTCGTGAGGAATTTGAAAATAGTGTAAAATACATCAGTTCTTCCTTTCTTAAAGAAATTTTTATAATCGATACAAACTTTACTACTAAACTTCCATGTGTCTTACTTTTCTTGTTGCACTGTACTAAAATATTTAGTGATTTAATATTGACCGAATAATAGTTTCACGATTAGTTATTTCACCATAATATTAATATTATATTTTATTCATAACTACAACTCATTAAATCAGTCAGATAATAATATTTATCTATATTACCAACCGTATTTAAAATTATATGCCGTCAATATAACGTACTACATAATTCATACACAATGAATGTTTCTCAAAGCAATAATACTGTCATCAAACAGTAACTTCATTATCATAATCGTATATCACAAGATATATTACCTGAAATATTACTAAATCCAATACACTCAAATCGCGTTGTACATCAGCACATATCCTGCTGTGTCACTGGGGAATGTAAAAAGTTTATTTTGTACGTCCTGTTTGTCAGTTTATCCTTCATCAGTTAAACATTCATACTGATGCAGTTGATAACATTTTATCATCTTTAATCTAACTGGGCTTATTTGTTTTATGATTCTATATGGTTCTTTCCACAATTTCGCCAGCTTTATAGTGTTTCCTATTTTAACTTTGGGACTGTATAACATGCAGTAACTAAAAAGACACAGTTAAACTTGACATTCTCCTTAAGTTATTGCAATTGTATTTCTTTCCTTATTTTTGAATTTCGCGCAAAGCTACACGATGCTTACTTGCTCTAGGCGTCCATAATCTAACAGTGTAAGACTAGAGGGAAAGGAGCTAGTTATCACCACCCACAACCAACTCTTGGAATACTTTTTTATCAACAAAGAGTGGGGTTTACCGTCAGTCATAACGTCCTCATGGCTGAAAGGGCGAGCATGTTTGGTGTGACTGGTATTCGAATCCACGAGCCTCGAATTACGAGTCGAGCGTCTTAACCATCCGGCCATGCCGGGCAGTTATTCTAAAGTAGAGCCTTGTTTTATCTTCTCGCAGTCTATGCATGGTTCATAATATCTTTAACATTTCTTCTGGTATTCAACTGAAAGAATGTTTTACTTATCTCAAAGCTAAGTGTGCTGAAAATGATATGTCATGATTCATTTTTTATTACTTTAGTTTTCTATTTACCTATTACAAGTATCTGCAATATTGTTATTGTCAGTCTTTTCACGCAAGTCAGAGTCCAAAGTGTACTCTAGATGTTCTAACTGTAGTATTCCGTTCCTTAAAGTTTTCTTTCACCTTTATACAGGTTCGTTTGTTTGTTTTAAACTTCGCGCAAAGATACATGATTTGTGTATCTCAGACTGAAAATGTATTTCTGACAGATACTCACCTGTCACATTTTCACCCTTCCTTTATTGCATTTTTTTCTGCCTGATCTCAAAATGATGGTCGAATTCACAGGGAGTCAACCGTACTAGGAGGATGTCACACTCCTGTTAGTTCCCAAAATCGTTTGGTTTAGAGGAACCACTAAAATGTTATTTCCCACATCATTTCAACAAAAAACCATTCTCTTGTATCGAGGACATACAACAGATCCCAGATTTTGTTACCCTGACAATAAGTCAACACTTGTAAGATAAAAGTTTCTGGAGTGACACAATTTGAAACGGGAGGAAGAGACTTAGAGGCTAGAAAAATAACTGTCATTGTTTACTCTTAATATAATTTTCGTTGGAAGTTACATTTATTGTTCATTTTCTACGTACTGCTAGTCAGACTTAGATAATACTTCTCACAATGTCTTCTTATTATATAACGAACTGATACATGATAAGTCGGTAAAACCGCTTGTTCCTGATTCGTCCGCCAAGGCATTATACAGACGCTGTATCTAGAATAAGTGGTGATTCCAAATATCTACGGGTACTTGCGCGACAGTGGAAAGCCACGTTATACAATTAGAGGATTTATCCTTTATTTTGAATTGTGATACTAAAGGAGGAAAAATTAAGACTTTCTTTAGTTTCTGGATTAGAAAGTAAAAAAAAAAATATATTATAGTATAAATACCAGATAATAAGAATATACAAGATTTGTTATTTTGTTATAAGGACTAAAAATATTTTAAAGAACTGTTTGATACATTACCTAAAGCGAAAATGTTTGTTTGTTTTTGAATTTCGCACAAAGCTAGCCGTCATTAATTTAGCAGTGTAAGACTAGATGGAAGGCAGCTAGTCATCACCACCCACCGCCGACTCTTGGGTTACTATTTTGTTAACGAATAGTGGGTTTGGCCGTCACATTATGACGGCCCCACGGCTGAAAGGGCGAGCATGTTTGGCATGATGAGGATGCGAACCCGCGACCCTCAGATTACGAGTCGCACGCCTTAACACGCTTGGCCCGGCATGGCCAAGCGAAAATGTTAGGACTGCAGCAAATAATAAATACATTTTCTCGAACAAATTTGAATTAACAACATCAGGCATTCCGCTATATGTATAAAGAAATATCCAGATACAGTTTTCCGAACTTTCGGCAGTATAGGTGAATATTGTGTTAAGTAAGCTGAAGATTTTTATCAAATCGGACATAGGGTAAGGGTTAATCATTATACGTTGAATAATGTTCATCTAAAGGCATAGATCTGTAAAGAAACAAGTTTCTTATTTCAAAGAGAAATAAGTTTTATTCGAGTTTTAAAATATACATAATTTACTTTTGTATTTCAACTGAAAAGTAACACTACTTTCTTCAGAACGTCATAACAAAAAATATCCTCATGAACGTTCACTAGATATGAAGAAAAGCAAGTGAAGAGGAACATCGAAAAAACAAACAGTTAAAGATCTCCGCTAAGTATTCTCATCCTGAAATTACATTTGAAAATAATGAATAATGATATATAAAATACACAAAATATATATAGAGAGGAATAGCTATACTACATTTTTATTACTTACACAAACAGTAAGTTTATATTTGTTTACATTTGCATTTCCTTTCAAATGAGCTTTTTTTAAATTAAGTTTTAAACTGATGTTGTTTATATTCTAATGGAGGTTCGTGATCCAAAACACACCAGATAGGTAAATGATTACAGTTTAAACCAAAGCCTGCATTAAAATGTAAGTGTATAGTATATATCTACGATTGTTCTCTCCCGGCCCAACTCAATCTGTAGTCATTTTGTTTTCCTGGTGTTAATTTGATTTCCTAATTTTTGGTACTACAGGGTGTTCAGAAAGTCACTGTGCAGTTTTGTAATCATATTTTATTCAATCCAGCAACTGATAGCGGTGTTTAGAAACAAAATAAGAAGGATCCAGGCCTCTATTGATGCCAACGGGGGGTCACTTTCAACATTGTTTATAATTGTTATTCACATTTACCTCCTGTATTCTATATTGAAACATGTCTGTTAATAAATATATAAGTGCACAGTGACTTTCCGAACACCCTGTATTTGTTTCTTATCTTTAGCCAGTCTCGTCGATAGATAGGTAAATAAAACCAGCTAATGGTTTTCTAGTAAAGTCTACTTATAACTCATTTAATGATGAAACTCTTTAAAATCAACTTGCTACTTGGATTTGAGGTATTTAGGATTAAAATTTTAATATCGTATGACTATGTTATCAAACAAATCGAAGGTTTTGATTGTTTTAGAACAAAGACCACATTGGGCCATTTTACTTTGTCTACTGTAGCAAAATGAACCCGGATTTTAGATAAACTTGTCGTTGTCTCACCAAGGAAGGACTATAAATTCCACAGAAGGTTAACACAACTTAATAAGTTGTTTGTTTTGAATTTCGTGCACAACTACACGTGGGTTATCTGTGTTAGCCGTCCCTAATTTAGCAGTGGAAGGCAGCTTGTCATCACTATACACTGCCAAGTCTTAGGTACTATTTTACCAACAAATAATAGTGGGAGTGATAGTCACATTATTACGCCTCCATGGCTGAAAGGGCGAGCATATTTGTGAAGGCGATTTGAACCCGCGACCCTCAAGTCGCGGATCGAATACCCTGACCACGTAACCATACTAAGCTAGTTTCAAACGGAGTATCCGCCTTTATAAGTATGACTGTCTTGTAGTAATTATAAAAAAAATAATCAGTCTTGAAAACAAACCTCAGTTAAGTGTCATAGGAAGAAGCAGAAGGTAGAATAATAAGAAATGCAAAGTGTTTACTAGAATATTTACAGACATTCCATTGTTATAAAAGGAAACACTATATGGTATTGACGACCTGTTAAAGTGATATTTATAAACACCATTATGTTAACAACCCGAATGATCCCTACAAAGGCAATGCTGTCGCCCACCCGATGAATGATAAATAATAAAGGTAAAGTACAGAGTAGCTACGGGCAAAGAAAACAAAGTTCATCACATTAGCGATTTTGTTAAAAGTTAAGTACAGACAAAAGCGACACAGAATACGTGCTATTTAATTCGTTACCTGTTGTTTTCCTTTCAATATTACGCTAAGTGGCACAGCGGTATGTCTGCGGTCTTATAACGCTAGAAACCGGGTTCCCATACCTCTGATGGGCAGACCACAGATAGCGCAAACTCTCTCTAGCTTAACCTGAAGATGACCTAGAAAGGTCGAAACGTTTTTCTCTCCTTATCAGTAAAAGTGTTAATACCCATACCAGCCATTCTGAGATACATTTTTATTTCAAGTGGGTTTCTCGTCATCAAGAAACAGCCCACTGTATAGCTTTGTGCTTAACTACAAACAAACAAATACTTGAATATTCCACAATATCCTTATTTTAAGATCACTTTCATAGAGTGATCGTGTTAAAGCGGTCATACCGTTTTATTCATGCTTTTAATTTAGTGAGCTACAGTTTTATGAAATAGGCTGTTTTTAAAATCATATTCATGTATTATGTTACTGTTTATCGAAGATCAAAACCAACCTATAAGATTTATGCATTTTACCAATCTCAAGATTTCCATATCAATTTAAAGGTAGGCTGGTAGAAATCGTAATAAGTAATAAAATCGAATCGCGTATACGCGAGCCTCTTGCTCAGTATTTCTGACGCATAATTATGAATACATATAAAAGCCAAGGATCAGATGGTTATGCTCGGTTTCTCTTGCTTTCGTGAGTTACACGAGTCCAATTCCTCTTTTAATTGCTTGTTACCATTTTAGTTGAATTTAATTACTGACACCAGCGTAAATATCTCCTACATTTCGGCACTTTTTCTCCTACATAAAAGCCTGTCAAGGAGGGATTTCCCAGGGCCAGAACAAATATGGCGTTATGTGTATGACAGCACAACAGTGTGGCGTGAAGATACGTAAGATCCGAATAGAAAGACCCAAAAGACTCCTTTGAAAGAAAGTATTTAACTGCATTTCCACTGCATTAAAAATAAACAAGAAATCACGGCAAATCTGTATTTGGGAATTATTAACAAAAAGCCTTTATTAGAACAAACTAAAAATATCAATTATTTGCAGGAAAGAGGACGGCTTCTCTCTAGAAGAAAAAGAGATGTGTATGTAATCATACGTTCATCGTGTGTTTTAATCCTTTATTCAAAGGCAATAATATGCTTTTGTGTTGTTGTTTTTTTTATTTCGAGCAAAGCTACACGAGGGCCAGCTGCGCTAGCCGTCCCTAATTCAGTCGTGGAAGGCGACAAGTCATCACCACCCAACGCCATCTCTTGGGTTATTCTTTTACCAACGAAGAGTGTGGTTGAATGTCACATTACAACGCCCCCACGGCTGAAAGGGCGAGCCTGTTTGGTGCGAATGGGGATGCGAACTCGCGACTCTCAGATTACGAGTCGCAGCCTTAACCCACCTGGCCATGCAGGGCCGCGTCAATATGCATCAAATTTGTTCAGTTCTACGTAGTGCATTCAAGAACAACATGTAACATGTTCCTGGAAAAGGTAATTTTATATATTTACTATTCATCACCAGTTTGATACAAAATAGATTTGGTTCTCAGTGTTTCCTCTCATTTTGAACAAGATTTTTACGATAGTATAAATAATATAAAAACGAAAAGAAAAAAGGTTCAAAGATAAATTTACTCTACACTTGTCTGAAAGAAGTTAAAGTTTGGCGGTTGGCGGTTGTTGAGGATTTCTTGTTTTTGGTATACATCGTTATTTAGTTTTGAAACACGTGTTCTACCAGTGGCTTAATTAAAGGACTAAACTCTAATTGCCCCTTGGTCAGAACTTCAGTCATCTTATTGGACAGGCCATGATTTAGCATACTGGAAAGGTTTATTAGGATGTTTACACACCTAGAGATAAAGAAATTGGAAAGATAAAATAGATCTTACAAGTTCGAGGAAAAATAATTTGTTAGTGGAACTAATACCGACAGACTTAGTGGAAGAGGCAACCAGTCATCAGTGACTGTTAACCAAATTTCATGATAAAATATCACTCTTATAATGTACTTGTAGCTAAAGATGCGACACACCAAAGTCCTTCAGATTATCAATCCGAAACTCTAATTACTAAAACGTATTTGAAATATTATTCCATAAAAAAAGTTATTTTGTGGTAAGCCTATTCTAGTGATCATAATTTAAACACTGAACAGTTAGTACAAAGCTACAATATGTTTCAATATGAATGATTAAGTTTGTTTGGAATTAAGCACAAAGCTACGCAATGGACTATCTGACCTGTGTCCATCTCAAATACGGAAACTCGGTGTTTAGCATTGTGAGCCCTCACACTTATTGCTGAACCACTGGGAGCCGTATAGATGTCAGCATGTATCATGACATAGCATTAGCTAGCATAAAAGGTAAGGTTCAGTGAGCATAAATTATACACAGCATTAGGGTTATCTAACGTAGATGCCGCGCTTCATCCATACTGAAGATTTTTAAAAAATATATAAACCTCATTTAATTGTAGATATAAAAAAGCATGGAAGATATCTTACAGCGTTTGCTGGTACATACTTCATAGAGGGAGAACAAGATAGGCCTTTCCTTTGAGTTATAACAATGTAGAAGTTGTATTAGTTCTTCAAGTTGTCCTGTCCGACACTAAAATACTTTTGTAAACAGACTGCAATATGTAACACAATGACTGAAGTTAACAGTTGTGTTGCGAAATAAAATCATATACACTGAACTACTATTTAGAAGTTTATGTTTTTACTCAGATTAATCATTATGTACTGCATGATGAAAGCTATATATTTATATGTAAAAATCTAAATTTACAATTAAAATGAGTTAGTATTGTGTTCATTATTAGCACATAAGAGTGTATGTGACTGGCATAAAACGCCAGTACTACAGATTAGTTAGTATTGTACTCATTATTTGTATGTTACTGGTGTTAAGTATTGATACAAAAGATTACATTGTTCTGTGTTCATTATCAATATTTACGAATGTATCCGGTGTTAAACGTTTGTAAAACAGATGTGTTAACGTGGGAGTCACTGTTAACATCATTTCTAGGACACCAGTATACAAGCATTTGTTTTTGCCAAATGGAACTAAAATATTTGTGATTGGCAATTAATATGAATAACGAAATAATTTAACATTCGAGACACTCGACAAACGAAGGTCTCAAATGTGCTAATTATCCATTGATCACAAATATTACAGTACAAACTTTACAGATATTATTTTCACAACGTATCTATAAGTCATGATAAGAAAATCAAATAAAGGTACAAATGAACGGTGTAAAACTTTAGAATATTGCCATTCGATAGTTGATACCGGAGCTTGTCATAATTTTGAAGTCATATTTGATTAGAAACATCTTAAGAACAGTTTCATTGGTATGTCAGTAATGGTGATTTTTTAACTCTGTGTCAATGGTTTCGTCGATTGTGCTGCTAATTTATGGACTGAATTTATAATGTTCGACAAATGAGCAAATTTTAACTGTTTCTTCTAGATCCCATTGTTTAAGCTTCAATGCTCTTACCAAACAATTGTACAGTTTTTGTTTATTAAACACTCGAAACATTTCAGATTTCTTTGTCCTATATTTAATGTTTTACAATCAAATAACCTTTGTACCAAAGCTGAGAAAGTGACACGAATAATCTACCTGTGTCATCAAACAACCATCGTATATTTTAACCAGCCCTCCTTTCTCATCTGCAAAATGAAACGACACAACGGACGTAACGTTTATTTGCTTGTTTGTTTTTGAATTTCGCACAAAACTACTCGAGGGCTATCTGTGCTAGTCGTCCCTAATTTAGCAGTGTAAGACTAGATGACCGAAGAAGGTCGAAACGTTGTTCGCTCTTCTATGTAAAATATTTTCTCAACCCAAACGAGCCGTTTTTGCATATATAGAGGGAAGGCAGCTTAGTCATCACCACCCACTGCCAATTCTTGGGCTACTCTTTTGTCAACGAATAGTGGGATTGACCGTCACATTATAACGCCCCCACGGCTGAAAGGGCGAGCATGCTTGGCGCGATGGGGATGCGAACCCGCGACCCTCGGATTACGAGTCGCACGCCTGAACACGCTTCGCCATGCTGGGTCCCGGACGTAACGAGATACGTTGTCTATAGAAAGTAATAATACACGTTTCTCAAAACTTACATATTAATAATTATATTTCAAAAGAAATCGCTTGTCACAGGAATAAATAAGATGATTTTATGATCATGCGTGTTTTAATTTGATAAATTATAATTGAAATAATTTATGTTTTAAAGTAAGGATGCTGCAATCAAAACACTTTACAAATAGTTCTGTATAAAAAGTGTAATGTAAAAAAAAACTTGGCAAATACATCTTTTTTTTTAACTCCACTGTTACAGAATTTAATGAGTCCTGTGCAATATTCTACAGTGGCACGGCATGGTTAGATGGTTAAGGCACTTGACTCATAATTCCTGTCTCACCAAATATGCTCGTCCTTTCAGCCATGGGAGCGTTATACGTAACGGTAAATCTTATTATTCGACGGTTCGTGATGATGATTAATTGTTTTCTCTCTTGTCTTTGGCTGCAAAATTAGGAACAGCTAGCGCAAATAGCCGTCGCAAAATTCAAAACAAACAAATATTTTGTATTGTAGTCAAACATGAATAAACGCAATGATATGCCATCATTTGTTTTTGGTTCGACAAAATATTTTTTTAAACAAAAAAACACGTTTGCAAACTCTATGAACGCCACTACACAGGAAATCTGAAACTAATTATCGTTTAAGATTGATTTAATGAAAATAGATTAGTTAAGGTACTTGTACAAAAGTTATCATGAGCTATGTCTGTTCTTAATCGATTTACGGTAACTCTCTACGGATATTAAATTTGAATTAAAAGAAAAATTGATCGAAGGGTTCGTTCCATAATTTTAGATAAAAGACAATGGTAAACTGTGTCATCTCACTTAGTTTCTTCTATTGGATTGCAAACCTAGAGCTTTGCAGGTCGAGAATCGTCATCAAGAACCATCAAACTTCTGACTGGAAACAAAGACGTAATTTTTAAGTAAGATATGAAAAACAAATATGTAGCTTTAGTAATAGTTCTAAGAGAACGGAGTAGATGTTGACTTGACAACACTGGTATTCGGTTGATCCTAGCCCAAGTGGACCAGCCGATTAACCCTGGGGCGCCACTCCTAGGTTACCCATCTACATATACAAATAACACAGTGATGAATCAGGACCGTGTGTGCATTCGTGATTAGTGTTATAAACTGTGGTTCTGAAGTTCGAATTTCATGTAGAAATAGGCTGCAAGACACTTTTCGTGTTTTTAACTGTGGCGAAGTTACAACAGTTACAAACAATCCTGCAATTCGATTAAAAGTAACCAGTACTTTGAAATTAGGGATAATTATGCCAGAGCCTTGTGATTTTCTGCCTGATTTTTTAAACCCACATATCACACAAGATAGTTCAGTAGTTAGAGATTAAGAATGGTTATACTTGAACTGTGGAATCTCTGACCTGAGTTTTTAAATCCATGTATCACATAAATTACTGCTCAGGTTGAAAATACAAAATAAATGCTGTGAACTGTACATTTTGATCAATTTTATTAATATCATTTCACCCAGAATTAGGTTTACGGTTTTATATTAACATCAGTTTATTTATTTAATTACTAAGTCCACAGGAAGAACATGTGGTTTTAACATTCGAAAAGTTTTATTTATTGCATTTGGTATTGTAGATCAGGCATTTAGATTTTTACGATCCCACAGACAAACAGACTTGCCACATTTTCTAAATGTACTACTTAAAAATAAGAAAATAAGACATTTTACGATATTTAAACGAAGAAAATGCTTACTCAAATCAATCGCAGGGTTAAATATGATTATGATGCTCACTCAAATCAATCGCATTATTATATTTGGTTATAATATTTTCCATTTGATTTCGGAAAATACTGAGACATTTGTTTGCAAGCTGAACTATGTGCTTATTCCGTTATTTCCGACGGTAGATTGCAGCCAAATTATTTATATATGTGAGTAAAGACGAATCAGTTTAAAATAAAACGTCTCAGTATTTGTCGAAACCATATGAAAAATAGTATAATAATATTTTACCATGCGACTGATTTGAGTAAGCATTTTTTTCACTGCATTGTTTAATCACACTGAATTCCATCAGTTGATTATTGTTTTTTTTCTGAATGAAATAAAACATTGTATGTGACAATGAAACTGCTGGTAGTGTTTATGTTTCGCTAGAACGTAAACCTAAATTTTCTCACGGCAACCTAAACACTGCTGAAAGATGAAACTCAAGTTAAAATTTCCAAGGTAACCTAGGGGAGGTGTTGTCATTGAAATATCTCTAATTATACATTTGTTAAGGAAAGTATTGTATATTCATTTTGATACGTCAGTAAACCACCACTCATGCGTGGATCTGTTTTCCGGAGTTTGAAAAATTAATAGCAGTGACCTATTTATACTGCAAGATAAAAAAGTAATTGATACACTTCCTGAAAACGAACATACATACATTACCCCAGTTCTATTTTACTGTATATTTGAAATATATTTCTATAAAGATAATAATAATATATATGCCTAATCATACACATGAAACCACGTCAGTAAATGACAAAATACACTTAAAATATTAGTAAGTATGAAACATTGGAATATTTTAAGTACGATATCGCATTTTTCAGCTTTATGAACTAATCCTATTGTTGTTGTTGTTGTTTTGAATTAAGCACAAAGCTACACAATGGGCTGTCTGTGCTCTGCCTACCACGTGTATCGAAACCCGGTTTTGAGCGTTGTGAGTCCGCAGACATACCGCTGAGCTACTGGGAGGTTAACCCTATTGCACTATCTTTGTTTTATGCTCAAAGTTTTACAGTGGGTTATCTGAACTGTTCTTACCGTAAGAATCCGACCGTTATTAGGCCTCAAGCTTACCACTACACACCGTCTGGTTGAAAATTACTAAAAAATATCAATATGGACATTGAAAACTATATGAAAAATATTGAACAGTACATAATAAATACATAGATATAATTAAATACTTTTAGCCTTTGAGCTCACTGAGGGTAATCGAACCCCTTCTAAATCCGTAGACATATCACCGTACCAGTAGGGAACAAATACTTTTCTTTCTTTGTACGTTATAAAGGCAGAGACACACAATGGTCTGTTCGTGCTCTGCAAACTGTAGGTATGGAATTTCGATTGCAATAAAATATTAATTTTGGTTATTATATAACATTGATACCTGCTATCGGCAGTAGTTGTGTTTCTATGCATGCTTGTGTTTTGTTTCTATCTGTTATTTCTGCTGTTGTTTTGGTAATGTTGTGATGTATGTTGTATATTGTGGTTTTAATTTCCTTATATTTACCACATCCTTTGTAGTTTACCGGGTGTATTTACTTCAAATTACAACAATACAAATCTTCATGTATCCTCAGATAGTATGTATTACGATGGTTTTTCCACAATCCCCACACAATGTGCGAGAGATTTACAGGCTGCGGTGATGTATCTGTAGTGCTGTTAATTAAGTTACAATCTGGAAATGTCAGGTGCAATTTGGACCTCTTCCTTCTTCCTGTACTGTATTTTAAACTGAAAAACGCTAGAGAAAAATTCACGAAAACCTGACAGGAAATGAAAGATTTTAAACTTGTTTTTATTTCTATCATCAGGATCACGATTATGAATATTACATTTAGTGTTTCATTACTACTTTGCTTCATGTAGTCTTGCATGACACTTCAAATAGATCACTGGTAAATTATCATTTATTACAATAGATAATCAACAGGTATAGATAATCTGTTGTTTATTTGCTAGATTTATGTTTTTCTTTGGGTGTTTTTATGTCGCTGTTTTCTTATTTTTCCCTGCTTGCTTGTTCCTTTTATTTGTTTTCTGTTTGATGAGTGCGCAGCTTTGAACAGGTATATGTCTGTGTTCTAAGTAGTTGAAGTTGTAAGTTTTGGTATTTGTGTGGAGTTGTCGCTTCTGCCTCGTGTGTTTGATTTGCTTCATAAATTCTATGCTCTCATGTGTGGGCTTGATATTATGATATTCGTTGTTTGACGTTCTAGTATTTGGGACAAACTCAGTAATTTGTTACATATTTATTTGTTTGTTTACAGAATTTTTATATTTACATTGGGAGATGGTGATTACTTCCTCTGTTTACAAACAACAGCGACGTGTCCGTAACGTTGACAGTTGCTTGTACTTTAAATATATTTATTTTTGTTTGGACAAGAGCATGGCTTTACAAACTATGCTCCGAGGAGCCTTTGGGGTCCGCGAGGAAATTTTAGAATTTTAATATTTTTAACCAAAAATTAAAAAAAATTAATCAAAATATGCTGCACAAAAAAGTAAAATATATCATTAATATAACACCTTTATCGCGTGTTGGACAGGTTAATATTTTATTCTGCCTAACGGCACTCAACTCGTAATTCAAAAGTCGCGGGTTCGAGTCCCCGTCGTTACAAACATGCCCACCTCATGGAAATCCATGAGAGCATTTTAATACGACAGTCAATCCCACTATTCGTTGGTAAAGAGTAGCCCAAGAGTTGGCGGTGGGTGGGGATGACTAGCTGCCTTCCATCTTGTCTAGGCAGCTAGTCATCACTACCTACCGCCAACTCTTGGGCTATTCTTTTACCAACGAATAGTGGGATTGATAGAACATTGTAACGCCCCCACGGCTGAAAGGTTGAGCATGTTTGGTGTGACGTGGATTCGAACCCGCAACCCTCAGATTAGAAGTCGAATGCTTCAACCAACCTGGCCATCACGGGCTTTTTATTTTGTCGTATAGATTTGTCAGTTCAAGCATAAAGTTATACAGTGAGCTCTTTTCGCTTTGCCCACAGTGGAGAATAGAGCCCAGAATATCTCGTTTTGTAAAGAAATCCATCAGTTATTACATATTCTAAGAGTACGTTTAAAACGTAGTGTTAGAAAATTAAAACACAAGTGTCATCAATATAAATAAGAATTTTTTGTTAACGAAACGCATCAGCCGTTATGTTCCAATTATGATGAGAGGCAAAAAATTTTCCGAAACACCATTCATGTGTCCAGTATAATAGTTTAAAAATTAGACTGAAACGTCAAAGGCTAAAGATCATTAGAAATCAACAGGTATTAAATGAGGTCTCTTGTGAAGCAAAACGTAGATCTGAAATGTTATTTTTATACGCCTCTGATTCTGTATTTGAAAGAGACAAGTTTTGAAAAAGGAAGACAAAGGAGAATATATGCTGTTTAGATGATATTTATCCAAACAACTAAGTAAACTGCTCCAAAGTTATTAAGACAACTATGCCCTTGCGAGCTAGCAGTACTACATAAGTAATATTCAATTACGAAATAGTCTTAACGTTGGAGAAAAGTATATACAGTTGTTGAATCAATTCGGTTTAAACGCCGAAAACTGGCGAACCATTAAAAATCAAGACTGAATACATATAGAAGAATTTTAAATAATATTTAGTCTGTCACTGTTCAGCTTGTCTTACAAATTCTGATATTGGCGAAAATCCTTTTGGCCAGTGATTTGTCGAAGATAAAAACGAATGTAAATGCTGCTTTTACACCTCTGATTTGTTTTCGGAGGGATGGGAAGGTGGTATTTGCAAATTACATGATATTTATCATAAATCTCAAGCCTGTTAGTTTCACGGCATAAATTTGATTACGACATTACAATAAAATTATGATAGGATAAAATTATACCATATATTAGTAAATTATTTTTAAAAATGTGTAAGTAGTATATTTACCTAATAACCAAAAACAGCACAATGAACATAATACTCTATTCAGTACAAACGATATATTGAACTCTCATCAGTTTTGAAGAACAAATAGCTTGATGCCGTTATTCACAGTTATTAATCTCTAACAGACATTCTGGACTGCAGTACCTCTCGTACAAGTTATATATTTAAATATTCTTTAACTGATATTTCAATCAAAGTTTCGTTACAATGTTTATACATTTTTAACTACTCAATTATAAGTAAAGTGTATTATAATACACGATTATAAAAAACTTCCGTTTCTACTTCAACTACAGTAATGACTTGCGCACACACCTAGACAGAAAGCAAAATCAACCAACAAAAGTAAATATATCTCACGAATCAGAAAATCACGAAACCATGAACTGCTGCATATCATATATTTCCGACATCAGCAGACAAATAACCAAAAAATTTTGGTTAAAACTAATAACAAAATATGACATTCCAGTTAATACCAAATTTATTCAAAAAACCAGGCACAAAACTGAGGTCTATACTATGTGAAAACTACACTGACAAACACCACACCAACATTATTTATAAAATACAATGTGATAACTGCCACGACTTCTATATTGGAGAAACAAGTAGAAAAATGGAAGCCAGATTCAAAGAACATAAAAAGTCACCTTCACACGTTTTCGAAAACTGCAAGTCAAATAAACACAACATAACGATAGAAAACACTCAAATACTAAATAAAGAAAGAAACATAAACAAACGCAAAATTAAAGAAGCCTTACTTATACAACAACTTAAACCCAAAATAAACCAATATAAAGGAACGCCTTTATACCTATATTAATATAATAAAATAAATAAAATTATATATTCAAACATCTAATACCGCCCTCTACAATTCGACACACAGTTACACAACCCCTTTCAAACATGTGGTCAGCTTCCGGTCAGTTACCTCTTTCTTTGTGAACCTGACGATGACCGAAGAAGGTCGAAACGTTGTTCGCTCTTCTATGTAAAATATTTTCTCCACCAAAACGAGCCGTTTTTGCACATATAGAGTTAAAATTATGTTCCTTATGGTTTTTATTCCCTGTTGTTGACAAGATCTTTTCATAACTGTGATTTTGAACTAAGAATAATTTTTTGTCATTTTAAAGTTAATACAGTGGCTGTATTTTTTTCTTTAAATATAAATATGTGAATATTTCAATTGTTACAGTAATCCAACTTCTCTACTGTTGTATCTGTTACACCTTCTCTTGGAAATAATTCTTACAAGTCAGAGCTGAAATATGCACTGTTCATTTAGTGCAGAAACAATCAAATATGAACATGTCAGGTTTTAACTAAAATGTAGTATAATATTCTGTGTGCCAGATTTATTGTTGTACAAATACAAATTCAGAGCTTTGGAAGAAATTAAACTTGCAGTTGTGAAACTACTGTAGTTGGTTTTACTGTCATCACTTTGGTTCATGCTTATTAAGGATGCTACATTTGTCTAACATTGAGTCTTGTTAAAACTGTTACAGTTATCACTTCTGATCAATATAATTGTTCAAAATTAATTGTTGGTGATGATGTATAGATTTAAAATAGAATGTAACAAGCAAAATTACCCATTTATATTGATGGTTGGTGTTTAAGTTAAGTCTAGCAAAAGTACCTGTCCCCAATGACAGTTACTGTTTAGGTTAATCTACCAATATAAATTATTTCATGAACTTTTTAAAATGTTAACTTTTTTGCACTCTTGGTTTCACTTAGAGCCAAAGCTCTGAGCTTTTTATACTTCACACCATAAAATAATTAATCACTTCAGTTGTGCTAGGAGCTGCTCAACAGTAACACATGGTAAATGTACATTTGTATTTCTCATAGTACGTCACATTTTGAAATGTTAATGATAGTCTGATAAATATAGAATATCATACTTGTGAAATAAAGTTTGGTATTAACATTATTCATACTTGTTCTACTGCCATTTCAAAAGTGAATGTTAAGCTGTGCCTGCATGAACAGATCTTCAAATGCAACATGTTTCCAATATATATATATAAGAATTCAGAAGTTATTCATAGTTGTCAGTTTTAAACATAATGATGAAATAATTAGTATAAAAGAAGGTTATCTGTTTACAGTAACTGTTGGAATGACAGTTGCACAAACAGAAACAGCTGTAGCACCAAGATGAACTACATTTTACTTCTGTAGTATCTACATGTAAACAGAAGGTTAACAGTAGCTTTGTTCAGTGAACCAACATTAATAACTTTGTATTAATTGTTGGTATTACATATCCATTGTCTGTACACTTCACAAAGTATTGAACAATTCCAGACATTTACAGTGTTTGATTTTATCCTTTTTTTGGGCAGGAAGAAACAAAACTAAGTATACTTTGTATATACTAGTTGACAAGTAATTTTAAAGTCATTTTGTGTAATATTAAAAAATGGTGCCTTATTTAAAACAAAGTACTCTAATAGATTAATAAATCTTAGTTACCACTTATTACATCACATTTAAAAGTCCTGCTATATTACTAGGTGTAAATAAAAAGGTTTATGTTATTTTTTTAATTGAGAGAAAAACTTTAAAATGTGACCCAAAAAAGGTTGTTTGTTATGTAACAGTTTTAACATGTATTCCTCTTAAGCATTGCTTGTTTGTAATGATATTTATGCCTAACAGTTTTTGCACATCTATTTACAAGTAGTGGTTTAAGCCTATTGAATATCATTCGAATATTTTAAAATAGTAATACATAAAGGTAATTCAACATGAGTACACATCTAAATGAAATTGAAATCTCTTTAATATTATGTTAAGTTTTAGTTATTCATTGGGTCCTAGTAAATGTAAGAAATGTATGGTAATGAGGAAATGTATTTTTCTTAAAATTTATATTTGAAGACTTAGTCAAATAACTTTTATTATTGGTTTATTAAAGGTGGCATACATGTAGATCATATCTTCTATTGCAAATGTCACAAAAAAGGTTTTTGTTGACAGTTTTAAGCTGTTTGTAAATTAATAATTACGTTACATGTTAAATTGTTTAAGTATACAATAATATTCTTTCATACATGTAAGTTATAATCTATTTATATATTTTCTCAAGCCATTTTTTATTGCATAGGTTTAAGTATTAAGAGAAACATGTTAACAGGTGAATTCCATATCATGCACATTCCAGTATCTGGTCGAGACAAGTTCAGTATATTATATTTTCCAGCACATTGTACTTTATTATTATCATATACATTCTTGTATTCAAATAAATTCAATCAAATATTGATCCATTGAATACTTGTTTACTGTCTCCTTTAACAGGTTTAATCTTTATGATGCATTTACATACACTTAACTTATTTCATCTGCCTTTTTTAATTATTTATTTTACAGTGCATAAAGGAATTACATGAAGAATAATTCAGTACCATTGTAATAACAAACTTCTGAACAAAGCAAGTTAAGTGTATAGAACTGTTCCAAAATGCTCTTAAATGTAAAAAAAAAAAAAAATCATTTTCTCTGTTCATGTCACAGTGTGTTACACTAATTATGTCACATGTGAAGTATGACAAAAAATGCAGTAATATGCAGTATAAGGTGTGAAAGAAATTATATTTTAAGTGTGAATAGTAATATTTCTTTTTCTATTTATGATTCAATTATAGTAAATAATATAAGGCTGTATTAACTTTCACTTAGAAACATCTGACAGACTCATAGAAAAAGGAATGCATATTCTGTTTGCATTCAAACAGAGGTAATTAACATTCTTCAAATATTATGTCTAGTGATTTGAAAACACAGCTTGAATTCCTTCCATCAGATATTTCAAATAATCACATAATGAACAACTAACCAAAATGTGTATACTTTAATGGTATTTGTTAATTTACCAGTACAGTGGCAACCTGCAGTTAGATTGTCAGAGTAGGGTGGTGGAATCCAGTCAGAAAACAAAGAACTCTTGTCAGTTGTAGGTTAATAACAATCATACAAAGAATAATGAGTAGGATGTCTCTTACTTTTGATATTAAACTTTTGCTGTTGTTTTGATTACTATAGTGGTTTCCAACACAGACAAACACTTTGAACATCTTTAATTGAATGTGTTACTGACTGATTGACAAATATGTTATGCTTCTAGAATCATTTTCATTATTTTGGTATGATAAAACTGACTTTTCTTGGACATTAATGGAATTGCATATAAATATTCAAACTAGTGAAACAACTGCTATAATAAAATTTTTGAATTAGAATTATTTATGGTGATATTATGATATTAAATTATATTTTCAGTAAGGGACACTTGTACTGATGGAAATTTGTAACCAAGTTGATTCTGTTAATATGATTCTTATATGTACCTGTAAATTAATTAATTAAGATGTTGAAAAGATTGCTTTTTTGTGAATTTGTACTTTATGAAATTTGGAATAAGTCAAGTTTTCATGTAAATCCATACACTTAGAATGGGGAAATGAAGCCACGTTTTACTTCTACCTACAAAATTCTCACAGAATTGAAAATGTTGTCTCTACTATGCAAAAATAATTTATCTTTAGAACAATATTCATTAACAACGGATTATCTAATTGACACAAATGGATTTAATGTTTTTTAATTTTACAATTCTTGTAGTTTTTAGACCATATTGAATTTGCTGAGTGAATTGCGTAAACACAATGTAAATTTGTGAGGATGTTACAGTAGTACTTCGGGCCTCTCACATTTAAAACTTTTCTTTATTTGGGGAATTATGTAGGTTCTTAATTTTGATGTCTCACTTGTGGAAGTAACATTTATGTTTCACTAGTTTTGGAGAAAACAAAGGACCAATTAAACATATATGTTTCAGTATATGTTAAATTTTATAATAACTGATGTAAGCAAAAGGCGAGTGTAAATATAATTTAGCATACATTTTGTACGATATATTATTTTTTTTTAAATGTCTAACGTAATGTAGTAATATAGTATAAGTTTACCCGTTGATAGTATTACGTACGGTGAACTTTTCCTTAGTAAAGGAAAGCAAAAAACTTACAAAAGTTAGTGTTTACTTATTTAATGAATACAGGCTGTATTTTTTTTATCTTATTATTATTTTTTCATTTATTTATTTTTGTGCTTAAAGTATATGTTGATCGGGTGGAAGTGTTTAGGACCATCTTCATCATATATGAGGTACCTCTCTAGTTTGCTTAATAATTCATTTTTCTTCCAATTTTTATCAAAATACTTTATTGTACTATATAGGAGTCTGTCTGGTGTGGTTGGTATGTTTGAATATTTGTGTAAATTTGAATGATGTTGCTCTGAAACTGTATGCTGTTGTGAGGAGTGTGTTTTGGATTGTTTGTAACTTCGTTTTAATTGTTTTGTTGCTTACAGTTATCCATGCTGGAGCTGCATAGTCGATTACTGGTCTAATGTATGTTTTGTAAATGTTTAGTATGTTGTCTGTTCACTCCACTATTCTTGCCAGTTAGACTCTTAGTATAGTTGGTTCTTCACCATACTTTAATTTCACTTACATGGTTAATCCATGTTAATTTTGTGTCATAGGTTAGACCTAGAAATTTTTCCTATGTGGTAGGCAGAAGTAGTGTTCCATTCACATATATTTCATGCTGTAGTTTTTTGTATTGTATCAACTTTGTAAATATGACAAGTTGTGTTTTTGCTGTATTTATTTTTATTCTGTATTTTGACAGTATTTGCCTATTCTATTTAGTTGTGGTTGTATGTTTGTGGCTACTATTGTTGGTGTTGTGGCACTTTTCCGGAGTGCCACATCATCAGCAAACTGTGAGGAGAATCCATGCTTAGGACCCTTCAATGGCAAATTGTTTACATAATGATGAATAGTATGGGGCTAACCACTCCTCCCTGAGAGACGCCAGCTTCTGGAGTAAAGTACTCAGAAAAGGTTTCCGCTACATTTTCTATTTTCCATAAAGCTAGATAACCAGCGAATAATTTTACACGGTAGTCCTATTTCATTTGTATAGAACCGTAGGCCATTTTACCATACAGTGTCAAATACTTTATCAATATCAAGAAAGCAGTCGACAGTGCATTGTTTTTTGTCAAAGCTGTCGACTATCTCTTTAGTTAGTCTGACTAAGTGGTTAGTTGTTTGTCTAAATTTTCTGAATTCATTTTGTTCTTCTGGTAATTTTCATGTTATCTCCAAGAATGTGGAGAGTCTGTTACTGACTATTCTCTCAAGAATTTTGCCTACACAGCTGGTCAGGCTGATTATTTGGTAGCTATTAGGTTTATCTGCTGGCTTTCTTTCTTTATGGAACATTAATTTATTAGCATGTTTCTAAGAAACTGGGATGTATCCTGAGGACAGTGATAAGTTAAAAAAGTGCTTTTAGGTAGTCAAACAATTTCAGAGTGCCTTTTTTTAGGAGGATGGCTTATATCATCTTATATCATAAGATTTTTTTTTATTATTGCTTCAAAAAGTTCATGTATGGATATTTTTTCATTAGGATCGTGTCTTCGTAGTTTATGATGTGTCTTATATTTGCCTCAGATATTCTTGTGAAAAAATTGTTTCAAATTGTTCTTTGTTGTTTAATGATATAATTTGTGACTTTGTTGTAAAAATAAGCATATATATTTGAATATGTATGTGTTTTAAATGTATTCTGTAGTTGGTTCACAGTTTGCCTCTGCACTGTGTCATTTGGGGCATACAGGGTTTTGGAAAGGAAAGGCCTTGATGGCGAAATGTAACTTCGTTTGTTCGAAAGTGAAATGACTTATCTAACCATACATTATCTGTGCCATAAAATAATATGTATTCTCTTATCATAATTCAGCCTCGTAATTCAAATAATATACAAAATGATAAATCATTCTTTTCAAAATTAAAAAAAGTTCTATAGTTGCTACAGAAATTGTTCACAAACATCTTTTCTTCTAATATCGTATCATCAGTTGAGCTTGTACTTCTCAGTTTATACCTTAAATCATATCCTTACTGAAATAAATCCCTCTATGATTTAAACAGTTAGAAAGAATTGAAAACTTACATGACGCGTTTCCATCAGTAGACTATGAAATTTGGAAGTTAAAGTATAGGGAATGGTATACATCACTACAACCGATTTTGGGAAACAGCGATTGGCTAAAATCAATAAAAACGCTCTTTTTACTCAAGTTACAAGAACAAATTGTTTCAATTTTATTTCAAACTATTGTGCTTTTCCAGCTTTGTGGCTAAGGGTGCCATATAACACACATATAAATAAATATATTCACAATCATTACTAGTTGCGTTAGAACTGCAACTTAAAACCAAAATAAAAATTCGTGACTTTAATTTATATGTACAAAATGGAATAAATTAAAAAGATGTTGATAGATATTAAACTGAAGTTTTTAATGTTTGGAAATACAAATGAAAGTTTGTTGAGTTTTTTTACATAAATTTATTTTATTTGGTATTTTTATTCATTCATTTCACTTTGTAATTAAAGGTATTAAAACACTTAAGTCAATTAATTATATAGTTTTTTTAACTGTAGTACTAAGATTTAATCTTCTAGTCTGATGATTGTTTATTGAGAAAGTTTAAGTATTTTTGTAAAAGTTAAAGTAAACTTGTATACATTTACTTTGTATTTATTAACGTTAATGGCATTACTGTAGTGAAGTCCCTGTTGTATTTTACAGGCAATGTATTTATTATATAAAATTGTTACCAACTTATGTAATAATAATGACTTAGCTGCTTAACTCAAAAATATCACAGAAACTCAACAAGAAACTGAATGTAAAAAGAAACAGTTTGAAGGTCAAGTACAAGAGGTGAGAATGAAGTTAGAAGGTCTGAAGAGAAAGAAGGGTGATGAAGTACACCATTAATAACATTTCACTACAGAAAGCCCTGCTAGTATTTAGAAACATTGTTGTCACGTGTTGAGCCAAGTAAATAAATAACTTGAGTAGTTTTTTATGTAGTTAATTTTTGTCTTATATGAATAAATGTTATTAATTCTTAACTATCACAAAAATTAATTTTCGTTAAATAAGGAGATGGAAACTTTCTTGATATTTCAATAAGTAATGTTTCACAGGTGGTTAAACACAAAATACACATGCACTGTTATTCTGTAAAAGATAACATGCAATAAATTAATCAAGCAACAAATAATGTTTAACATTAATAATTTTTATAATGCTCCTCTATAGATTTACCATGAGCAAAACTTCAAAACTTAATTATTATTTTTAATCAGTTTTAGGGTAAATCATTGTGTAGTTTTTACATAACTACAAAAGTTTTTGAAGATTTACAAGTACTAGGGGAAACCGATGGGATCACAAGGTATGTTTTTGTCAAGGATTGGAAAGTTATAGTTGAAGACAACTCTCTAGTTAGAAAAAGTAGTGTGTGTAGTGAATAGGAGCAAAAAAAAACAAAAAACTTATGCTATCCTCCTGGTACAGGATATCGCTGATATAGCCAGATAGTTAAGGATTCTAGTAGCAGAACAGTTTTAGTGCTGATGTTGAGGATAGTGAGGTAAGGAAAGATGGATCTAAAAAGCTTATTGATGAGTATAATTTAAGAAAAGGTGTCAGTTTGATATTGTCAAGAATAAATTCTGGGGATAAGGTACTAACTAGGCCACTATGATTGAATGTCTGGCTTTGATCAATATGTAGGGATGAAAAAATAGGTTGGCTAAATTTGTAGGGTAGTTTTAATAGGAAGGTTAATCTTTTTGGAATGTATGGTTTACACATAAAAAAGCAGGAGTTAGCATGTTAGCAAAGGCTCTTCACTTAGCTCTAGTGGTAAATTTAAACTAGGGTTAAACAGAGGTGTGGGCTATGATATTAGTAACACTAGAAATATAATTGATAGGAAAACATGTACAACAGGCATAATATATTTAACTAATTGTTGCTATTGCAATGCTAGATATATTAGAAATAAATCAGTTCAAAGCAGTTGTGGAAACTGAGTATTTTGATATTATGGGTATTGGTGAAATGTGGTTGGATATTTACAACTTTGATTATGGAATTTTTTTCAAAATACCAGACTACAGATTATTTACTAGAGATAGAGTATGAAAAATAAGGGGGGAGTAGCTTTATATGTGAGGAGTGAAATGCATCCTGTTGAGTTGGATCATATTAAAGAAAACAGTGATAAGTTTGAGTCAATTTAGGTTAGTGTTAGTAGATATAGATGGAAAAGTCTTGTAATTGAGATTTGTTATAGATCATGATATCAGAATGTAGAAGTTAATCAGAAACTGTATAATGAGATCAGAATGGTACCTGAAAAGGATGTTATTATGGGATACTTTAATTTTAGTGGTATTGATTGGAGAATTTTCAGTTTGACAGTGAGGGGGATAGGTTTTTGAAAACTTATAAATACTTTTATATACCAGCTGGTGTCAGAACCTACAAATGAGGAAGCTAGATTTAATATTATCGTCTTATGTTAATATGATAAACAGAAGTTGTGACTGGTGAGCATGTAAGTGCAAGTAGCCATTGCACTATTAGGTTTAGAATTTTACTGCTTGTAGAATTTAAAACCGATGTAACCCTGCTTCTAAATTTCAGGAAAGCCAATTTTTATGGAATGAGACATGATCTGGGATCCATAGATTGGACTAAAAGTTGGGATCTTGAAACATTCATTTGCATGCAGACCATACATATTCCCTACATAAAAAATAGGGTAGAAAAGTATGGTTTAGTATAGGCTTAAGAAACCATATTATGGATAAACATAAACATTCAAGAAATTCAAACTTACTGTAAATAATAAGAACTTGGAAGACTGTAGGATATCAAGAGAACAGGTTAAAAAGGAAAACATAAGGGCAAAAACTGTATATGAAAGAGCATTAGCTGAGAGATTGAAATCAAACAATTAGGAATTTCTAGTTATGTGATTGGTAAGCAAAATGTTAGAATGGGGATTGAGCATCTTAAAAGTGATACTGGGAAGCTGATCTTGGAAGATTACAAGATCATAAACTTGTTAAATTATGCGTTCTTTTCAATTTTTATAAAGGAAAATTAAAGTGTTATGCCTCAACTAGAGTACGTAATGTATAAGAAAAGTATTGAAATAACAGTTTTAATTTTTCTTTCTGAAATTGTGATAAAAGTTGGGAAACCTCAAACTGTTAAGTTCCTGGGCCAGACAACTTTTATTCTGGAGTTTTAAAGAAACATAAAGAATTTATTTTTGAATAACTAGCTAATAGTTTTTATAGATTATTAAGTAGTGAAAGAAGACTGGAAGTTGACTAATGTTAGTTTAATATTTAAAGAAGGTGATGCACATTGTCCAAGCAATTATAGGCCAGTTAGTCTTACATCAGTGGTTGGAAGGATTTTGGAGATTGTGATTAAAGGTGCATTGCAGGATCACTTAAAGTAGTTTGACATAATGTCAGAGCCAGTGTGGTGTCACTGAGGGAATATCTTGTTTAACAAACATTCTGACATTCTTTGAGAATGTTACTGAAAGAGTTTGTGAAGGATATTCTGTGGATATAGTTTACATTGATTTTCAGAAAGCATTTGATAAGAAGTGACTAACAAAAGACTTGTTATAAAAACTAACTGTATGGGTGTGGGGGAAATGTTATTAAACTGGTTAGAAAATTGGTTGGAGAGTAGTGAGAAATGGAATTATATCTGACTAGATTATAGTTGTAAATTGTGTTCTTCAGGGCTTTGTGTTGGGTCCTTTGTATTGCCAGTCAGTTTACCATTTTAAGTTTAACTAACACTTTAGTTTTGTGAACAATGTAATCATGGGTTTTCAAATGAGTAGGTTTTATTCCATGGTTACAATTAAATATGTTTATTATCAATATTATTATTATCATTACGCTTATTATCGTAAACAGATATTAAGAATAACTTTAAGTTAATTGGACAATACATTTTAGACTTGTTAATTCAACACACTTATTACTTATTTTCCCCCTCGGTGTGGATTCCTGTACGTGGTGAGGGGACCTCCCAGGGAAGGTTCTGTTCTGTCTGGTTACCTTCTCTGGGATCTAAACATCCACCCACGTGTTTGCCGTGCGTGGCGACCCGTGAAGGGGAGGAAAGGATCTTGGTGGTTGAGGGGTCCAACCCTAACACACCACTTTGGCCTCGAATTCCTGTAGACAGGCGGCCTTTGGGTGGCCCCCTGGGTCAATCGGCTGGTCCACTTGGGCTAGAGTCAACCAAGTACCAGTGTTGGAAGTTCTCAACGGGTGTTGTAGACATTGTGCCTGATGCTGGTGTTTGGGAATAGTGCTCACGAAACCCTGGCGTTGTTGCATTGTCCTTGTAGTGCGTCCCCTTGTAGGGCTCCATGGTGGGTGGGTCAGTGGGTACCGAAATTTTTCCTTTTTCCTATGGATCCTCCAAAAAATTTAAATAAAATTGTGAAAAAAACAGTCGATGGGTAAGCGACCACGTCTTGAAGACTCTGAACAGCAATCTTCAACATCTGTAACACACGTACCTCATTTTTTTATATTACATTATCTTTCGGAAAAACCTTTAGGGCAAATGTCCCCCTTTTTTATTCAGAAGGGACTAGAGGGACTTGTTGGCTCTCCAAAGTCAGTAAAGAAGCTTCGATCTGGAGACATATTGGTTGAAACATCCACACCACAACACAGTGAACTCCTCTTGAATTCAAAGGCAATTGGGGATATACCTATTGAGTTTACACCTCATGCTACTTTGAATTCTTCACGAGGAGTTATTGTTGAGAGGGATTTGAAGAACGTTCCCGAGTCAGAGATTCTCGCTGGTCTCTCCACTCAAGGAGTTTCTGCAGTGAAGCGCATCTCCACTCTTAAAGATGGAGTTACACTGCCAACAAATACCCTCGTTTTAACATTTACTTCACCACGTGCACCTGCCACCATCAAAGCAGGTTATCTCATTTGCAGGGTTCGGTCACACATTCCAAACCCTCTTTGATGTTTCCAATGTCAGAGATTCGGCCACTCAAATACATCATGTCGTGGTTCCCTGACATGTGCTCGTTGTGGAGGCAAGGACCACGATGCCTATGAATGTGACATGGACCCAAATTGCGTCAACTGCAATGGTTCTCAACCCTCTTACTTTCGTTCTTGCCCAAAATGGTTGGAGGCAAAAGAGGTGCAGCATTTGAAAACTATACATAACATTAGTTATCCTGAGGCTCGGAAATTGCTGCCCACCACTCCATCTCGGACATATGCTGCTGCACTTCATTCCACAACTACAGTGGGATGCAGATAGATCTCTCCGTGCCTCCAAGAGAATCGTTTTCAAAAAAAATGAAAAGCCTTTTGACCTCCGTGGTTAAAAAGATTCATGAATCGACTTTCACACCCATCTCTGTTCCTCCCATACCTTCCAACAAACCACAAGATTCACGTCCTTCAGTTTCAAATACAGACATTTGTTTTGATACATCTTTTTTCTCCCACCCAAGAG
>NW_027467782.1:18180132-18355926 GCF_004210375.1 Tachypleus tridentatus | reverse complement strand
TTGTATGGGACAACATATAACAAAGGTAACTAAACATACAACTTTCATCAATAGTATCAGATCTTAAAGGTACAAACATAAGGACTAGGTAACATCCAAACATACAACTTTCATCAATAGTATCAGGTATCTTAAGGACAACATATGACTAGGTGACTAAACATAACTTTCATCAATAGTAGTACTGTGGTATTTTAAGGACAACATATAACTAGTAACTAAACATACAATTTTCATCAATAGTATCAGGTATCTTAAGGACAACATATAACTAGGTAACTAAACATACAACTTTCATCAATAGTATCAGGTATCTTAAGGGACAACATATAACGAGGTAACTAAACATACAACTTTCATCAATAGTATCAGGTATCTTAAGGACAAATACATAACTAGGTAACTAAACATACAACTTTCTCATCAATAGTATCAGGTATCTTAAGGACCATATATAACTAGGTAACTAAACATACAACTTCTAATAATAGTAATGTATCTGTATGACAAATATATGACTAGGTAACTAAACACATAACTTTCATCAATAGTATCAGGTATCTTAAGGACAAATATATAACTAGGTAACTAAACATACAACTTTCATCAACAGTATCAGGTATCTTAAGGACAACATAACTAGGTAACTAAACATACAACTTTCATCAATAGTACTTGTATCTTAAGGACAACATAAGGACTAGAAAACTAAACATACAACTTTTCATCAATAGTATCAGGTTTCTTAAGGACAACATATATAACTAGGTAACTAAACATACAACTTTCATCAATAGTACTGTGGTATCTTAAGGACAAATATGTAACTAGGTAAACTAAACATACAACTTTCATCAATAGTATCAGGTATCTTAAGGACAACATATGACTAGGTAACTAAACATACAACTTTCATCAATAGTATCAGGCTCTTAAGGACAAATATATGACCAGGTGTAACTAAACATACAACTTTCATCAATAGTATCAGGTATCTAAGGACAACATATAACTAGGTAACTAAACATACAACTTTCATCAATTAGTATCAGGTATCTTAAGGACAATATATAACTAGGTAACTAAACATACAACTTTCATCAATAGTAATTGCGGTATCTTAAGGACAACATATATAACTAGGTAACTAAACATACAACTTTCATCAATAGTATCAGGTATCTTAAGGACAACACATGACTAGGTAACTAAACATACAACTTTCATCAATAGTATCAGGTATCTTAAGGACAACATATAACTAGGTAACTAAACATACAACTTTCATCAATAGTATCAGGTATTTTAAGGACAACATATAACTAGGTAACTAAACATACAACTTTCATCAATAGTATCAGGTATCTTAAGGGCAACATATGACTAGGTAACTAAACATACAACTTTCATCAATAGTATCAGGTATCTTAAGGACAACATATGACTAGGTAACTAAACATACAACTTTCATCAATAGTATCATCTTAAGGACAACATATGACTAGGTAACTAAACATACAACTTTCATCAATAGTATCAGGTATCTTAAGGAGACTAGGTAACTAAACATACAACTTTCGTATCTATAGTATCAGGTATCTTAAGGACAACATATGACTAGGTAACTAAACATACAACTTTCATCAATAGTATCAGGTATCTTAAGGACAACATATGACTAGGTAACTAAACATACAACTTTCTCTCATCAATAGTATCAGGTATCTTAAGGGCAAACATATAACTAGGTAACTAAACATACAACTTTCATCAATAGTATCAGGTTTCTTAAGGGCAACATATAACTAGGTAACTAAACATACAACTTTCATCAATAGTATCAGGTTTCTTAAGGACAACATATGACTAGGGTAACTAAACATACAACTTTCATCAATAGTATCAGGTTTCTTAAGGGCAACATATAACTAGGTAACTAAACATACAACTTTTCATCAATAGTATCAGGTATCTTAAGGACAACATATGACTAGGTAACTTAGTATCAGGTATCTTAAGGGCAACATATGACTAGGTAACTAAACATACAACTTTCATCAATAGTATCAGGTATCTTAAGGGCAACATATGACTAGGTAACTAAACATACAACTTTCATCAATAGTATCAGGTATCTTAAGGGCAACATATGACTAGGTAACTAAACATACAACTTTCATCAATAGTATCAGGTATCTTAAGGACAACATATAACTAGGTAACTAAACATACAACTTTCATCAATAGTATCAGGTATCTTAAGGACAACATATGACTAGGTAACTAAACATACAACTTTCATCAATAGTATCAGGTTTCTTAAGGACAACATATGACTAGGTAACTAAACATACAACTTTCATCAATAGTATCAGGTATCTTAAGGGCAACATATGACTAGGTAACTAAACATACAACTTTTAAGGTGGCTATATGTTTTCATTTTCCTTTTTTAAAAATCAAAACATGCATAATAATTATTGGAAAGACTAACAATTTATAATAAAGCAGTATAATAGTGACATTTAAAATTAACTTTGATTACTTTTATGTTCCACTTACTTTTCAAGCAGAACTACAGCAACTTGTGGGTTTACCCTTCAATACTTACTATTTTCTTGTCCATAGTCATGAAAGTAGGTTGCCCAGTCCCATGTCATGAAAAGATCTAGAAGTTATAAGAAAATATAACTAGAAAAATTCTACAAGAAAAATTCCAGTGCACCAAAATAAAGTAAACTGTTATATGTAAATTAATTAACAAAAATTACAAGAAGAAGGAATTGTACACCGTAAGTCAGAAAGTAATAATAAGAAATCAGTTTTAGTGAAAGGAGACTGATGGACTCTGTGACTAAACTAAAATAATTGGAAGATGTGATATCGAAAAATATATGCAACTATTTTACATAGTGGAGTTTCCACAGTTAATACATCTTTAATTATATTTATTTGTTTGTTTTTGAATTTCATGCAATGCTACACGAGGGCTATCTGCATTAGCCATCCCTAATTTAGAAGTGTAAAACTAGACAGAAGTCAGCTAGCTATCCCTAATTTAACAATGTAAGACTAGACAGAAGTCAGCTAGCTATCCATAATTTAACAGTGTAAGACTGGAGGGAAGTCAGCTAGCTATCCCTAATTTAACAGTGTAAGACTGGAGGGAATTACGTACTTTACATTCACACTTAGACACAACTAGCTATCATCTGATCTTAACATTAGTAACGGAAGGTATATTTAATGGGCTAAATATAAGCATTGGGTGTAAAACATTATTGTAACAAAGGCTTAGTTGAAATGCTACTCCACTGAAACCCTTGGTAATTTTTATCTTACTTTTGTCTATACCTCAATGATAATAAATAACTGAAAAAAATATAAATAAAATGCTATCTAACTTATCATGGTGCAATAAGTGAGCCTAGGGTATTATTTGTTTTATAATTAAGCTTAAAAATGTACTGTGCAATAACTTACTCTAAGCTCAATAAAGACAAAATATCAATTCTAAATCTAAATAATTTCTGAATTAAATTGTTTTGTTCTATCACCAAAGTTAACAAGAATAAAAACAAACCAATATGTATATTAAACATTCACAACATAAATACCATAGTTGACCTAACAATATCAATTGGTAGTTTTGTTACAAAACAATGATATAAATTGTAGACCATTACTATTAAAACAAAGAAGCATGACACAAACTGTTTATTATATATATTAACACCAGAGGGACATTTAGAGTGTTCCTTCTACCACACACATTATACTCTTTAACACTGTAAATACCTGACAGCCATAAAGCTTCTTATTTCCAAAGAATGCAACATGTAGATCTTCAATGATTTCAGTTTACTAAAATGTTTAGTTAAAATAAAGTTATTTCAATTTTAAGTCCATCTCATGCTACGTTTATCATTTTATAAAGTACTTAATAACTTTATGTTTCATGAAAAATTCAAAATCTTCCTATTAACAGTAAGCAGCGCCAATCTTTATACATATACTCAAAAAGGTGATATACAAAACTAACTTTTATCTCTGTATTTCTATAGACTGATGGAACTTTTAGGTGAATAGGTCTATTCAGATACAAATAACTATTTTGAATCTATTCAATGTTACACAGCGTGGCTTTCAAATGCATTTCTAAACTTTTGTAAAAGAAATAGCAATAACTAACATACTGAGCAAGAGCAAGAATTTAAACTGAACAAAATACACTATTCGTTTCAAGCAGGCTAAACTAGCCTAACAATCTTTTGACTATTTATGTACATGTAAAACATGGGAAACTGAATGAGTGTTTAAATCTTTATCAGTACTACATATAACCCAATAAAGGTGACATAAAATATCTTAACTCAATTGACTATTCTTTTTTTAGGATAATAAAGAGCAATGATTAGTAGGGCACATTACAAGTACAGATGTTGATGTCATTTATGTCAATAATAACAGAAGACATTCCTGTCATGTTTAGATGTACATAAAAAAATGTGTGCATTACATGAAAGATGGCAGTGACAACAGTTAAAAGATGTTAAAACAGGTTTCACAGAATGGAAAATACAAAAATAAAAGGAATGGGAATTACAGAAAATGATAATGTAAAGAAATATATAGGAAACAATACTAATATATGGAAAATAGAAAAATGAATAAAATACAGGTGATATTAGTATATAGGAAACAATTCTAATATATGGGAAATAGAAAAATGAATAAAATATAGGTGATATTAATATATAGGAAACAATACTAATATACGGGAAATAGAAAAATGAATAAAAATACAGGTGATATTAATATATAGGAAACAATACTGATACATGGGAAAAAGAAAAATGAATAAAAATATAGGTGATATTAATATATAGGAAACAATACTAATATACAGGAAATAGAAAAATGAATTAAAATACAGGTGATATTAATAAAAAATAAAAATAAATTACAAAGTTGTTTTGAAATTTTTTTAAGAGATGCACAAAGGTCATTAATTCTAGGACTAAGAATGATGTCATACTGTTATAGATTTTAACAGTGCTATCCAATAAACATCCTTTATTTCTTTCTAAAAGTGGAAAAATTCACAAATAACAATGAGCAGTTATGTTGAAACTTGAGAAAATTAAATAACTTTAAACAATATCAAACCTAATGAAGGGCAGTTGCTTGAAACACTAGTTAAATAATGTAACTGTTTTTGTCCTTTTTGTAACTTTAGGTGTTTATAAAAACAATATTTCTTTTGTGAAGTAAGAGAGGATTCCATATACCAGCACAGTGCTTCCTTGTACCTAGAAAAGCATGAGACCTGTACAAGTAAAACTTTATACAACCTTCCCTAACAATGGCTAGTGACCAATAAAAGCCAGCCTATTAACCTGAGACACACACAAGATCATCCTCTAATACAAAGAAAAAGCAATATGCAACAAAATTCACATAATACAAATTTGAAACTCCCTTGAGTTAAAAAAGAGAAAACAGACCTCCATAATGGTCACTGAATATTAAAACTATATATATATATATATATATATATATCAACCAGTCTCTGCATCAAGAAGACTAATAATTGATTTTCAGCCATGACCACTAAATAAATAGTTTTTTGAAATTTCCAAGAATATGGAAGCAGATTATTAGTCAAAACACAGGATAAAAAGTAATGAGTAACTAATATCTAGTAGTTAATAAAAAAAAAAGTTCTCAATTAACAATCAGACAGAAGTGACCATACAGGTTACTAACTATGACAGTTCATGGGCATCAGAACTATGGGATGAACTAGACATATACAAAAACTTGTTCACCATTTACCATTCAGATAACTAGACTAGACTGATGTTTCAGGCAAGACTAAGAAAAGAGGATTCTAAAGTATTCTAGAGATGTTTCTCAAGCAAATTAGAATGACCAAATACAAAGTTCACCAAAATAATTATAGCAGAAGTAAACAATCTGATTAACAATTACTTTGAAATTCTTTTAAAGCCTGTAGAAAGGTCTAGTGATTTAGTCAACAGAAAAAATATAAAAAGAGAATAAAAGCAAATAACTTCATGAAGAAATCACAATTCCAAGAATTACGTGACAAAATAAGTCACTCTCACTTACAGCTGTGATAAGACATGTAACTGGATTCCTCGAAGTTCAAGAGAGCGAAGTCAACAAAAAATGTATCAATTACAAACATGTGTGACATTTATAATCACAAGTACAAATGCCATAAATACATTGACAGATGTCACTGACAATGAATGTGAATCTCGTGTATATATTTGGTTCCCAGATATATAAAAAGTGTTCTTGACTGAAGCCAACAGGCAAAAAATTCCAGATTAAAATGCACACAGAAGTATTTAAATGACATGGTCTTAAGTATTCACATCAGAAACTCAATGATGAGTAGTGTTGATAAACAAAATAACACTGAAATTCATATCTGTTTATCTGATCAGAACAGCAGCATTTTAAAATTAATGTATATGCAAATTACTGAATTATGTACAAAAATTAAACATCTTTACAATCCATGCATGTGAATGAAATTAACATTATAGTATATAATTTAATGTTTATGTTATCCAAGTTTTAATTCTTTGTTACAACAGAAACATTTAAAATAAATAGTTTGCTCACATAGTTTGCTTGTCACATGATCCAAGTTATATAAAAAAAAAATCTCCAATTTAACAGAAACTGACTAAACACATAAGCTCGCAATGCATACAACTGTCAAGATGCCAATGTGTTTTACATGTCCTTTGAGACATACGATATATGCAGTCTTAGAACTGAATCCACTGAAAAACAGAAATAGATTTTACAGCCTTTATGGGTGCTATGCCAATCTTCTATACATTGGAAACAAATTTATGATGTACAAGTAATTAGTTAATACAAATGTACAAAGCTGTTATAAAGAGCTCAGTGTACACTCCACTCCATCAACAGTTATTATGAAATTGGTGAACAGTTTTTGTTCTAAAGTAGAAGTAACAGCCTGCAGTACTATTGTCTACAGCACTTACAGTAGTTTGTTACCTCAAAATGCTATAGTTAGAGACAGTTGAACTATACTTAAATCTAATTTTTATATTTTAGTTGACTATGTATAATTTATGTTTTAAAAATCATATATGAGTGATTTAATGGTTTTTATAAGCTTAACTTGTTACATGGATTGTGAAAGCTTTATAAACAAGATGGTATCCATAACAGCCATCCTGTTTTTGCAACACATCTATGTCGGAAATTTGTCAAAATAACTTCTTCATAAAAGGCCTATTGGTATCAGTTAACATATCAGAATAAATAGTGACAAAGAATTTTAAAGGATAATTAAAAATAAACTATAAATGAAAAGATAAAGACGTTAAATTACGAATATGTGAAAAGATGACTATACTAATAAATTTCTATAAAGATGTAAAAGGTATGTACACACTTTTTATTTGTTAATTTGAAAAACATTTCCCTGCACTCTCTGTTGATGATGATAGAGTTAGTAATACAGTGCATAAAAGAGAAAATAAAGTTCAAATATTTACCTTAAAAAACAGCAATTGATGTTCATTTATGAGGTTCTAGAGGTTATGCAAATGAAATGTAAAAACTGTAAGGTAAAAAGTATTCTTTACATAAAAATTACTTTGCATGTGAACTACTCAAGAGTCCAAGTGTAAATAACTACATTAAATAATGAATTTTTATTAGAAAAATCCAAAAAATATTTACAAAATAAAACTTTTGCTGAAACTACTTACTTTAATGAAAGTTTGTTATCAAGTTTTAAGGAAATAATTTCATTAACTAGTTTCATTTTTGAAAGGCATTTCATGAGAGTTGCATACTTTTCTTCCTATGAGCATATATCATTCTACAAGGTTTAATGTCTTCCATAATGTAACTGTTAATTACATATCTATATACATAATGTATGCCTATGTTACATACGTATACAATATTAATGACTATTCTACAGCAACCACATAAAATGTATTTAGTCCAAAAGCAATGTTTACATTACTTGTAATATCTTTTAATATGAACTTAAATAGTAGACTTTTGTAAAGGTTTACTAACCTGCCTAAGATCAGCAAAGCACATCTGGAGTGCACCTTCTTCAAACCCTCTAACAGGTTCTGAATTAGCAAACACTATTGAAGACAAAAAAAACTCAGTTTAGTTTATATCCATTAGTGAATAATTATTATCTGTATTTGTTTTGAAGGCCTTAACACAAAATATTTGGATTGCCAACACAATTCAGTTTTATTGAAGCATAAAATGCTGTTTTGTTTTTGTCTTTGATCTGCTTAAACATAGTCTAGAAAGTCAACATCCAAATGTAGTGCAGATTGTGTGATAAGTTTATCAAAATGTGTGGAATAAGATTGACCTCATTTTGTAGAAACTTACTACAATGAAAGAAGTATTTTCAATAATGCATTATTATGGCCATCAAAACTGAACATGATTTACAATGAAATAGTTCCAAGGGCAGCAGGAAGCGTGAAAGTTGTTCTTAAATGATAAATTAACCCTTAAACAAATAATACTGTGTAAAAGTATTAAGTATTCTGATTATTTACACAACTGAAAAATAAATAAGAACAAAACTACAATAAGAATTTCATTAATTAATCAACAACAAAAATAAATCTCTTCACAGAAAACTAAATCTCATTAAAAAAAAATACAATTCCTAATTGACCTAAAACTTTAAGAAGTTAATTATTCTTGGGTATCTTTGAAATTAGATTTTGATAAAAATGGTTTTATGTTTCAGATGTGGTTTAAATAAACAGTTTCAATTTTAAGGTAATAACATTAAAGTGTGATGGTCCATAAGGTACAAATTTTCCAAACTCTTAAAATTTCTTGATTTGCATATATTGTGTTAACCTTATTTCCCCAGATGTTAAAAGCTTTAAAAATAACAACAAAAGCACTTTCAATTTTGTCCATAAATCATCTATAAAAAAGATCATAGCATAATGTGTATGCTAAATGACCAATTTCCATCTTCAATCATTGTCTAATTCAGCAGAAATACCTTTGTTGTAATATATGGAAAATAGTCAAGTAAGGAAACTGTTATTGTATTAAAGTCTATCTTTATACTGTGCTGTTTGTGTCCCAGGAACCACAGAACTTACATTACACACATTTTGCACCTCACTACTATAACAACTGAATAACACAAGCAAAACCAGGTTAATATATGTGATTCATCCTCACTGTCAAGCTGAATTCAGAAAAGTACACCTTACTTAAAAGATGGGACTAAATATTTGTCCACAGAAAACCATCCTTTCCTTTTCACTACTGGCTTACATTATACATTATATCTTATTAGTATGATAAAGCTGACTTAAAACTATAAAATGTTCAAAGTTGCATCACCTACTTCAATCTTTTTCACATCATCTACCTTTGTATTAAACTCACTGACTCTTTAATATTTTGGGATCTTCTAGAAATTTTTCCCTCCATCCAGGATATTTTGTGGCCTCCAAATTAACAAGTTTGGACTGAGAGATGCCTTGGGTCTCTTTTACAACTGGATGATATATCCATATCGAGGCTTACAATATAAAATTGGATATAAGTAGCCTTGTTAATTTGGAGGCCAAGAAAATATACTGGAGAGAGGAAAATTTCTAGATGATCCCAATTTTCATGAAAATATAGGTGATTTTCAACAAAATAAGATATTAAGCAGGGCAACAGTGAAAGTTATGTTTCCTATACTGAAAATGTATTTCATATAACTAGTCTCATTTAGTGCTGCCCTTTATGTGACAAAAAAAGGAAGAAAAACATGCCACAAGTATTTTTCCTCCCATCCTTTGGAAATCACTCATTTTAATGTCTCTCATGCAAATTATCATGGATAATCCTCCTCAAAGGAAAGTGCTATACACTCATTATACGTGCGACTTCCTCTATTCAGTTCTATCAAATTACTGTTTTGAGTTTTAGTGGAGAATTGAATCACTCATTTTGAGTGGAGAGGAAGTACATTTTATGTATAGAAAAACTAACTTCTAAAATGGTACATCAGCTGTGCTTATATAATCAGATAGAATCACACACTGAATTGGTGCAAGGGAAGAAAAGAAGCACCCTTTGGAAGAGTACAAAGGACACACCTTGAGTCTAAAGAATTAGATATGATGACATGATGTGGGAGACTACACTATTTCTAAACCAGCCATACTCTTCACCAATCTGGGAAATGTGTTATATATTCTGGTAGACAAAAACTGAGAAGTAAATCTAATTAGTATTGGAGAAAAATGGAAGTGTTTCCAGACACAAAGTGGCTAGGGCATGATAAACTGTACTTGACAAGTCAACTACATCCAAAATCTATGCTGCTGGAGACTGACACAGATAGAGAGGGTGGGTGTAGAATGAGGATCATACCATTTTCACTTAAAATTAATGAGACCAGAAGGGATATCAAACATCTGACTCCTGAAGAGAGCATATGTTAAGAACGGAAAATGGTATATCAATTTTGAAAACCTGATGTCCTGGATTGAGAAAATGTATATGAAAGAGAAATTGACCAGAACCAACCTAAGACAAATAACATCCTCAGAATAAGCTACACAAAAGACAGTTGAAGGGAAAGAACCAGAACAATCCCAAGTTCCTCCACCATGCTGTATCAAGACGATTGTAAGACGAAGGCACCTACTGTTTGTAGGCCCTACCAGCCATATAAGTTAATCCAAAAATTAACTTTTAAGGAAAATTTTCATGGACCTATAGTTTTCATAGGCCCTAGGCACTGTGCCTAATAAATAATTCAGCCCTGCCTCTACAATACAGATAAAGTATAACTGAAGAAGGAAGTCAAACATCCATACTACAATGTGCAAAAACTTATGTATTTTGCTTTTACTCTATATCCAAAATCCAGCCAATGGATTTTCATCTGGGACCAGGATGATGAAACCCAACCAAACGAGTTAACTGCAATTTGAGGTCTCACTCCTTTGGTCTATATATATGATGTCATCTACACCAGCAGAAAACCACTTCCCTACCCTGCACTGAATTGTAGATATTTTATGCCATTAAACAATTCAGGACAATGCCCCACAGTGACTTGGAATTGAAAATTGATAAGGACACCCAGCTCCACTAGAAAAAAAGGGAGTGTGATATGTGGTGGAAAGTTTGGAAATATGTCAACACCTCAGATAGTGAAATAGGTGACCATGAAACTGTTTTAAAGTAGCCCAAGCTGATTTATTCAATATAAGGCATGGCAGGATAGGCAGCTATCACATTCTGTTTTACTCCTGTAGTCCATGATTGGTACAGTCTGGGATGGGTGTATTTGTGAAGCACTTTGTTGCAAAGTTAATCCTCAAGCAACCTTGTTGAATACCCCATCTCAACAGTGTGCACTGAATGGCCATGGAATATATTTAGGTGCGTATACATGGCAGAAAAGTGTGGATTTTAAGGTTAAAGAATACTTGATCAGGCAACATTTGCCATAAAGTGTGATCCAAACAGAGAATTACAATGAGAATGGAAATAAGACCTCTGAAAATGTAGAAAAGATGAAATATAACTTATCCAGGCTTGTTGTCACATGGAAGTCTAAAGAATAGTCACAGGTGGAAGACAACATCCTGAAGAGGAAGTAAAAAGCCTATGCAAATAATGAGAGAGAAACATATCACATGTAGTCCATATGCCTAAGAATTTCCTCTGACAGACAATGAAGATGCGATGCCAGAGAAAAGGTAAGATGCCTAATTTGATGAGAAGACACCTGGAGCAATGTATGGGAGGATAAAGAAACATAGGAATAAACCAACCAAATCAAAAGTTGAACCCATATGGTGGAAGGAGAAAAATCACAAACAGAAGATGGTTTCTAAGGGATAAATAGGTGGAAATGGAAATCATGAATACAACAATGAAGAGCACATACAGGACACAGAAGGCCAGGAAATGGAAGGAAGGGAAATTGGAGTAACCATATCTAGCAGCCAAGATTTTATGGAGGAAATAATAATCTGGATAAATAAAATATGTTAAATGATAAAGAGTATATGAAACATTAACAGCAAATAAATCAGACTGCCAACATCCATAAGCTAATAGGAGAAAAAACACCCACCAAGGGGAGAAACAATTTCATTATAAAACAAAAAAAGGAGACTGAGAAATTGACTGAAAGACTATGACAGATAGCCAGTCTTCAGTTTTAATAACAACAAACAGCTGGAATAGAAACTGTGAGAAAGATGATTTCTAGATTCAATGGTCTTGAACTACCTCCGACAGAAGCTGGCTGTTAATGGGATCCTGAGGAAGAAGAAAAGAAATGGATATCTGTGATAAAAAGAGGAAGGTAAAGGAAGCATAGGACATGCCCAAATAATCCACCAATCTGTGGTGAAACATTGCCAAAGGGGAAGAAAGTCACACAACTGAGCTCCCATCCAGTTATCAACTGGTACTGTTGATATTATGATGATCTACACTGAAAAAAACACCTGGAAAGAGGAACAGGTAAAAGCTGGGAAGCACTAGGACGGGAAACAGGAATAGGGGCTTCTTCTTGATTCCAACTGTGGCAAATGAGCTACCAAAATGAAAGGGTAGAGTGTTGATGCAGGTGTTCCCAGCATGCATTTCCAAAGTGTCTGGAATACGTTTGAAAATATACTAAGAAACAGAGCTACACATGATTCCCTAAGTGGGCAGCAAATAAGTCTGACAGAAGGCTGCATTTTGACCCAGTATGTTTCAACAACAGAAAAATTATGTATGCAAGGTGAGAGTAGAGAATGGAAAATGAGTCATCTTAGAAGTAACAAAGGAGAGGCTGTTTCTCAAAAACCTCAGGATTTTGGTACACAGTATCTGAAAGTAAATCTATGATAGATAAATACCACAAAAGTAAGGATAAGACAGAGGCATGGGTTAAAAGCACTGGAAATCATGGAGTACTCCCAAATTGGTAAAATAGATTCCAACACCTGTGAGTCTTAAAACGGATAGGCTACTTGATGGTTCGTCAAACAAACTATCCACAGCACATAGGAAGCAAGACATGCTGGAACTCTCAACCAATTATGAAGTAAAATGCTTTGTATGAACCCTAATAACCAAAGAAAGTGGGAAACTGAATAAGGTAAAGAAGAACTAAGAACTATCATACAACAAAAAAGGATGAGGATTGTAGGAAATCATAAAAAAGGATAAAACATCACATACCTGAGGCATCATATCTAAATACGCAATATTAAACCGAGCTGACTCTGCAGGAGGTGTATAGGGAAACATGAGAAAATCCTGTGGTGGGAAAAGGCTATAAAAATCTTTCTCGGAATGAACAGGTTCAGATTGTTCATGAGGTGAATAACTTCAAGAGAAAGTGGCTGACTCACAAAACGATCAGTCTCTCATTGAATAATTGCAGATTATTCCATTAACAGGGTTGCTTGCACCTCCAGGCAAAGTTACAAAACCGGCACTCTGTGCTCTATCTACCTCACGAGCTTCATAAGCACTCACGAATTTTTCAAAAACAAACATGTACAATATTATATCAACTATACTTTGCCTTACGGTGAAAACGTTTTCTAAACTGATAGAGTGTGATCACAATTAATTATACTTGTGAGAAGACATTGGTAGTAGGCCTGTGATGTTATTAACTCTACGATTTTTCTATTCAGCCCCCTAGGTATCTTCATGGGAGAAAATAAATAAATTTCTTTGTCTTGTAATTCTGTTCCAACCAGTATGTAAACAGTTTGTTTATGATGCTTTCATTTTTTAATAATTTAACTCAAATTGGAGAAACTTAAGGGAAGAATAGAAACTTTTTAAATTCCCTATAAAATCCGAGATCTTGAAACATGCATGGAAATAAACCATATTCGAGAGGTAAAAATCATCAAATCTCATAATTTTGATGTTTTATAACTGTCATAACAATATCACTTTAGTAATAATCGGAAAGTACGCGTTGAATGATTTTATTCACTATAATTCAAGCCAATGTTTTGCTGTTGAACTGAATGACTGTCGTATATGGGACCTTGTATGATACACTTGTATCAGACGAAGGACTTTGATTATTGATGAGTGTTTTTGATACATTTATCCATGTTACACAAACATATTCTATGACTGTTTTTATGTTATATAGTGTGGTATCCAGTTTAATTTTAAATCAAAGTAACCCCTATGATTTTTTTTTATATTGTTTGTTTGTTTTGGAATTTCGCACATAGCTACTCGAGAGCTATCTCTGATAGCCGTCCCTAATCTAGCAGTGTAAGACTAGAGGGAAGGCAGCTAGTCATCACCACCCACCGCCAACTCTTGGGGTACTCTTTTACCAACGAAAAGTGGGATTGACCGCACATTATAACGCCACCACGGCTGGGAGGGCGAGCATGTCTGGCGCGACTCGGGCGCGAAACCGCGATCCTCAGATTACGAAGCGCACACCTTACCGCGCTAGGCCATGCCAAGTCCTTTTGTATTGTTACTTGTAATAGAGTCACGTTTAGATATAACTGTAATATTAATATATTAATTTGTTTTCTTTTTGTACGATTTTGTAAATAATATGACTTGTATTTTGTGCGCATTTATTTTAATTCTCCACTTACTGCAGTTAAAATTCTATACTGTTTAGTAGTGGCCATTTCTTGCTGTTATATGTTTTTCGGCATTCTTCCAGACTGCAACATCACCTGTGAATTGCAAGATAAAAGTGTGGTTTGAGTCTTTCAGAGGCTTGTTTTTAAGTTATGTAATTTACCTGCCAGGCGAGTTGTTTGAACTATTTTCACAACAATAACTGTGATTATTTAGCAAGTATTATTGTGAAACAACAATACTTTATTTTGAAATAAAAATAACGTAAACATTAGGTTTTTTCACACATTTTTGAATTTGTATATTTTAAATTCAAATCAAAGCTGTTTAAAAATGGAATTGTGGTTTCTGTAGCCTCATCATAAATTTCACACCTTTAGTTTCTGTATTTTGTCAGCTTTTAGTGTTTAATCCGTAACTTTATCAGCTTTAGTGTTTAATCCGCAACCCGTAACTTTTATGATATATTGTTTGTGGTGTTTCTTTGTTGCCTCTAAGCATGTTGTGAAACAACAATATCTTATTTTGTAATAAAAATAACGTAAACATTAGATGTTTTTTTCACACATTTTTGAATTTGTATATTTTATATTCAAATCAAAGCTGTTTAAAAATGGAATTGTGGTTTCTGTAGCCTCATCATAAATTTCACACCTTTTAGTTTCTGTACTTTGTCAGTTTTTAGCGTTTAATTCGTAACTTTTATCAGCTTTAGTGTTTAATCCGGAACCCGTAACTTTTATGATATATTGTTTGTGGTGTTTCTTTGTTGCCTCTAAGCATGTTGTGAAACAACAATATCTTATTTTGTAATAAAAATAAAGTAAACATTAGATGTTTTTTTCACATATTTTTGAATTTGTATATTTTAAATTCAAATCAAAGCTGTTTAAAAATGGAATTGTGGTTTCTGTAGCCTCATCATAAATTTTACAACTTTTAGTTTCTGTACTTTGTCAGCTTTTAGCGTTTATTCCGTAACCCGTAACTTTTATCAGCTTTTAGTGGTTAATCGGTAACCCGTAACTTATATGACATATTGTTTGTGGTTCTTACGTCATTACAATATTTATAATATAACAATGAAACAGTATCTTAGCAACACAGATAATTAGGAGACATTTTGTAAAACGTTTAACATACTACTGCAAGGATAAGATATAGAGATGGTGAAGTTCTTTTTCAAAACATTGCTTTTTATGGCATTATATGCTGTAATTACAGCAGTGCCTGGGCACATAAAACTTAAATCTGAAAATATTATACTTGGCGCCCCACAGGTTATTCCATGTGTCCCTGACAACTATAAGATCAAATGTTATACCTTTGATGTTTTCAGGTATTATTGGTTTGGCCCATACGGTGTAATAGAAACAGATGACGAGAAAATTCGGGTAAACAAAGCCACGGGTGATTTGATGATTGATAAATTTGATATTTCTGATGCCGGTGCTTATAAGTGCATTATTGAATACTCAAGAAACTGGGAGATAAAAGCACACAAACCAATTTCCATCACTCATTTCTTGGAAGGTAAATGCCTATAAGAATCGATTTTGGTAGTGTTTAGAAGTTAAAAAAAAAAAACACTTTATATTATGAATCGGATTCCATCCATTTTTACTACAATTTATGTAAAGTGTTATAAGTTCGATATATATTTAATGATTGTACATTAATTTTCCAAAATCCATGAAATCACCTTTCCAACTACCCACATACAGCTCACCGCCATTGTTTCCGCGTTAAACCTGAGGTGTTAAGACGTTGAAAATCAAACTTGTCTGGATATAAATTTATCATTACGAAATAATTTTTGGTTTATTATTATTATATACAATAACTAAATACATATATATATATATGAATAAATGTAATCAATAGCATTACACAATTAATGAAATTAGACATTCCGTGAAGTCAGAAAACGAGATAACCTTATGTTAGAAATTAGAAAGGTTTTGTTGTTTTCTTTACAAGTCATAGAACAAATAAGTTTAAAAAATCAAAAGTGTTGAATGATTTCTTTAATCGTCTGTGAAAATATTGAAATTATAAAGTGCTACAGTGTTATAGCAGAAAAATGTTTCTTTTGTTACAAACACACAGCCAAGTTCTGGTATTCAGAGACATTGTTTAGCCACTTTTCACATCCAAGCGATGAAACAATACATTCTTATCATTTGAAATAAGAAAGTTTGAAGAGCTTATTTCATTAACTATATCTGTTACTGAGCATATCTTTAATTCTGATCTGGGTAGACATCTTCATTTGTTGGAAGTTAATATTAAACACGTCACATGTTAATGAAAAAAAAATTCAACAATAAATACAGCACTGCGTGTTGTTTATTCGCTATTCCGTAAAGCAGAAAAAACACATGATTTCGTTAATAATTTTAATTTTTTTAGTTTATGTTCTTTCTCACGCTTCACTTTATTTTCCGTTCAGTCATGTTATATAAATTTTTAATTACGATTGTTTGTTTTTGAATTCCGCGCAAAACTTCACAAGGCTATCTGCGCTAGCCGTCCCTAAGTTAGCAGTGTAAGACGAGAGGGAAGGCAGCTAGTCATCACCACCCACCGCCAACTCTTGAGCTACTCTTTTACCAACGAATAGTAGGATTGACCGTCACGTTATAATGCCCCCATGGCTGAAAGGGCGAGCATGTTTGGTGTGATTGGGATTCGAACATGCGACCCTCAGATTACGAGTCGAATGCCTTTACACATCTGGCCATGCCGGGCCTTTAATTACCAAAATTTGCGTTTTTCATATAGCAAAGCTTCAAAGAGATATCCGCTGTACCTACCGAGGGGAAATCGAACCCTCAACTTTAGCATTGTAAATCCTTATTTATTATTAATTATGAAAATACATTGATTTGAAACTTCCTGTGACTTACGATACAGTAGATAAAGAACAAGATAAGCCATCAACTATATTTGTTAGATTTTGTTTATACCTTACAGGATTTCCAGTGTATGAGCTTTCAAGAAGAAAAGTAGTTAATAATTTGTTATGAGCCTAAAGTGTCATATCAGGTCAAAAATTCCCCTAGTGGCCCAGCAAAATGTCTGCGTGCTTCCAATGCTAGAAACCGGGTTTCGATATCCGTGATGGGCAGAGCATAGATAGCCCATGATGTAGTGTTACGCTAAATTCCAAACAAACAGTGCAAAATATTATTTCTTATGTCAACAATACTTGAACTACAAAAAATCGTATACTTTATTTTAGCATGCGTACAACCTAGTGAAAACCACCAATGTCCTGAAGGATTCACACTGAGAAATAACCTGTGTTGTAAGTTGTGCTTTCCTTTAAAGCGTTTATATGTGTGATCAGTATTTGTGAATTCTAATTTTTAAATAAATCGAAAAAAGGAAAAACTGTTTTGAACAAACTAAGCAGTAAATTAGTTATTATATACTTCATCCATTATTTTATTTTTAATTGTTAACATTGTTTATATTTCAAACTTTTTTCTTAGATCCAAGTCAAACAGAAACGGAGGAAGAAACATACGTTCCTTCTCCAAGGAAAAGTGAGTTATGCTACATATAAAATTATGTAAAACGTACCTTTAACGTGAGACAATATGTGTGGAAAGGTTGGTGACAAAATGTCGTGATGTAAAAATATTACTGTGACGATGTTTGTGTTGACGCGTGTTGTTCTTTCTTCCCATTAAATTTCTTCATTCCCTCATTCATGAAGGTAAAAAATGTAGAAAGGTGTGAAGACCCGATCTCTTATAATATTCCAGTACATTGTGGACATTATTTTCTATTCTAAATAATAAATCTCTTACCATTTCACCACTCATAGTAACTTAGGTAAAACATGATTCACCAAACCACGTCTATCATTCCCACTAATTCACTGTTCACAGTTTGAGCTTTTCTGTTGTCTGAAGTAAGTTTTTGGACCAGTAATTGTATGTCATAAGTATTTTTTTCCTCCTAGTGTTGTTGTATTATTTAAACCTTGACTATTTTAGAAAAAACTGGTTGACTAGAGCAGAGTTTTAGATTTGTTTACAACAAAACGACCGTCCATGTACTTTAACTTTGAATTGTTACCGATAGTTTTCCAATATATTCTCTTTCGTTTGTAGTTCATTTACACACTAATTACAGATTTCTTTGAATAGAGAAACATATAAACAGTATTCAGTTTACAAATTGCTAGTAAGTCAGTGTCAACAATCATACATCCTTGGAAGTCTGAGAACTCGTCACTTTTGCATTGTTACGAATATATATATCTGCTGTAATGGTGGTCAGTCATGTGACGCATCAAATGATTATCCTGATTTGATATGAAAACACAGTCAGTGTATTTGGTTGTCATAAGATATGATAAGTTAATATCTTTACTTGGATTATCAAGGAAGAAAGTAAATCTAAAGTGATACTTTACACTTCTTTACCCTTAATGTTTTATCCATGTGCATTAAACTTATACGTGTTTGAATAAAGAGTGGAACTTCTTCGATTCCAGTAACTTAGAACGCTGTGGTTATCTTGTTATTTTCACTGTAAATATACTAAATGAAACGTAGCCTCCTCCAATACTATCATATAACAAAAACAAATTGCACTAAACTAACTTTCTTTTAACTTGTATTTTTCCATTTCAGCACCATCCATGTTAGAATATCCGATTCCATTGGTAACTGCTGCAGTAGGAGTACCACTATTGTTCATTTCTTTAAGGCAAGAACAAAACAGTATTTTTTTATGTTTTGTTGAATAGATCTTAATATAATTTCTATGTTATTAATAGTTGAACCATGTGTGTATATACTTAATAATGAATTTATAGGGGCTGAGAAATAAAAAAAATGTTAGTTACTTTATTTTAATTAGAATGATAAATAATCAAAAGGTTACAAACGCTTGCATTAATAAGAAATAAGTAAGGAGAAATTAGCATCATTAGTTTACAATAAAGTGTATTTTAAGTGTGGAGATTCACTTAAAGCTTAAATTGTGGATCACTTTTAGGAGAGAACGTCTCTGTGGCTGTCGTTGTTAAATATTATTATTTCTAGATTATAATTATATTCCATTTTAATTGACATAACACTAATGTACAAATAACAGTCAAATTAAATCATCTATGTTATTTATTCGCGCTTTTCTTTTGTAGTGTCATTATTTGGAAGTGCAATTCTTGTGGATGTGAAGCAGTAAAATCAGCTAACACAGAAGACCATACAAATAAAGATGACAGAACAAAAATTAAATATTCACTTGTACCACAAAAAGATGAAGATCAGACTGTTATTAGAAACGAGAAGAGAAAATGTAAAAGTGTAAAAGAGAAGAGGGCCAAAAAAGTCCAGAATTTTCATCTTCCTAAAGTAAGTATTGTGATAACGGGAAATGTCATCACATTTCATACCGAGTGTCTGGGACTTACAACGCTAGAAACCGGCTATCGATAGTCGTGGTGGGTAGAGCACAAATAGACGAACATAAGAAGAATGTAATATACCTTCAGTCACATATATTTACTTACTTTCTATACATTTTATGCTAGTGTTCTGCGTGAAGTTTAGACACCGTTATAAATATAATGTATTAAGGCTATAAACTTCACACTCCAATCTTCCACCTTATAAGAAACGTTTAAATTTAATGGTATCGATTTTTAGAAGGAAATTGCAGTCGGTTTAAATGGATATTTGATAACAAGCTTCTAGAGACGTTATGTGTAGATATATACATGTAATACAGGTTTCTTCTTTATCATTGCAGCCATCTCAAAACACTTTTGAAATTGTTGTACTCTATTGACTCTGTTTATGAGTTATGTGTTTTCACAATTATTGCGCTATTGACACAGTTACGAATGAATCTTAACTTGGTATAGGAATACAACAACTTTATGCCATGTCGCTTAGCAACAAAAGTACAACCTGATATTCTTGTTCATCTATGTACTCAAAGTATAAAGTGAAATGTATGAACAACAAAATTGTAAAAAATTACATATTTTCTACTGTATTAACATTTGGGAAGATGTATGAAAGATGCTTCTAATATGGCCATTTTAAAACGGCCATTTTAAAAGCTATTTCAAATTATAGTTCTAAGCCCGCTACGGGGAAAGGAAGGCGTTTTATCAGTATTTTATCTCATGGTTTTCATTGAATTGGTCATATATAAGGGAGACAATTCTTCATGTCGTTAGATGACTTTTCATTAATTATGAATTTACGTAAATTCCGTCCAGGGGACCAGTACTTGTGCTAGTTTTTAATAATATTTTCTTCATTACCATTCAAGCCGTCTCCAAACCTTTAATAAATGTTTATTCTATAGATTTGTACTGTATGACTCTGTTTATGAGTCATTACCTCGTAAAGTTGGCTCTCACTCATTCCATTTAGTAGTAGAGAGACATATATATATATGATGTATAATGTGAGGACTTCCATCCTTCATATAATACAATTGCTAATTTAGTAGTGTAAGACTAGAGGGAAGGCAGTTAGTCATCACCACCCACCGCCAACTCTTGAGCTATTCTTTTGCCAACGAATAGTGGGATTGACTGTCACATTATAATGCTCCCAGAGGTATGACGGAGATTCGAACCCACGACCTTCGGATTACGAGCCGAGCGTCTTAACCACCTGGACATGCCGGGACATTTATATTTGCTTATTTTCTTTTGCTGTTTAACAACCCGGCATTAGCCAATTTTCTTTGCTTGGATAACTGTAGAACTTTGATGTTTCTTATCTGATGTTCAAACACCCCTTTCGTCATGCCAAAATTTTAAACAGCAGAAATTCTCTAACAAGTTGACATTTATGCTCGCTAGAAACTTTCTAATTAAAAACACTGGACTCATTTACGCACCACATAGAGTTTAAAAATGTATTTTATTTTACTTTTTATGAAGCATCATTATTATCGTGTTTGTATTGTTCTTGCGTTTTAGTTCAAATCGATATTGATGAATTTCGCAGCGCCATCTCGATGTTAAACTGCTTCCAAACAAATATTAAAATATTCGAATTTTAAATACAAAGGCACCTGTAGATTAAAGACATCTGGTGCAGTCCAGTAATACGACCGAATACTTATAACTCTAATATTCTGGTATTAATACTCTTGGTGAGCAGACACAGATAGTTTTGTTTGTTTGTTTTGGAATTTCGCACAAAGCTACTCGAGGGCTATCTATGTTAGCCGTCCCTAATTTAGCAGTGTAAGACTAGAGGGAAGGCAGCTAGTCATCACCACCCACCGCCAACTCTTGGGCTACTCTTTTACCAACGAATAGTGGGATTGACCGTCACATTATACGCCCCCACGGCTGGGAGGGCGAGCATGTTTAGCGCGACGCGGGCGCGAACCCGCGACCCTCGGATTACGAGTCGCACGCCTTACGCGCTTGGCCATGCCAGGCCCACAGATAGTCCGTTTTGAAGTTTTCTGATAAAAAAACCAACAAAAACAACGTAGAGTGAAATTCTCGATAATTGCAGCAACTAAATTAAAATATACATCACGCAATTTATCATTCTCAAAAGTATAGTTGTTAGTACCAACGTTTTTTTATTTCAATTTCTTTTTCAGTTTGATTATTTTTGAAATTCTCAAATTTCTAATAACGCTTGTTAGTAATTGTTTACATTTTATTCTGTTTAGTACTAGAAAAATATGATACTTTCTACAGAGTTTTTCCCCAAAGTAAAGTGGAAAATATTTCGATATGCATAAGATAAACATTCCCTTCCCTTTTTACTTATTAGAAATCAATTTATAGAGTCAATTAGTTTGCTCAAAATTTGGATATTTCAATAAAAGTGTTGTTCGGAAACGTATTTTAATTGAGATCCACTAAATTGATATAGCCCAGTTATCGGTAGTTTCATTGTATTAATTTCCAAGAGGTAATTTCTATATAATGATAACTAACATCAACCTATCCTGATTCTTGTTATTTTTAGAGAGAAAGAAAGGCGAATGTTTTTACCAACAGGAAGGACATCCAAAATAGTAATGGCTCAAATGAAATAACAAACATTATCACGAGTCTTGAAGGATCACATACAAAATATTTTATACCAACACAGCCTCATAAATATCAACCAATAATTTCATATATATCAGAAACTCTGTTAACTGAAAGGAAAAAGGTACCTTCACATTGTAGACGTAACAAAAAATTTAAGAAATATAAATCAAAGAGACCTCTTTACTTCAAAGAACTGCGAGATTTGTTTCATGAAAGGAAATCATCAGAGTCAGAGTGTTCCGACGACTAGAGTAGAAAGAAAAATTGAGAAAAGTAAGCCCCTGAAACATATTTAGATCTACAAGAATTTTTTGACAAGTGTTTAACTGAATTAGAAAGCCAGATGGAAGACAACAACAGAAGAACTTCTATGATCGGACGATTTTCTTCACTAATAAGAGACAGTGGAACTCGATTTATGTTTTCTTGTCCCGAATTTTCACAAACTTCACATCGATAAAAAAATTAAAATAAAATGTATGTAAATAGAAAATAAAAAGTTATAGAGTATTTAAAAATTGTCTGTTTTTTCGCGTTAAAAATACATGTTTGTTTCAAAGAAAATGATTATTTATTACAGAGGCTTTATAAATTATAACTTCACTGTAGACACACAAGTTGGGGAAAAAATGATTTCAAATTAGTAATTAATATTTTTTGGATATACAAAACTGTTTAGTTTAAGAGTTATTATTCAATTTATTTGGTGAGTTAATATTTATTGATTTAAAAAAAGTGATTATTTAAGTTTGGTTACATAACGTGGCAAACAAACAAACATTCCACGTTATACAAACAAACTTAAATAATCACTTTCAACACTCTTGCTATGATTTTTTGATAGCCCTCGAGTAGCTTTGTGCTAGCCGTCCCTAATTTAGTAGTGTAAGACGAGAGGGAAGGCAGCTAGTCATCACCACCCACCGCCAATTTTTAGGCTACTCTTTTACCAACGAATAGTGGGATTGACCGCACATTATAACGCCCCACGGCTGAAAGGGCGAGCATGTTTGGCGCGACGGGGATGCGAACCCGCGACCCTCAGATTACGAGTCGCACGCCTCAACACGCTTGGCCATGCCGGGCCCAACGTTGTAAGAGTCATACATAGTGTGAGTCAATTATTGACGCCAAGTTACTCGATTCTACTGTATTTTCGATGTTTCCTCAAGTTTGTATTGTTACACTCAAACGTCATTGCGTAGTTTACAGAAAGTTTGAGGCCTCAATGAACAATTTATAAATATATGGGCTACCAACCAACTGTGAGCTAGATTGAGAAAAATTGTTCTTTTCTCAGAAAATTAGTCAATGAGAGAAAACGTGAAGTTAGCTGGTGTGAGAACAATTAACCATATCGAGCGATATGATAAAGTTAGTTTCAAAGTTTAATAAATATAATAATTTGTATTGTAAAAGGAGGATCTATATTAATTGAACCATTCTCTGTGGGTTTTGATGAGAAGTAGACAATTTTTTAAAGTTATGATACAACTGTTGTAACCCATGTTGTAACTCAGTAAGTTACTGAGTGAATAATCTACTAATAGTACTGTGAGTAAAAGTAAGTACTGTGAGAAAAATAGTTTATATTGTCAATGATATTCTTAAGTAATTGAATCAGCCCAACTGGATATTTGAAAATAAACATTAATTATTTAGAGTTTTGGATACAACTGTGATATTTCATGGTGTAAATAATTTTGTACATACGTTTGTCTTGTTTTGAAGAGATTATTATTTAAAACAAAACTGGTAGTTGACTAAAAACAGGAGTCTACCAAAGGTTACATGGGGTTAACAGACAAATGGGTAAAGAAATGTTATATTTGTTATAAAATATGTAACGTTGCGAAAGAACGGAAGTCCATTACCAACAAGCAACAGCAGAAATCTCAGTATAAAGCTGCTATAGCAACTTCTATAGATGGTGTTGTTAAGAAACTAGAAAGTTTGACTGTCAGCATAGATGCTTGGATTTAGGTAATGTTTAAAAATATTTTCTCATAAAAATAACTGTATAAATTTGCAATACAAGTAGAATAGTTAACGTCCATTGAAACTCCTATTATTGTTTAAATTGTTATTGAAAAACATATAATTATTATAAATACCGAAACTTAATATATATTTTATGATTTTGGAGTTAAAGTTTCTTTCTTCCGATACTGTGAAAGAATAATCCAATTGTTCAATTAATGAATTTATAATGGAAGTTGAACCTTTTAACAGAATTGTGGAGAACAATGTAGTAACGTCAATTGTTGGTCCATTCTTTACTTGTACAACATAACTTGACCATTCTAACCACTTACTGTTGTATATACTTACAAAAAAAAAAATCACTTGACCCTTCCAACCCTTTCCGTTGTTTCAATTAACAATAACATTTTCTACCTAGAAAATGAGAACCAAACGACAGAAAGATTAAAGGTAAACAAAACCATAACGCTATCTTCAAACCTATTTCTGATAATAGAACAATAATTTAAGTGGACAAAGTCAAATCCCCTAGTGACCCAGTGTCATGTCTGCTGAATTAAAACGATGGAATCCAGGTTTCAAAAGTCAAACAAAACAAAGTCAAATAAAACTTAAATGAACGTCGTAGTTGCAATTGGCATAAAATAATGATACATTAAATATATTTTTATTCATAAATACTTTGAGTTAGTAATTGACCATTGTCGAGAAACTTTGTAGTTAAGCACAAAACTACACAACGTGTTCTGACCATTACATGTATCGAAACCTGATTTTAGCGTTGTAATGCAGACATACCACTGTGCTGCTAGGGAATGTGTCGAAAACATGTAACTTTTTTATATGCACACAGTGAAACTATTAATCACTTTTCCCCATATTTGTTGATGTTTGAAGTATATGATTACTTTTCGATGCTAAATGTATACAATTATTATAGTTTCAATGTTGATGATACAATAGAACTACAGTTCTTTTCAAATCAGACCGTTGATTCCTTGCACCATTCGTTACATTAATTAAACGAGTTAAACTGTATTAAGTTTGAGAGCTTGCAACAATCAAATCAATTAATGAATCGACGCATTGAGGCAGCAAGGTAGCTATAGAAGTAATCAAGATAAAGGAGACATTTGATTGGTGCGTTAAGGTCTTTGTGAATCATGACAGAATCTTAGAGTTCCACGGTGAGAGTGAATATTTTATATTAGTTATAAAAACACACAAAAATGAAATATTTGTTTTTGCTAGTCAAGGTCTTCGTATTATTTGCACCAATAGCAACACATTAATGACACTTAGTGAAAGGTTTAAATTGCTCACACTCGGTGATGAAGTGAGTAATTATCTGGTCTTGTGGAAACCAGTCTCTCACGTGAGGTTCTAAAGTAGTAAATGCTTAGAACTGAATCATGTAATAATGCCAACTGGTTTTGTTGCACTTGGTTGCACAAGGTACAAGAATGACCTTTAAGAATAATGTGGCTGCTGCACGTAACACAATCATATTCCTGTTACACCCTTGTGCAAATTAATTGAAAGAAATGGTCATTTTACAATATTTTCAGCATGGCGGCCGGTGTTGGCTCGATGGACCCGCTGATTTCCTTTAATACTCATTTTTTCACACAGACGGCGTAATTAGCTATGTTTTGCAGTACGGTCGATCTATTTTTGGGATATATGACGAAATTTTGAGGAATATTACGCCATTCGAAATTGCGTTAGACTTTCTTAAAAAATGAGGCTATTTGTTTTGCTGCTAATCAGTCGTTTTTTAACCGTCATACACAATGGACGTGACTCTAGAAAGCGTACAAAGATTGTGACACTGCACTAGTACACCGGCATGACTTACAAGGAAATCGTGGACGTTGTTGGTGTTAGCCTATCGACAGTCAGCGCTGTATTCCAGGCCAAGGTGTGTACCGGATCTATCAGTCCGAAACGTAAAGAAAGATGTGGCTGAAAAAGGAAAACAACGCCAAGAGACGACGCGTACGTGGTAAGGGAGTGTGTGAAAGATTAAGGGAAAATAAGTGACGCCATAAAAAGAGATTTTGAGGTCAAAGGAATAAAAATCAGCTCTTCAACGGTTCGTCGTAAGCTTCTTGATGTCGGTCGAAGGGCACCAGTCAAAAACAACTTCTTATCAACTCAATGACAAAACAACGGTATCAATGGGGTCTGAAATATAAGAACTACACGCAAGAAACGTGGAGGAAGGTGTTATTCAGTGACGAGACTCATTTCTTCGTACAGGATCAAAGAAGTCTGCATGTTCGCAGATCTCCAGATGAGAAACTTCGAGAATCTCACATCAATCAGTTCGTAAAACATCCCTTCTACATATCGTAGAAGGTATAACGCGAGAACCACAGTACGTCGAAGTTTTGCAGAAAATAGTCGTTCCAGAATTGAAGAGAGATTTCCTGATTGATTTGGCATTTTCAGCAAGATCTGGCTCCGTGCCACACATCGAAACTTGTGAAGAATTTTATGACTACAACGCGAATAAAGGTGCTGGACTGGCCTGTAAACTCTACGGACTTAAATCCTATTGAAGATCTTTGGGCGATTTGTAACGAAAGACTTCGAGCAAAAGACTGTACTACGCAAGATAAGCTAATTGAGGCCATAACTGAGGTGTGGTACCGCGATCCAAAAATTAGCAAAGATTGTAGTCAACTCGTGAACTCGATACCAAAGCGGATTAATGATCTGCTGAAACATAAAGGCGGTCAAATCATGTATTAATTTGTAATTTTTGGATTCTCAGAAATAAAACGCAAAAAAATTGAAAAAATCGTAATTTTCCGTCTTGTTTCAATTAATTTGCACAAGAGTGTACATACGTGCAATGTGCAGTCAAGTCCTGGCCTTCTAGTTGACCGAAAACCCATATAAAGGTAAGTCATTGTGACTGACGTCAATACAAACATACACGAATGTAATACAAGTATTTTCTTTCGGAGAATGAAATTGTCATGAATATTTGGTTATCTGCTGTCTCTACTGAGGGGAATTTATCCCCTGATTTTAGAAATTTAAACCTAAAGATATACTGCTGTGTCATCGCAGGACATCATGAATATTAATACTAGAACCACAAGAGATTCGAGAACAGGAATAATTTTTGATACAGATCAAACAATCCTACCTAAAACAATAGCCCACAGTTATTACTATATATATTTAGGCTCGTACTGAAATATAGCATTAATATATAAACTTTTGTTAATTTGTGAACAACTTGAAATTTAATAACCGTTATATTTTACAATTTTACTGTAAATCAGGATCGGTAGTTAACTGATACGAAAATAAACTTTTGTTGTAAACTGTGAATGTTGCCTCATTTTAACACATTAGTTACATATTTATCATCAACACATATTTCCGAAACTGTAATTATATATAGCAGCCTGTAGCCTATAGTAGCCTGCTTGTTTTATGAAAAATGTGATTATTTGGACAGAATCATGCATTAAAATATATTTACTGGTATATGATCTATAAAATATAAATGTAAATGTATCGTAAGGTTCCAATTCAAGCGTTGCCCCGTTAAACAATTAGATCTAGATTCTAGGCCTAATGGCTCGACATAACATCATAGTTAGAGCGTTCAATTCGTAATATGAGAGGAATGGATTCGAATCCCCGTCACATCAAACATGATCGTTGTTTGAGCCGTGGTGGCGTTATAATGTGACGATTAATCCCAATATTCTTTGGTAAAGACTAGCCTAAGAGTTGGCGATGGGTGGTAAAACCCAGCTGTCTTCTCTCTTGTCTTAAACTATTAAATTAGACGGCTAGCGTGAATAGCTCTCGTGTAGCTTTGGACGAAATTTCCCCAAACAAACAATAACACTAATATATCTGGTAAACGTTACAAAAAATTTAACAAATAAGTAGTTTTTCTTTCAGTATAGAACAATATCTATCCACATTAAATATTTCTAACCAAGTAAACGTGGTTATATAAAACTCGTGTGTTTAACAGTTTTGTACCAGTTCTTTAACTTCGACTGGATTATGAAAACTAATGCGTCTGATTACGTGCACCCAGCCTGTTACAAGGCATCTAAACTTTGTGTGCTTTCAAAATTAAACACTGAAAATTAGGTAACTGAAAATATCTGGGTGTTATGTGTCGGGTATATCCATAACTGTTTTATGTAAAAAAGACTGATGAAACAGCAGCTAAATCTGTGGACAGAGCTGGCATTTATCCTGTACTGACAGTTCATTTAAATCCTCAGTCAAGGCAGTGAACAAAATTTTTTCCTGCACACAAAAAACGTTACAGAATTCCATTTGCTCCAAAAATAGAAAGTAACTTCCTGGGGTTTAAACCAATCATTGTATCTGCCATTGAAGATGATGAAGGTTATGTTTTCATCCCAGTGTGTTTATTTATGTGTGTTTGTCAGCAGGATTTGTCATGATCGGCTGAATGGATATAAACGAAAATTGGTATACTTTTGGACAATGATCTAACTTAGAAATGATTGGATGTTGGAGGGTCAAGGTTACAGCCATATCCGTTAACATGGGGATAGATTTTTTATACTATTTTTGTTTTATAACTCAGTCCAAGGATTTCGAATTCTGATGAAACATGGAGGACGTATGTAGAATATTATTCCTCATTGTTTTGCCACACTGGTTTGAGTTTATTGATAACCACGGACATACGAAGATATTTTCGTATTTTATGAGGGTCGAATTTGATCAATGTGGCAAACCATCTTTCCTAAACTCTCTACAGATGACGCAACTTGTAACTGTCAAAATTCAAGAGCTACGAAGCTTTTAAATTACGAAAATCTGTTAAATCGACTGCTGTTGGCTACTAGGGTTGAAAGGTGTACCTTAGTCATCGAAAACTATGTGAAAATTCAAAAGATTTGACGCCGTTTTCGTTACTCCACTTACAAGTCAAATTAAAAAGTTTAGATAACGATGCGAAGAGGTTGGTGAGCACGCACCTTGCGACTGATCACACACCTCCTGAAAAACATTCAAACACAATGACATTTAGAAAACCCTTGAAAAACACGGCTATTCGTTAAAACTTCTTAAAAATTGGTTCCCCCGTCGGTAGGCGGCGGGCGCGGATGTTTAAATTTCCCGCTCGCTGGTATTTGCTCTCAGACTCTATTCGGCGTGACCCGAGTCCAATGCGTGTACTCGGCGGGAGCAGGTGATCGAAATGCCGACGAACTCCTCTAGGGACGTCGAATCGAAGGACCCGCCGCCAACCGTTCGGGACTTTTCGCAACGGCTGCGTCTAAATGTACAATACGCCACAGCAAGCTGCTGTTGGACCACGCACGCGCGAAACAGGCCGAAAAAATGGGTTCCCCGTCGGTAGGCGGCGGGCGCGGGTATTTATATTTCCCACACGCATTGGCCTCGGGACACCTCGAACAGAGTCTGAGAGCAAATATCAGCGAGCGGGAAATTTAAACACTCGCACCCGCCGCCTACCGACGGGGTACCCCATTTTTTCGGCCTGTTTCGCGCGTGCGTGGACCAACAGCAACTTGCTCCAACGTGTCGGACGTCTAGACGCAGCCGTTGCGAAAAGTGCCCGAACGGTTGGCGGCGGGTCCTTCGATTCGACGTTCCTAGAGGATTTCGTCGGCATTTCGATCACCTTCTCCCGCGGAGTACCCGCAGTTTCTTTCTGCCCTTCGGACAGATATACTCGGTGGAACACGCTATGCGTGTTTCGACGTTGTTGTGGATGTAGATGCGGAAAGTGCCGTCGAGACTTGCGATAGACGTCGAAAGTTGTTTGATAGTCGCAAACGTTCTTTTCAAAGGAGTATTTTCACAACATTTCTACTGAAAACTGAGCACCAGTTTGACGGTACTTAGGGTAGCCACGCGGAACTCTCCCGCATAAGCTCTCGCCTTTTACCGCACATAGAAAGGCCGTACTATTGAGTCATGATGGCATTAAATGTAGTTTCCTTCTATATATAGGGAGCATAGTCTGTCTGAGACGGACTTAAAAGGGAGTACGGCTTTAAGAAATTTTCTCCCGTATTGAGTGATGCCAAAGCGGGCATCGATGTGAGATGAGTTCGGGGAAATTTGAAAAGTGGGAGGAATCGTCCAAATCACTTTGATAGTTAAAACGTTGTTTTAAGCGTTCATTTTCACCACTTTTCACTCAAAACTGAGCACCAATTTGGCGCAGCTCAGGGTTGCGATGCGGAACTTTCCCGCTTGGTCCTTCGACTTTTACTGCACTTTAAAATGCCGTACTATTAGGTTCTGATGGCATTAAATTTAGTTTCCTTCTCTATATAGGGGGCATAGTCTGTCTGAGACTGGATGGACACATTGTGTTCAGCCTCCTCTCACCTGTTAACCCGGCGTGCCCGGGACGTGTGGGCTGGTTACGGCCCGTTTCCACACAGGTGGTGAGTACTAGCGAAAACGACTGCCGTAGTGTAAAGAAATGGCCGAACAAAAAATGAAAGTGGCCGAGAGAGATTGCATGAACAAACGTAATGGTGCATTGAAACAATATATTGGGGCGAAAAGAACGTTGCGAGAAGTGATGGTTTTAAGAACACTGTGCGGCGTTTTCCTAGTAAGTTTGTCGTTCTACCCGTCGCGGTGGATACGACACCACCTGTAACGGTGGTTTTTGACGTGCCTCGGTGGAAGAAGTTACTGTCGTAAAATATACGGGTAGCTGTTTCCCTCTCAGTCAGAGGGGGGAGAAAAGCAGTACATCGTTATTCTTTTTTTTTTTATGCTCATAATCTGAACTAGTTTTGGGTCGGCCAGCATATTTGCAAGCCAGTTGGCAGCTGTGTAGGTCAAACATGTTCATTTATGGAAAGTTGAACTTTCAACTCTCAGATTGTAAGTTGGGTACCCTAACTACCAGGTCTAACTAAAATAGGAGTTGTTAGAGTCTTTTATTTATTACCCTGTTATTTAACTCTAAGTTTGTACTTCAGACTGTATTTCACTGCTTAAATATGCTCCAATGTGTGGTTGATCATATCAGGACTTTAGCAGGTTCTTAATGTTTGATGAAAGAGTGCACATACAGCATACCTTTTTCAGAATTTCTACAGATAAATTTGAGAAGTCTGTTTACTTACTTATCACATCTAATTTATTTTATTTCTATACAATGCCTTTATGTTCCTCTCACCCAAAATACAAGTTCTTTCAAGAGTTTCACACCCAACTTTATATTACTAAAGTTATTATCCACTCACTAAGATTGTCCATGTTCTTATAAGTTTAAAACAAAATCTCAACAATTCCTACGTTTTAGTATTATCATCAGACATGGAAAGTTACTACAGTGCAGTTACTGTAAATATACCCATTGAAAAGGTTTCAAAACAGGCTTTTAAAAGATCACAACCAGTGGTGGGGTTCGCAGGGGTTCGCGCGAACCCGTTCTTAAAAATTTTTGAGCTTAGCGAACTCGTTGATGGCTTCAATTATACCGTCGAATTGTTGATGTCGTGGAAACTGATTGCGTCACACTTCATCACACATTTCGACAAGAAAGATTTAATGAGAAAATCACAGACCGTATTATTGACAAAGTTCGTCAAGTGAATGCAGTCAGTTTCTTAATTGTCCATACGTTGAACCCCATCTCGTCGATGTAGATGACACGGGGTGCGCGAAGTGCCGTCTCCATGAACCACAGGGCATAGTCTTTCCTTTCAGCCTTCACGTTATTATTGAGGCCTTCCCTTGAGAGAACCCCTTCTTAAAATTTTTGAATCCCACCACTGATCACAACTATTATAAACTATTTATCACTACCTTCTGCTTTGCGAACTTACTGTAAAATTAATTTTTTTTACCTCCTGTTCTAATTATACCTAACTGTTGAATCTTTCCAAACATTGTTTCATGCTTTTTTATCCGTTTGTGTTTGAAATGTACAAAGATAAAGATTTACTTTTCACCATAATTTAGTTGATGAAAGGTGCAGTATATTCTTTAGCTTGAATATAATTAGTAATTTATTATTTTTATTTACTGAGTTTTGGTTTTAAAAATAAACATAGAAGTCTTAAAATTAATGTGTTTTCTTAATATGTTGATATGTTATAAAGTGTAAGAGGATACACAGTGCATATTCCACCTTAATGCAGTTTGGTAGAGTGCAGTCCAATTAACCATTCGCTGAATAATAATTTGATTTATAGATCATTTTTTACTTTAATGCTGTTGAAGTGTATTTGTAATGTTTATCTAACAATATAGTCAGTCTGAGATGTCCACTTCATTCATTGTTATGTTATTTGTGTATTTTGTTTTTAAAAAAAGTGATGTTAGAAGAAATTCTGAAATAGCTGTTCTTTTGTAAAGAACATGACTTGAGTGTGCATATGCTTTTTTCTTCAGGTATTCATCCTGTTGGAAACATTGGATGAGAAGAAGGCTCCTTCTGGTGGCCACTGTTAGGTGCCTACTTGACATACCCATTATACTTTTGGGACCTAAACTGTGTCTTCTCAGTGTTTTTTTAACTGGTATTCTAAGAAATGTCAAAGAAAACCCCTTCCTAGACATTGTATCTCCAAACGACTCTTGGTCCTTTTTTTTTGTAGAGCATTGTAGATCTCTCTCTGGATTTCATGGCTATATTTCAACTGCACTGTGACAGATCAGAACGGAAATGAAATGAAGTGTTGAGATGCAGCTAAGAATTTTTTCTCACAAGTCTTGTGTGACAAGAAGTTAAATCTGCCATGAAAGATATTTATGTCTTTGCTCAGTATAATGGTTGGAAAGAAAGATGGCACCAATTAATTCAAGCATTTGATCTGCAAGTAGAGAGAAATGCTTTAAAGGTAATAGATCCAAATAAATTGAATTTTCACATTTTAATATTTTATTCCTGTTGTTTTATTTCTCTGATAAATTAATATATTATTTAGATAGGTTTTGTTGTCATATTTACTTTTGACTAGAAATAACTGAAGAAATGTATAAACAATGTAAAAAATATGTTTAGCATAATAGCTTATTTATTTCACTTTTCTAAGACAAACTTTGATATCTGTTTTTAGTGCTCATATTAAGGCTAGTAAAATGAGCAATGCTTATCTGCCTTTTTCTCTACCATCTTCTCATACATAAAGTGATAAAATGAATCTAAACCAATTTTCATAGACATCCAATATTTAAATTTATGTAATTGGTACTGCTTTATGAATGTGTTAAAAACACATTTAGAACATCACATGCATTTGTATCTTTATAAATAAACATTTGGTTGCTAAAGTTATTCCTGTATGATTTGTGTTATAACCAGTTCTTGGTTGTGACACAAGTCATGATACTGGAAAGAGAAAACCAATAGATATTAATAAGGTGGAAGCTAAAGCAACAGCCTATTGTGTTGGTGGAACTTATCATAACTAACATTTGTGATAATGTAATGAACCATAAAGGAAAATTTTCAAGCCGGTGTGATTCACCATGTCACATGTTGCATTGGTTGTATACTCTTGTTATAGTAAATGGGAAACACACAGAACACCTGATCGAAGGTCAATGGTGACATCCTCCATAACTGCTTTCAGTTGTGTCTTGGAAGCTTGATTTCTACTGGTACAAAAGGCCAGGTTTTGGTTCTGCATATTATCATAGTCTCCTTATACATCTCAGATCACATTATAAAAACAGATTTGTTTCTTGTAAATCATACAGATGTCTGTTAGTGCTCTGTGAGACAAATAAATCCAGTTCTCTCCAAACCAAATCCAAAAAGTTCACTTTGTTAGTCCAGCTGGTAATTAGTTCCCCTTCAAGTTTATGTCCTGGACAAACTTACTTCTTGTATCTGAGAATGGCTGGTTATCTTCAGGTTAACCCAAGAAGATCGAAACATTGTTCTCTGCTTTATTAATAAAAGAGTTAATACCTATACCATCCATCCTCAGATACATTTTTACTTACCTCTTGCACTACCTATGGTACAGAGCTGCATGGTAAGATATCATTTCAAATGCTCAAACTATAGCAAAATGAACTTGCATTGAAAGTCATAAAAGTAATATTTTCCTCTCATTTTTAGGTTTTAAATCTGTAGTCCAGTGCTATACAGGAAGAGATCATGGCTTGTTACTGGATACTCTCCAGACAGTGGCATCCTGATGAGCATAAATATCCTGGGGAGAAGGAGGTAGCACAAGAGAAATTAATTGAGATATGAAGTGCTGTCTCAGATTAAGTCCAAGAGGCTGACTTGTAACAAAAAGTAACAAGATAATCCTGGGGCAATGCAAAACTAAGTAGGAATTTATAATGGATAAATTAAAATACATATCTGTTTCAGTATGACCACATCATACAAAGAATCTACTGATAAACTGTTCTAACTAGTCTAAATATCTGGTATCTACAAAACATTTCACTCATTCCTTTGTTTATATAATGTTTACAGTTAGTGAGATTTCTTCAGTATATTTGGTCTGAAGATTATTATTATTATTCTGTGTATTTTGAATAAGAATGGAAATTTCCACTATTGTTGGAAGAAAAGAACTTATGAATATGTTCAGTGAATTCGTCAAAGTACAGCTTTTAATAGTCAAAATACAGTACTGTGAAATTGATGGAGTATTTGGTTAACTAAATGTATTCTCCTTTAATAGAAAAGACTAAATATGCATTTATATTGGGTAGTTTTATGTGTAACTGATAATGGTTTATTTGTAAAAAAAAAAAAAAAAAATGTAGACTTGAATTCAAAGTTTGTGTTTTATGATGGTTCATTGCTTTTGGAAACTTTCTTTTGAGAAAATTCTCCTTCTGAATTAATTCCGTAAACCAGAGTGGATGCTGCCAGTATTCAGCCAAAAATCCTGATTTTATCCACCGAACAGTGACAGCATCTGACAATGTGTACGTCTCTTTTATGAAAACTAACCTGAACCATGTTATTGTCTGTAAAATTAAGAAAATTGAAATTTCATAAAGTATGGTGACAGTTTTAAGGGAATCATTATAATAATTCCAGCAAAATGTGCAACAAATTACAGGTTTAAAGAATTGTAGCACAACAAGTAATCACTTTTGGGGAGGATCCGATTTCTCAGTGTGTTTGTCTTTGAAGTTTCCTTCATGCACCATTCAAACTTAATTTCCAAGAAAAAGAAACAAAACAATTTGATACCAGTTTAAGTTATTGGTAGTAATAAGTAGAAGGGAAAATATAATGGAATATTTAGGTTTAGAACTACCTGGATGATAGTTGTTGAAACATAAGTAGAAAGACAAGTGTACAAAGTTAAGTATTATTTTTTGGACAAGTATTCAAAATCTCTTAGAAAAGCTTCTTTTATTTATATATCATAGTTTAAAATAATTTTTTCTAGGCAAGACAGTAAGTTAACCAAACTCAATACAGAATAATAACAATTATTTATATGAGGAAAATTTTGTAATTCATCATATCTATTATTTCCTTGGATCTGAGGTACTACTATTGAATTATGAGGTCCATATTTTCCTTAGCTGTAGAGCATACTTTGATAGCAGGTTTGAAGATTTTTCATGTTATGGATTACTTACAGATGTTTTTCTTTTCTTTTACTTGTTTTTAGAACTACATAAAATATCTTACCAAAACACAGTAACATATGTTACTCAGACTGTTTATTTAACAAATGAAGGTTTCCATTAATGCTACACCAGCCAAGTTAAAATTATGTCCCTTGTGGCTTTTTCTTTTCTGTTGTTGTCAAGATGTTTTCTTTACTGTGATGTTGAATTAAGAATAATTTTGGTATTTCAAAGTTATTACAGTGTATAGTATTTTTTCTTCAAATATAAGTATGTGAATATTTCAATTGTTGCACTAATCCAAACTCTCTACTGTTGTATTTGCTACATCTTCTCTTGGAAATATTAATTTTTACAAGTCAGAGCTGAAATATGCACTGTTCATTTAGTGCAGAAACAATCAAATATGAACATGTTGTCAGGTATAAACTAAAATGTTGTATAATATTCTGTGTGCCACTTTTGTCACTTTACGAATATGAATTTAAAGCTTTGGAAGAAAGTAAACTTGCAGTTGTGAAACTACTGTAGTTGGTTTTACATTCATCACTTTGGTTCATGATTATTAAGGATGTTACATTTGTCTAACATTGAGTCTTGTTAAAACTGTTACAGTTATCACTTCTAATCATTATAATTGTTCAAAATTAATTGATAGTGGTGATGTGTAGGTTTAAAATAGAACGTAACAAGCAAAATTACCCATTTATAGTGATGGTTGCTGTTTAAATAATCTAGCAAAAGTACGCATACCCAGTGACAGTTACTGTTTACGTTTGTCTTGCAAAAGTACTTGTCCCAAGTTACAGTTGCTGTTTAAATTAATTTTTCAATGTAAATAATTTCATAAACTTTTAAAATGTTAACTTTTTTGCAATCTTGGTTTCACTTAGAGCCAAAGCTCTGAGCTTTTTATACTTCACACCATAAAACAATTAATCACTTCAGTTGTGCTAGGTAGGAGCTGCTCAACAGTAACACATGGTAAATGTACATTTGTATTTCTTATAGTACGTCACATTTTGAAATGTTAATGATAGTCTGATAAATATAGAATATCATACTTGTGAAATAAAGTTTGGTATTAACATTATTCATACTTGTTTTACTATCATTTCAAAAGTGAATGTTAAACTTTACCCAAATGAACAGATCTTCAAATGGTACATGTTTCCAATGTATAAGAATTCAGAAGTTATTAACAGTTGCCAGTTTTAAACATAATGATAAAATAATGAGTATAAATTAATCTGTTGACAGTAACTGTTGACAGTAACTGCTAGAATGATAGTTGTACAAACAGAAACAGGTGTAGCACAAAGATGAACTCAATTTTACTTTTCTGGTATCTACGTGTAAACAGAAGGTTAACAATTGCTTTGTTCAGTGAACCAACGGTAATAACTTTGTATTAATTGTTAGTAATGTGTGTCCATTGCCTGTATATTTCACAAAGTGTTTGATTTTATACTTTTGTGGCAGATAGAAACAAAACTAAGTATGCTTTGTACATACTGGTTGACAAATAATTTTAAAGTAATTTTATGTAATATTAGAAAATGGTGCTTTATTTAAAACAAAGTACTCTAATAGATTAATAAACCTTAGTTACCACTTATTACATCACATTTAAAAGTCCTGCAAAATTACTAGGTGTAAATAAAAAGGTTTATGTTATTTTTTTAATTGAGAGAAACACTTTAAAATGTGACCCAAAAAAGGTTGTTTGTTATGTATTCCTCTTAAGCATTGCTTGTTGTGTAATGATATTTATGCCTAACAGTTTTGCACATCTATTTACAAGTAGTGGTTTAAGCCTATTGAATATCATTCGAATATTTTAAAATAGTAATACATAAAGGTAATTCAACATGAGTACACATCTAAATGAAATTGAAATCTCTTTAATATTATGTTAAGTTTTAGTTATTCATTGGGTCCTAGAAAATGTAAGAAATGTATGGTAATGAGGAAATGTATTTTTCTTAAAATTTATATTTGAAGACTTAGTCAAATAACTTTTATTATTGCTATTATTGGTTTATTAAAGGTGGCATACATGTAGATCATATCTTCTATTGCAAATGTCACAAAAAAGGTTTTTGTTGACAGTTTTAAGCTGTTTGTAAATTAATAATTATGTTACAGGTTAAATTGTTTAAGTATACAATAATATTCTTTCACACATGTAAGTTATAATCTATTTATATATTTTCTCAAGCCATTTCTTATTGCATAGGTTTAAGTATTAAGAGAAACATGTGAACCTCACAAAGTTAACAGGTGAATTCCATATCATGCACATTCCAGTATCTGGTCGAGACAAGTTCAGTATATTATATTTTCCAGTACATTGTACTTTATTATTATCATATACATTCTTGTATTCAAATAAATTCAATCAAATATTGATCCATTGAATAATTGTTTACTGTCTCCTTTAACAGGTTTAATCTTTATGATGCATTTACTTACACTTAACTTATTTCATCTGCCTTTTTAATTATTTATTTTACAGTGCATAAAGGAATTACATGAAGAATAATTCAGTACCATTGTAATAACAAACTTCTGAACAAAGCAAGTTAAGTGTATAGAACTGTTCCAAAATGCTCTTAAATGTAAAAAAAAAAAAAAAAAATTATTTTCTCTGTTCATGTCACAGTGTGTTACACTAATTATGTCACATGTGAAGTATGACAAAAAATGCAGTAATATGCAGTATAAGGTGTGAAAGAAATTATATTTTAAGTGTGAATAGTAATATTTCTTTTCTATTTATGATTCAATTATAGTAAATAATATAAGGCTGTATTAACTTTCACTTAGAAACATCTGACAGACTCATAGAAAAAGGAATGCATATTCTGTTTGCATTCAAACAGAGGTAATTAACATTCTTCAAATATTATGTCTAGTGATTTGAAAACAGAGCTCGAATTCCTTCCATCAGATATTTCAAATGATCACATAATGAACAACTAACCAAAATGTGTATACTTTAATGGTATTTGTTAATTTACCAGTACAGTGGCAACCTGCAGTTAGATTGTTAGAGTAGGGTGGTGGAATCCAGTCAGAAAACAAAGAACTCTTGTCAGTTGTAGGTTAATAACAATCATACAAAGAATAATAAGTAGGATGTCTCTTACTTTTGATATTAAACTTTTGCTGTTGTTTTGATTACTATAGTGGTTTCCAACACTGACAAACATTTTGAACATCTTTAATTGAATGTGTTACTGACTGATTGACAAATATGTTATGCTTCTAGAATCATTTTCATTATTTTGGTGTGATAAAACTGACTTTTCTTGGACATTAATGGAATTGCATATAAATATTCAAACTAGTGAAACAACTGCTATAATAAAATTTTTGAATTAGAATTATTTATGGTGATATTATGATATTAAATTATATTTTCAGTAAGGGACACTTGTACTGATGGAAATTTGTAACCAAGTTGATTCTGTTAATATGATTCTTATATGTACCTGTAAATTAATTAATTAAGATTTTGAAAAGATTGCTTTTTTGTGAATTTGTACTTTATGAAATTTGGAATAAGTCAAGTTTTCATGTAAATCCATACACTTAGAATGGGGAAATGAAGCCACGTTTTACTTCTACCTACAAAATTCTCACAGAATTGAAAATGTTGTCTCTACTATGCAAAAATAATTTATCTTTAGAACAATATTCATTAACAACGGATTATCTAATTGACACAAATGGATTTAATGTTTTTTAATTTTACAATTCTTGTAGTTTTTTAGACCATATTGAATTTGCTGAGTGAATTGCGTAAACACAATGTAAATTTGTGAGGATGTTACAGTAGTACTTCGGGCCTCTCACATTTAAAACTTTTCTTTATTTGGGGAATTATGTAGGTTCTTAATTTTGATGTCTCACTTGTGGAAGTAACATTTATGTTTCACTAGTTTTGGAGAAAACAAAGGACCAATTAAACATATATGTTTCAGTATATGTTAAATTTTATAATAACTGATATAAGCAAAAGGCGAGTGTAAATATAATTTAGCATACATTTTGTACGATATATTTTTTTTTTTAAATGTCTAACGTAATGTAGTAATATAGTATAAGTTTACCCGTTGATAGTATTACGTACGGTGAACTTTTCCTTAGTAAAGGAAAGCAAAAAACTTACAAAAGTTAGTGTTTACTTATTTAATGAATACAGGCTGTATTTTTTTATCTTATTATTATTTTTTCATTTATTTATTTTTGTGCTTAAAGTATATGTTGATCGGGTGGAAGTGTTTAGGACCATCTTCATCATATATGAGGTACCTCTCTAGTTTGCTTAATAATTCATTTTTCTTCCAATTTTTATCAAAATACTTTATTGTACTATATAGGAGTCTGTCTGGTGTGGTTGGTATGTTTGAATATTTGTGTAAATTTGAATGATGTTGCTCTGGAAACTGTATGCTGTTGTGAGGAGTGTGTTTTGGATTGTTTGTAACTTCGTTTTAATTGTTTTGTTGCTTACAGTTATCCATGCTGGAGCTGCATAGTCGATTACTGGTCTAATGTATGTTTTGTAAATGTTTAGTATGTTGTCTGTTCACTCCACTATTCTTGCCAGTTAGACTCTTAGTATAGTTGGTTCTTCACCATACTTTAATTTCACTTACATGGTTAATCCATGTTAATTTTGTGTCATAGGTTAGACCTAGAAATTTTTCCTATGTGGTAGGCAGAAGTAGTGTTCCATTCACATATATTTCATGCTGTAGTTTTTTGTATTGTATCAACTTTGTAAATATGACAAGTTGTGTTTTTGCTGTATTTATTTTTATTCTGTATTTTTGACAGTATTTGCCTATTCTATTTAGTTGTGGTTGTATGTTTGTGGCTACTATTGTTGGTGTTGTGGCACTTTTCCGGAGTGCCACATCATCAGCAAACTGTGAGGAAAATCCATGCTTAGGACCCTTCAATGGCAAATTGTTTACATAATGATGAATAGTATGGGGCTAACCACTCCTCCCTGAGAGACGCCAGCTTCTGGAGTAAAGTACTCAGAAAAGGTTTCCGCTACATTTTCTATTTTCCATAAAGCTAGATAACCAGCGAATAATTTTACACGGTAGTCCTATTTCATTTGTATAGAACCGTAGGCCATTTTACCATACAGTGTCAAATACTTTATCAATATCAAGAAAGCAGTCGACAGTGCATTGTTTTTGTCAAAGCTGTCGACTATCTCTTTAGTTAGTCTGACTAAGTGGTTAGTTGTTTGTCTAAATTTTCTGAATTCATTTTGTTCTTCTGGTAATTTTCATGTTATCTCCAAGAATGTGGAGAGTCTGTTACTGACTATTCTCTCAAGAATTTTGCCTACACAGCTGGTCAGGCTGATTATTTGGTAGCTATTAGGTTTATCTGCTGGCTTTCTTTCTTTATGGAACATTAATTTATTAGCATGTTTCCAAGAAACTGGGATGTATCCTGAGGACAGTGATAAGTTAAAAAAGTGCTTTTAGGTAGTCAAACAATTTCAGAGTGCCTTTTTTTAGGAGGATGGCTTATATCATCTTATATCATAAGATTTTTTTTATTATTGCTTCAAAAGTTCATGTATGGATATTTTTCATTAGGATCGTGTCTTCGTAGTTTATGATGTGTCTTATATTTGCCTCAGATATTCTTGTGAAAAAATTGTTTCAAATTGTTCTTTGTTGTTTAATGATATAATTTGTGACTTTGTTGTAAAAATAAGCATATATATTTGAATATGTATGTGTTTTAAATGTATTCTGTAGTTGGTTCACAGTTTGCCTCTGCACTGTGTCATTTGGGGCATACAGGGTTTTGGGAAAGGAAAGGCCTTGATGGCGAAATGTAACTTCGTTTGTTCGAAAGTGAAATGACTTATCTAACCATACATTATCTGTGCCATAAAATAATATGTATTCTCTTATCATAATTCAGCCTCGTAATTCAAATAATATACAAAATGATAAATCATTCTTTTCAAAATTAAAAAAAGTTCTATAGTTGCTACAGAAATTGTTCACAAACATCTTTTCTTCTAATATCGTATCATCAGTTGAGCTTGTACTTCTCAGTTTATACCTAAAATCATATCCTTACTGAAATAAATCCCTCTATGATTTAAACAGTTAGAAAGAATTGAAAACTTACATGACGCGTTTCCATCAGTAGACTATGAAATTTGGAAGTTAAAGTATAGGGAATGGTATACATCACTACAACCGATTTTGGGAAACAGCGATTGGCTAAAATCAATAAAAACGCTCTTTTACTCAAGTTACAAGAACAAATTGTTTCAATTTTATTTCAAACTATTGTGCTTTTCCAGCTTTGTGGCTAAGGGTGCCATATAACACTCATATAAATAAATATATTCACAATCATTACTAGTTGCGTTAGAACTGCAACTTAAAACCAAAATAAAATTCGTGACTTTAATTTATATGTACAAAATGGAATAAATTAAAAGATGTTGATAGATATTAAACTGAAGTTTTAATGTTTGGAAATACAAATGAAAGTTTGTTGAGTTTTTTTACATAAATTTATTTTATTTGGTATTTTTATTCATTCATTTCACTTTGTAATTAAAGGTATTAAAACACTTAAGTCAATTAATTATGTAGTTTTTTAACTGTAGTACTAAGATTTAATCTTCTAGTCTGATGATTGTTTATTGAGAAAGTTTAAGTATTTTTGTAAAAGTTAAAGTAAACTTGTATACATTTACTTTGTATTTATTAACGTTAATGGCATTACTGTAGTGAAGTCCCTGTTGTATTTTACAGGCAATGTATTTATTATATAAAATTGTTACCAACTTATGTAATAATAATGACTTAGCTGCTTAACTCAAAAAATATCACAGAAACTCAACAAGAAACTGAATGTAAAAGAAACAGTTTGAAGGTCAAGTACAAGAGGTGTGAATGAAGTTAGAAGGTCTGAAGAGAAAGAAGGGTGATGAAGTACACCATTAATAACATTTCACTACAGAAAGCCCTGCTAGTATTTAGAAACATTGTTGTCACGTGTTGAGCCAAGTAAATAAATAACTTGAGTAGTTTTTTATGTAGTTAATTTTTGTCTTATATGAATAAATGTTATTAATTCTTAACTATCACAAAAATTAATTTTCGTTAAATAAGGAGATGGAAACTTTCTTGATATTTCAATAAGTAATGTTTCACAGGTGGTTAAACACAAAATACACATGCACTGTTATTCTGTAAAAGATAACATGCAATAAATTAATCAAGCAACAAATAATGTTTAACATTAATAATTTTTATAATGCTCCTCTATAGATTTACCATGAGCAAAACTTCAAAACTTAATTATTATTTTAATCAGTTTTAGGGTAAATCATTGTGTAGTTTTACATAACTACAAAAGTTTTGAAGATTTACAAGTACTAGGGAAACCGATGGGATCACAAGGTATGTTTTTGTCAAGGATTGGAAAGTTATAGTTGAAGACAACTCTCTAGTTAGAAAAAGTAGTGTGTGTAGTGAATAGGAGCAAAAAAAAACAAAAAACTTATGCTATCCTCCTGGTACAGGATATCGCTGATATAGCCAGATAGTTAAGGATTGTAGTAGCAGCACAGTTTTAGTGCTGATGTTGAGGATAGTGAGGTAAGGAAAGATGGATCTAAAAAGCTTATTGATGAGTATAATTTAAGAAAAGGTGTCAGTTTGATATTGTCAAGAATAAATTCTGGGGATAAGGTACTAACTAGGCCACTATGATTGAATGTCTGGCTTTGATCAATATGTAGGGATGAAAAAATAGGTTGGCTAAATTTGTAGGGTAGTTTTAATAGGAAGGTTAATCTTTTTGGAATGTATGGTTTACACATAAAAAAGCAGGAGTTAGCATGTTAGCAAAGGCTCTTCACTTAGCTCTAGTGGTAAATTTAAACTAGGGTTAAACAGAGGTGTGGGCTATGATATTAGTAACACTAGAAATATAATTGATAGGAAAACATGTACAACAGGCATAATATATTTAACTAATTGTTGCTATTGCAATGCTAGATATATTAGAAATAAATCAGTTCAAAGCAGTTGTGGAAACTGAGTATTTTGATATTATGGGTATTGGTGAAATGTGGTTGGATATTTACAACTTTGATTATGGAATTTTTTTCAAAATACCAGACTACAGATTATTTACTAGAGATAGAGTATGAAAAATAAGGGGGGAGTAGCTTTATATGTGAGGAGTGAAATGCATCCTGTTGAGTTGGATCATATTAAAGAAAACAGTGATAAGTTTGAGTCAATTTAGGTTAGTGTTAGTAGATATAGATGGAAAAGTCTTGTAATTGAGATTTGTTATAGATCATGATATCAGAATGTAGAAGTTAATCAGAAACTGTATAATGAGATCAGAATGGTACCTGAAAAGGATGTTATTATGGGATACTTTAATTTTAGTGGTATTGATTGGAGAATTTTCAGTTTGACAGTGAGGGGGATAGGTTTTTGAAAACTTATAAATACTTTTATATACCAGCTGGTGTCAGAACCTACAAATGAGGAAGCTAGATTTAATATTATCATCTTATGTTAATATGATAAACAGAAGTTGTGACTGGTGAGCATGTAAGTGCAAGTAGCCATTGCACTATTAGGTTTAGAATTTTACTGCTTGTAGAATTTAAAACCGATGTAACCCTGCTTCTAAATTTCAGGAAAGCCAATTTTTATGGAATGAGACATGATCTGGGATCCATAGATTGGACTAAAAGTTGGGATCTTGAAACATTCATTTGCATGCAGACCATACATATTCCCTACAGAAAAAATAGGGTAGAAAAGTATGGTTTAGTATAGGCTTAAGAAACCATATTATGGATAAACATAAACATTCAAGAAATTCAAACTTACTGTAAATAATAAGAACTTGGAAGACTGTAGGATATCAAGAGAACAGGTTAAAAAGGAAAACATAAGGGCAAAAACTGTATATGAAAGAGCATTAGCTGAGAGATTGAAATCAAACAATTAGGAATTTCTAGTTATGTGATTGGTAAGCAAAATGTTAGAATGGGGATTGAGCATCTTAAAAGTGATAGTGGGAAGCTGATCTTGGAAGATTACAAGATCATAAACTTGTTAAATTATGCGTTCTTTTCAATTTTTATAAAGGAAAATTAAAGTGTTATGCCTCAACTAGAGTACGTAATGTATAAGAAAAGTATTGAAATAACAGTTTTAATTTTTCTTTCTGAAATTGTGATAAAAGTTGGGAAACCTCAAAACTGTTAAGTTCCTGGGCCAGACAACTTTTATTCTGGAGTTTTAAAGAAACATAAAGAATTTATTTTTGAATAACTAGCTAATAGTTTTTATAGATTATTAAGTAGTGAAAGAAGACTGGAAGTTGACTAATGTTAGTTTAATATTTAAAGAAGGTGATGCACATTGTCCAAGCAATTATAGGCCAGTTAGTCTTACATCAGTGGTTGGAAGGATTTTGGAGATTGTGATTAAAGGTGCATTGCAGGATCACTTAAAGTAGTTTGACATAATGTCAGAGCCAGTGTGGTGTCACTGAGGGAATATCTTGTTTAACAAACATTCTGACATTCTTTGAGAATGTTACTGAAAGAGTTTGTGAAGGATATTCTGTGGATATAGTTTACATTGATTTTCAGAAAGCATTTGATAAGAAGTGACTAACAAAAGACTTGTTATAAAACTAACTGTATGGGTGTGGGGAAATGTTATTAAACTGGTTAGAAAATTGGTTGGAGAGTAGTGAGAAATGGAATTATATCTGACTAGATTATAGTTGTAAATTGTGTTCTTCAGGGCTTTGTGTTGGGTCCTTTGTATTGCCAGTCAGTTTACCATTTTAAGTTTAACTAACACTTTAGTTTTGTGAACAATGTAATCATGGGTTTTCAAATGAGTAGGTTTTATTCCATGGTTACAATTAAATATGTTTATTATCAATATTATTATTATCATTACGCTTATTATCGTAAACAGATATTAAGAATAACTTTAAGTTAATTGGACAATACATTTTAGACTTGTTAATTCAACACACTTATTACTTATTTTCCCCTCGGTGTGGATTCCTGTACGTGGTGAGGGACCTCCCAGGAAGGTTCTGTTCTGTCTGGTTACCTTCTCTGGGATCTAAACATCCACCCACGTGTTTGCCGTGCGTGGCGACCCGTGAAGGGGAGGAAAGGATCTTGGTGGTTGAGGGGTCCAACCCTAACACACCACTTTGGCCTCGAATTCCTGTAGACAGGCGGCCTTTGGGTGGCCCCCCTTGGGTCAATCGGCTGGTCCACTTGGGCTAGAGTCAACCAAGTACCAGTGTTGGAAGTTCTCAACGGGTGTTGTAGACATTGTGCCTGATGCTGGTGTTTGGGAATAGTGCTCACGAAACCCTGGCGTTGTTGCATTGTCCTTGTAGTGCGTCCCCTTGTAGGGCTCCATGGTGGGTGGGTCAGTGGGTACCGAAATTTTTCCTTTTCCTATGGATCCTCCAAAAAATTTAAATAAAATTGTGAAAAAAACAGTCGATGGGTAAGCGACCACGTCTTGAAGACTCTGAACAGCAATCTTCAACATCTGTAACACACGTACCTCATTTTTTTATATTACATTATCTTTCGGAAAAACCTTTAGGGCAAATGTCCCCCTTTTTTATTCAGAAGGGACTAGAGGGACTTGTTGGCTCTCCAAAGTCAGTAAAGAAGCTTCGATCTGGAGACATATTGGTTGAAACATCCACACCACAACACAGTGAACTCCTCTTGAATTCAAAGGCAATTGGGGATATACCTATTGAGTTTACACCTCATGCTACTTTGAATTCTTCACGAGGAGTTATTGTTGAGAGGGATTTGAAGAACGTTCCCGAGTCAGAGATTCTCGCTGGTCTCTCCACTCAAGGAGTTTCTGCAGTGAAGCGCATCTCCACTCTTAAAGATGGAGTTACACTGCCAACAAATACCCTTGTGTTGACATTTACTTCATCACGTTCACCTGCCACCATCAAGGCAGGTTATCTCATTTGCAGGGTTCGGTCACACATTCCAAACCCTCTTTGATGTTTCCAATGTCAGAGATTCGGCCACTCAAATACATCATGTCGTGGTTCCCTGACATGTGCTTGTTGTGGAGGCAAGGACCACGATGCCTATGAATGTGACATGGACCCAAATTGCGTCAACTGCAATGGTTCTCAACCCTCTTACTTTCGTTCTTGCCCAAAATGGTTGGAGGCAAAAGAGGTGCAGCATTTGAAAACTATACATAACATTAGTTATCCTGAGGCTCGGAAATTGCTGCCCACCACTCCATCTCGGACATATGCTGCTGCACTTCATTCCACAACTACAGTGGGATGCAGATAGATCTCTCCGTGCCTCCAAGAGAATCGTTTTCAAAAAAAATGAAAAGCCTTTTGACCTTCGTGGTTAAAAAGATTCATGAATCGACTTTCACACCCATCTCTGTTCCTCCCATACCTTCCAACAAACCACAAGATTCACGTCCTTCAGTTTCAAATACAGACATTTGTTTTGATACATCTTTTTCTCCCACCCCAAGAGGCAAAACAATTATTCGTTTGCGTCCTCAGTCACTGGACTCCCCTTCCAATAACAAAGACCTGCCCATTTGACCCAGGGCAGGATCCATGGAGGTTGGTATACTTCTTCCGACTAAGGACAGTAAAGAAAAAAGGCGTGGTCGTAAACAGAAGGGCTCTCCAGCCACTTCACCTACCCGTTCTTAAAAATGCCCACCTTGATACAATAGAACTGTCGAGGTTTACGTTCTAATCTGGATGATATCAAAACACTGATTGCTTCCTACCATCCTGTTTGTCTTTCCTTACAAGAAACATTTCTCAAACCTGCTGATACAGTCTCCATTCGGCAGTTTTCTCTGTACAGAAATGACAGGCATGTGTGATGTACATGGAGGGGTAGCACTATTGGTTGATCAGCATGTGCCCACCCTGTCTTTGTCACTCAACACACCCTTGGAGGCCGTAGCCATCCGTGTTTCCTTGGGTCATACCATCACTGTTTGTTCTCTGTACCTGTCCCCTGGAGAGACATATGATCAATCAGACCTTGGTGCTCTCGTTGAACAGTTGCCGTCTCCATTTCTAATCCTGGGAGATTTTAGTGGACATCATCCCCTCTGGGGAAGTGCTGTTATTGATGGGAGGGGTCGATCTGTAGAGCGTATGGTCTCTGATCACAATCTTTCTCTTTTCAATACTAGTTCTTCCACTTACTTTCATGCACCAAGTTAGTCCTTTACCGCTATTGATCTCTCGGATTGCTCCCCTTCATTATTCTCCCATTTTTCATGGAGGGTTGACAGTTATCCACTAAGCAGTGATCATTTTCCTATCCTTTTGAGAGAGACTGCCCGTGGTCGATGCCATCCTACCCGCGTGCCCCGGTGGAAGCTAGATCAGGCAGACTGGTCCACTTTCACTGCTCTCGCAGAACTTGATCCTGCCATCGTAAATCAGCCATCAATAGACGACTGTGTAGCAGCGGTAACTGGCTTTATTATACAAGCACATGCTCAGTGTATTCCTAAAACCTCGACACGTTTTCCACGTTATCCTCATCCGTGGTGGAATCCTGCTTGCCACTTAGCACGGAAGGGTGAAAAACGGGCCTGGGATACTTTTCGTAGATATCCCACACTTTCAAACCGTGTTGCTTTTCAACGGGCCTGTGTACATGTTAGGTGGGTAAGACGTCAAAGCCAGAAGGAATCTTGGATTAAGTTCACAATTAGATATCTTTAACCACCAGTTCCAAAATCATATGGGACAGGATTCGAAAGGTTAATGGGCACTACAATTTAGTCCCCCTCTTGAGCTTACTCTCTGATTGTCAGGAGGTGGCTGATGTCCGGAGCATCGCTGATACTCTAGGTGAAAGCTTTTGCCGGGTATCTAGCACTTCTGCTTGTTCCTCCACCTTCTTGGCCATCAAGACTCGGGCAGAGCGATTACCTCTTTCCTTTCGAACTGACTGTTTCTTTGACTATAATTGTTCCTTTACCCTGGTGGAACTGAAAATGGCCCTTCATCGGTCTACTAGTACATCTGTTGGATCTGATGATGTTCATTATGACATGCTGCATCATCTATCTCCTGCTTCTCTTGATGTCCTTCTGATTGTCTTTAACCGGATCTGGCAGGAGAATGTTTTTCCTGATACCTGGCGCCAGGCTATTATGTAACCTTTCTCTAAGCCAGGGAAAGATCCCAAGATTCCTTCAAACTACCGTTCAATTGCTTTGACGAGCTGTCTCTGTAAGATCTTAGAAAGAATGGTTAATGCTCGTCTTGTTTGGTTCCTCGAATCAAACAATCTCCTCTCGCCCACCCAATGTGGGTTCCGACGACAGCACTCCAGCACAGACCACCTAATTCGTCTTGAAACATCTATCAGAGAAGCCTTTCTCAAACGCCAACATCTTGTATCAATATTCTTTGACATAGAGAAGGCTTACGACACAACATGGAGGTCTGGCGTTTTGCGAGACCTCCATACATATGGAGCCATTTACCCATGTTTATTAAATTTTTTTTAATGGACAGGAGATTCCAAGTTCGTGTGGTTTCGACACTTTCCCGTTTTTTTGTACAGGAACTTGAAGTCCCTCAAGGCTGTGTATTGAGTGTCACACTTTTCAGTATAAAGATAAATGCCATCACTGAACAACTCCCTCTCACTGTTGCGAATGGGCTGTATGTCGACGAGTTTCACATCTCATTTCAGTCGTCAAACATGAAATACATTAAGCGGCAACTACAAACTGCCCTCAATCGTGTACTGAAGTGGACTCTGGCGAACGGCTTTAATTTCTTTCTCTCTAAAACCGTATGCATGCACTTTTGCCGTCAACAGGGTATTCACCCTGATCTTTAACTTCATATCGGTGAAGTTTTGCTGCCAGTGGTCCCTGAGACCAAGTTCTTGGGGCTTATCTTTGATCGTAAACTGACCTTTATACCACACTTAAAGCAGCTTCGGGTCAAATGCACAAGAGCACTGAACATTCTTCGTGTCCTCTCTTCTTCCAGTTGGGGAGCAAATCCATGCTCAATGTTAAAGGTATATCGTACTCTTATTCGATCAAAACTTGACTATGGATCAATGGTCTATGGCTCTGTCAGACCCTCGGCCTTAAAGATGCTGAACCCTATTCATCATCAAGGACTTCGACTCTGCACTGGGGCTTTCCGTACCTCTCCAGTTGAAAGCTTATACGTTGAATCTCACGAACCTTCTCTGCACATTCGCCGTTTGCAACTATCTTTACAATATACTTCGAAACTTCGTTCCTTACCAAAGCATCCCACCTGGAAATGTGTTTTCCTTCCTCGGTGGGCAGTACTTTTTCAGAACAGACGATCTGTCATTGCTCCGTTTGGCCTTCGCATCCGGGCGCAATTGGATGAATTGGGTCTGTCCTTGGATAACATTGCAGATTCCACAAGTCAGCCCATTCCACCATGGCTTATTACAGCCCCCAAATTTGACCTTTCTTTCGGTCCCCTAAAAAAGGCAGATACTCCAGATTGGAAGTACCGTCTTTTATTTAATGAATATCTTTCAAACAATCATTCAGTTCCCATTTATACAGATGGTTCCAAATCAGGTAATACAGTGGGCTCTGCTATGGTTTGCTGTGGTTCAGTAGCTTCTGTGTTCACTGTTGAATTGTATGTCATATCTCTTGCCCTGGATCATATTGCAGCTGAGCAGTACTCCAACTACACTATTTATACTGATTCGCTTAGTTCTATACTGGCCTTGGAATCGCTACACGTTGGCTCACATCCTGTTCTCGCTGATATTCAAAACCGACTGGCCCATTTCTCATTAACAGCTACTTCAATCCAGTTTTTCTGGATACCAGGCCATGTTGGTATTCGCGGGAACGAGCTTGCAGACACAGCAGCTAAATCTATCTGCTCCGGCACTATCATCCCTGTGCCTATTCCGTACATGGACTATGGTCTTGTCTTCAAGGATCGGCTCCGTGCCAGCTGGCAGTCCACTTGGAGTGAGCAACGTGACAACAAGCTTTTTCAAATCAAACCATATATTAGACTTTGGCCATCTAGCTTCCGTAAAGTTCGGAAGGAGGAAGTTGTTCTCACTAGGCTATGCATTGGTCACAGTTTTTTAACTCATCGTTTTCTTTTATCTGGAACTGATGCACCAATGTGTAGTTTGTGTAACACTCAAATCACTATCAGCCACGTTTTACTTTCTTGCCATCGTTACAATTCTCAACGACGGCAATATTTTAAACATGTTTTTTCCCAGGGTCTATCTGTAACATTGGACAGTGTTATTGGTGATGGTGACTTTGTCCACCTTGATAAAGTTTTTAATTTTTTAATGGCCATTAATCTTTTTAATCTCATTTAAGTGTTGGATATTTATTCATTACACCTTTTTAATTGTGGTTCCTTTCTTACAGTTTTAATCTCTCTCATTCAATTTGACATTGGAAAATGGCCACAACATTAAATAACTCGACACCAGGACTGGAAAAGCCAACTTCAGGTGACTAACGCTACTGTTTGAACCATCCGTTTGAACTACCCGTTAGTCATCCTGGCGAGTTGTTATTACACTTTTACTGCATATCATTTTACACTTTTATTACTTTACCTTTTAGTACTGGCCATAATGACTCATAACCTGGAACCAGGACTGGAAAGACCAACTTCAGGTGACTGACGGTGGTTTTTATATTTACCTGTTAGTCTTCCTGGCGGGTTATGATCATTACCATTCTGCTACAGGTAGTCCTTTACAACTTTGTAGACTGGATGTCAACATTGGTTTTTACGCCATTTTCTGTTTTAATTGCCGTTTTGCTTTTATCTTTAATTATTTTTACAAATTTTACTCCATTTACTTGACTTTTATCTTTTTACTGGACATTTGGCTACTCATTGTTACAATTTTGCTATGTATCTTTTAAAACTTCTATTCTTTTACATTTTGATAGTGGTTGCTATGACACATAACCCGGAACAAGGACTGGAAAGACCAACTTCAGGTGACTGACGGTGGTTCTTGAACTTACCTGTTAGTCTTCCTGGCGGGTTATGATCATTACCATTTTGCTAGAGTAAATACCTTACAACTTCTTATACTCTGCCTTCTATCTTAACATTGTAGACTAGGTGTCAACATTGGTTTTATACTTTTTTGTTTTACCTTCATTTCTTTTTATGTCTTTTACTACATTTACTTTATTTTTATCTTTTTACCGGATGTTTGGCGCAGATAGCTTCGCTGCTTTGTGCCATGAAACACTAAATCAATCAATCAATCAATTACTTATTTTCTGCCTGCACTGATTACATAGTTTGTTCACAAGAGAAATTTTTAAAAATTGATAGTATGGGTAACTACAGTGAAACTAGAACAAAGTTATCGTAAACCACTGAGACTACATCAGAGAAATGTATCACAGCCATACTGTTTTCTCAGGTTCACATGTTAGGTTAGGTTTGTTCAGTATCTAAATGATAATTTATACATGCATCTTAAAAGATAATGTAAAACTAGTGATGACGAGATAATGCTCTTCTATGTAAAGTGTTTTCTAGGCATATAAATTAAAACTAGGTTAATCATATGAAACACAATACTGTAATTTATTAGCAGAATGCACAAAATAAACTGATAAATAACATCATTCAAGTGTTATGAATCTGTACTGTAATACTTCCTTTCACAAAAGGCTGATTCTTGGATCTAGTTGTGTCAATTATTTGTCTATATGATAAACACACCATTCATATGGAAGCACAAGATTCTTACAGACCTACATACTAGTAGTATCTTTTGATGAATCTAGGGTGGTAATTCATTGTTCAGATGACACGCACACATTTCACTAGAAAGAAACAATGGATGCTTACAGTTCTACATATTACTTTGGCCATCTGATTGTTGAATTTGTATTAATTCCTTGTTCAAATGATATGCACAAATTTCATTAAAGAGAAGTAACAAATGCTTTTAGTTTGACATATTTGTGTGATTTAAAAAGAAATGGAAACAGGTTGTAACAGTTTTAGCAAAATAGTGAACAACAGTTAAAACTATTATTATAGAACGTTGAGTCAGGAAAACATGTAGGTTCAAGAAGTCTTGATACAAAAAAATTCCTATAACCTGAGCACTTGTTTTTAAACTGATTTTCAGTTTGGTTCTAAAGACGAAAGGTCAATGTTTCAAAATTTGCTCATCATTTTACATACTTTGTGTTAAATATTCAATTTACCTTTCAGTATATTTACAATCATTACTTAAGTATGCCACGGTTATAAACTTTTATCATAAATTCTGTTACACATTTTGAACTTGAAAGTTTTTGTGACCTATTTCCACAGCCACACTTATTGTTTCACAACAGTTTTTAAAGTCTGTAGAAAAACAACTGTTTCTGTGAATATGACTTGTGTATTTGACACTGGATCAGTCTGCACAATTACAGCCTTCACAATATGTGTGCTTTGCTGCAAGTAATTATAAAAGGGAAAAGTACTTAACATATTCTGAAAACAAAACTATATTTAATACAGTGCTTATAATTGTAAGCAAAAATGTTTAATTGAACTTTACATTTGATACATGCTATCAAAGATATTTGTATGAAATATGTTTGAAAATCTTGTTGTATTTGATGTATTTGAAATAAGTTTTCAAAACTACAGTAAACATGCCTCAGGTTGATATTGCCAAAAACTTTATACTCATTAGATATTCAAGCTGACTTCAGGTTATATGTGTTGTTTACCTTAGGTGTTAATTTCTGTATCTGATATAAATAACATTTATATGTGTTGTTTACCTTAGGTGTTAATTTCTGCATCTGGTGTAATGACATTTATAATCTTTCAAAGGTACACTGGATATTTACATCTAAACAACATGGGTATTTAATTATTAGCTAGGATTCTCTATAGTTTTGATAGAAGAGTACACTTTGGAGGGGTGGTGATGGGCTTGAGATGGGCTAAAAAATCCATTCATAAATGATTTATAGAAGCTTTAAGGAATTAAGAAAACCTGTCTTGTTTGAAACATTAGATTTTGGAGAAAAATAAATCACACACACAAAAACATTCCAACTTCTATTAATAAATGGGACAGTTGGTGAATATCTTCTCAGTTAAAATGGTCTTTTGCTTGTATAGCCAAGTATTTTATATAATAAATAACACATGATCTATGCAACCTTTTACACATGTTGGTGAGAAGTGACGAAGTTAACGAGAGATTCTGTGAACATATTGTTAATGGAAATTTTGATATTGCAATGACAAAAACAATATTTTTCACAAAACTAGTTGCCCTAAAGATTGATCCATGTGAATAACTAAAGCACAAACACGTAGCATGTTCAAGAAAGACATTACAAATAAATTTTAATGGCAAATCCCGAATTTTCCAAAATAAATCTGACCATATCCATTCCCTCTCTTTACTTGATCACTCACCAAATCAGATTACAAGTATCCAGAGAAGTATCTTCTACATCTTACAACAATAAAGTTTCATATATAGAAGGAAGTATAAAGTACAATACAACTATTTCATGAAACTATGGATATGATTCTTTGAATCTTAACCCATTCATAGATATCCCTCTTTGTGTGACACTTAGGCAAGAGTCTGCATGATATATTTCAACTAAGGATATGCTGCAACTAGTCAGTAACATTTTAGTGATTAGCTTTCATTATGCTCCAAATGCCATGTGTGATGTGTAGAAATTTACACACACATATTTGGTGAAGTAATACAATAGTATTATGATGTTTAACAACTAAGTTACTGCTATAATGAAATTATATAATATATAATCTTCTTTATTGTTGACATGAATTTGCTTGTATTTAGCAAAACCAAGCTTTGTGTATCTGCAGCATTGTTGCCCTTGCAAAAGATGCTATTAAAAAGCTGTCATGTCCAAAGCATAGCACTCCTTCATGCACATTTTCCATAAACCATACAGTATATGAAGATGGGGCTTTCACAATACATGTTAGAACAGTGCAACAGCATATATAATTTTTAAGCGTTGCTTCTGGTGGCTTGAATGTTATTTATTATTTTGTACTAGTATTTGCATTTGTTTCATTCTTCACCTTCTTAACCCTATTACTATGTGTAGGGGTCAGGGGATGTTAATACATTTGTAGATTTACATAACTTTTATTGAACCACTATTTTATGAATACATGTGGTATCAGATTGTATATTGTAATTCAAATTTAATATTATACAATAGTTAATTAATTAATTAATTTAAAAATAAATACTAAAACAAATTCCTGAATATCAATTTTTGTGCGTCACATATCATACTGAATGCTTCTTTGGTTTAAATTATACAATTGTGATGTCCAAAGGCAAAGTTTATAGTATTTAACAAATAGAAATTTAAATTACAAAATTTCGACAAGCTAGAATATATAATAAAAAATAAGAATCAGAATCAAAAAAGTTGGTTCTGCCCATTTCTTCTTTCTTTGGAAATGATTGTTTACATGTGCTTACTTTGCTTTATGAAGTGTTTATAACCAATTGAAAGCTCAGAATTTCTCTTACATGAAGTTTTAGTTTTTGGAAAGTGTCTTCATGAGTAAATCAATTTTTTGTTGTTGTAGACTCAAAGGGAAATGTAAGATGAATTATGTTTGAAAAATACTTTTAGACATAAATACAGTTTAATTAATAAGAATTATTAATTACAGTAGAAATATGTGTTCCTTATATATAACCTGTAATATAACAAAACAGTTTTACTCTGTGGTTTCCTGAGTTTTATTTTGTCTCCAGTCAGTCCACCAAAAGCTTCTTTGATTGTAATTGTAGATTGTAAGTTGTCTTTCCCAACATTCAAGATTGTTTTGAGCTTAATATGGTTTAGCTTTTCTGCACTAGGTGCCACAAACGCCTTCAGAGTTGTTGTGAAAAGTTCCATTTTACCACAGAGGTTCAAATTGTCATCACGTTTTATTGCATGTGGACGTTTCCATTTGTTATTGGTCGAAAGTCAGTTTTACTTGTCGTTTCTTCTTGAAATGGAATGTTGCTAAAGTACCTTAAAAAACGAGTCATACTTTTCATTTTTCCCGGCGATATTGATATGTGAGTTTCTTCATTCATTGTTTCTCCATTGAAACTCTCACCATCAACTTGTGTATCAAACTTCTTCCAAGATTCATTATCTGTCTCTGAAGTCGTTTCAGTTGGCAAAACGCCTGTTTCCGTTGCGATATTATCTTCAGATCGAACAGGATGAACCTTGTTACTATGCAAACCACAAAAGATGTTACTTAAGAATCTCAATAAACGATTCATACTTTTCATTTTTCCCGATATTACTGGTTTGTGAGTTTCTAGATTCGTTGTTCGCCCACTGAAACTCAAACCACCAGCTTTGCTTCTTGTGTTCGGCTGCTTTCCATTGACAATGTAGATTTTCTTGTTCGAAAATTCCTTTTTTGAAGATTTTAGATTTCCATTTGGTTCTATATTCTTCACAAAGTCACAAGAACTGTTGGTCTTTTCTACAGATTAAAGGTAAAATACGTAACTTAAATGAAAAGCTGATATTCACGATTAGTTTCGGTGATATGTTTTATTGTTTTTGCTCTTAACTTATCCGTGGTAAAATATACAATTATCTCACATGTTATGCCACGTATATATTAATAACTAACATTTTGCTGTTTAGTAATATTCACTGACTTGCTCAGATTTACTTGTGAAAAAATAAGAAAAGAATTGCAAATAAGAACGTGAAAATTGATTTCTGGATACACAGTCTCACTGATGGTTATCACAAAACACAGTTTCACTGATGGTTGTCACTGAAAAACACAGTCTCACTGATGGTTGTTGCTAGAAACACAGTCTCACTTATGTTATCACTAGAAACACAGTCTCACTGAAGGTTATCACTAGAAACAGTCTCACTGATGGTTGCCACTAGGAACACAGTCTCACTTATGTTCTGACTAGAAACACAGTCTCACTGATGGTTGTCACTAGAAACAAAGTATCACTGTGTGTTATCACTAGAACACAGTCTCACTGATGTTTGTCACTAGGAACACAGTCTAATTAATGGTTATCACTAGAAACACCGTCTCTCTGATGTTTGTCAACAGAAACACAGTCTCACTGATGGTTATCAATAGAAACACAGTCTCACTGATGTTTGCCACTAGAAACACAGTCTCACTGATGGTTGTCATTGGAAACACAGTCTCACTGATGGTTGTCACTAGGAACACAGTCTAATTGATGGTTGTCAAAGAAACACCGTCTCTGATGGATGTCACTGGAAACACAGTTTCACTGATGGTTGTCACTAGAAACACAGTCTCACTGATGGTTGTCACTAGAAACACAGTCTCACTGATGGTTGTCACTAGAAACACAGTTTCCCTGATGGTTGTCACTAGAAACACAGTCTCACTGATGGTTGTCACTAGGAACACAGTCTCACTGATGGTTTTCACAAGAAACACAGTCTCACTGATGGTTATCACTAGAAACACAGTCTCACTGATGGTTGTCACTAGAAACAAAGTATCACTGTGTGTTATCACTAGAACACAGTCTCACTGATGGTTGTCACTAGAAACAAAGTATCACTGTGTGTTATCACTAGAACACCGTCTCTCTGATGATTGTCACTAGAAACACAGTCTCACTGATGTTTGTCAACAGAAACACAGTGTCAGTGATGGTTATCAATAGAAACACAGTCTCACTGATGTTTGCCACTAGAAACACAGTCTCACTGAGTCTCACTGATGGTTGTCATTGGAAACACAGTCTCACTGATGGTTGTCACTAGGAACACAGTCTAATTGATGGTTGTCAAAGAAACACCGTCTCTGATGGATGTCACTGGAAACACAGTTTCACTGATGGTTGTCACTAGAAACACAGTTTCACTGATGGTTGTCACTAGAAACACAGTTTCATTGATGGTTGTCACTAGAAACACAGTCTTACTGGTGTTTGTCACTAGAAACACAGTCTCTCTGATGATTGTCACTAGAAACACAGTCTCACTGATGTTTGTCAACAGAAACACAGTGTCAGTGATGGTTATCAATAGAAACACAGTCTCACTGATGTTTGCCACTAGAAACACAGTCTCACTGATGGTTGTCATTGGAAACACAGTCTCACTGATGGTTGTCACTAGGAACACAGTCTAATTGATGGTTGTCAAAGAAACACCGTCTCTGATGGATGTCACTGGAAACACAGTTTCACTGATGGTTGTCACTAGAAACACAGTTTCATTGATGGTTGTCACTATAAACACAGTCTTACTGGTGTTTGTCACTAGAAACACAGTCTCTCTGATGATTGTCACTAGAAACACAGTCTCATTGATGTTTGTCAACAGAAACACAGTGTCAGTGATGGTTATCAATAGAAACACAGTCTCACTGATGTTTGCCACTAGAAACACAGTCTCACTGATGGTTGTCATTGGAAACACAGTCTCACTGATGGTTGTCACTAGGAACACAGTCTAATTGATGGTTGTCAAAGAAACACCGTCTCTCTGATGTTTGTCAACAGAAACACAGTCTCACTGATGGTTATCAATAGAAACACAGTCTCACTGATGTTTGCCACTAGAAACACAGTCTCACTGATGGTTGTCATTGGAAACACAGTCTCACTGATGGTTGTCACTAGGAACACAGTCTAATTGATGGTTGTCAAAGAAACACCGTCTCTGATGGATGTCACTGGAAACACAGTTTCACTGATGGTTGTCACTAGAAACACAGTCTCACTGATGGTTGTCACTAGAAACACAGTCTCACTGATGGTTGTCACTAGAAACACAGTTTCACTGATGGTTGTCACTAGAAACACAGTCTCACTGATGGTTGTCACTAGGAACACAGTCTCACTGATGGTTTTCACAAGAAACACAGTCTCACTGATGGTTATCACTAGAAACACAGTCTCACTGATGGTTGACAACAGAAACACAGTCTCACTGATGGTTGTCACTAGAAACAAAGTATCACTGTGTGTTATCACTAGAACACAGTCTCACTGATGGTTGTCACTAGAAACAAAGTATCACTGTGTGTTATCACTGGAACACCGTCTCTCTGATGATTGTCACTAGAAACACAGTCTCACTGATGTTTGTCAACAGAAACACAGTGTCAGTGATGGTTATCAATAGAAACACAGTCTCACTGATGTTTGCCACTAGAAACACAGTCTCACTGATGGTTGTCATTGGAAACACAGTCTCACTGATGGTTGTCACTAGGAACACAGTCTAATTGATGGTTGTCAAAGAAACACCGTCTCTGATGGATGTCACTGGAAACACAGTTTCACTGATGGTTGTCACTAGAAACACAGTTTCACTGATGGTTGTCACTAGAAACACAGTTTCATTGATGGTTGTCACTATAAACACAGTCTTACTGGTGTTTGTCACTAGAAACACAGTCTCTCTGATGATTGTCACTAGAAACACAGTCTCACTGATGTTTGTCAACAGAAACACAGTGTCAGTGATGGTTATCAATAGAAACACAGTCTCACTGATGTTTGCCACTAGAAACACAGTCTCACTGATGGTTGTCATTGGAAACACAGTCTCACTGATGGTTGTCACTAGGAACACAGTCTAATTGATGGTTGTCAAAGAAACACCGTCTCTGATGGATGTCACTGGAAACACAGTTTCACTGATGGTTGTCACTAGAAACACAGTTTCACTGATGGTTGTCACTAGAAACACAGTTTCATTGATGGTTGTCACTAGAAACACAGTCTTACTGGTGTTTGTCACTAGAAACACAGTTTCACTGATGGTTGTCACTAGAAACACAGTCTCACTGGTGTTTGTCACTAGAAACACAGTCTCACTGATGGTTGTCACTATAAACACCGTCTCTCTGATAGTTATCACTAGAAACACAGTCCCACTGATGGTTGTCGCTAGAAACACCGTCTCATTGATGGTTATCACGAGAAACACAGTTTCACTGATGGGTATCACTAGAAACACAGTCTCACTGATGGTTTTCACAAGAAACACAGTCTCACTGATGGTTATCACTAGAAACACAGTCTCACTGATGGTTGACAACAGAAACACAGTCTCACTGATGGTTGTCACTAGAAACAAAGTATCACTGTGTGTTATCACTAGAACACAGTCTCACTGATGGTTGTCAACAGAAACACAGTCTCACTGATGGTTGCCACTAGAAACAAAGTATCACTGTGTGTTATCACTAGAACACAGTCTCACTGATGGTTGTCACTAGAAACAAAGTATCACTGTGTGTTATCACTATAACACAGTCTCACTGATGGTTGTCAACAGAAACACAGTCTCACTGATGGTTGTCACTAGAAACAAAGTATCACTGTGTGTTATCACTAGAACACAGTCTCACTGATGGTTGTCACTAGAAACAAAGTATCACTGTGTGTTATCACTAGAAACACAGTCCCACTGATGGTTGTCGCTAGAAACACCGTCTCATTGATGGTTATCACGAGAAACACAGTTTCACTGATGGGTATCACTAGAAACACAGTCTCACTGATGGGTATCACTAGAAACAGTCTCACTGACGGTTATCAATAGAAACACTGTCTCACTGATGGTTATCACTATAAACACAGTCTCACTGATGGTTGTCATTAGAAACACAGTCTCACTGATGGTTGTCGCTAGAAACACAGTCTCACTGGTGTTTGTCACTAGAAACACAGTTTCACTGATGATTATCACTAGGAACACAGTCTCATTGATGGTTATCACTAGAAACACAGTGTCAGTTATGGTTATCAATAGAAACACAGTCTCATTGATGGTTGTCACTAGAAACAAAGTATCACTGTGTGTTATCACTAGAACACAGTCTCACTGATGGTTGTCATTAGAAACACAGTCTCACTGATGGTTGTCGCTAGAAACACAGTCTCACTGGTGTTTGTCACTAGAAACACAGTTTCACTGATGATTATCACTAGGAACACAGTCTCATTGATGGTTATCACTAGAAACACAGTGTCAGTTATGGTTATCAATAGAAACACAGTCTCATTGATGGCTCATCACTAGAATAATTATGAATAATTATTGTGGCAATAATTATGAGTTTTTTAACTCAACTTTTAAATATGGGAAAAGAACAGCTAGTTACGTATTTATCAATTTATTATTTAGCTTACAATAGAGAGAACAAAGTGATAAGCAGAAATCATTTGATAATATATCCACGAGAAGAGACTTGTTATACAACATTATTTACACTTTTTTATTATATATTTGTTTCGTCTGATGAGATATAAATATATTTATCTGAGTATCCAATAACTGAAATAATTTTGACTGTATTTTGATACACTTGAATGTCATTGTGTTAAAAGTTTTTGAAACTGTGATTTCATGATTTCCAAATTTGAAGAGCAATTTTGTTCTTTGAAAATGTTTTCGTGTTTTATATCTATTAAAGTTTTTTTTTCAAATGTATAAAATACAAACTGTTCTTTCAAAGTTTATGAACATTGGAAGTGAGTGTTTTTATTAGAAGATTAATTTTTGTTGTTGTTTTGTGTCCCTGATGTTTCAGTATGAGATAGAAACTCATTCATCTAACACTTTTATGAATTTGATAAACGTTTTTTTTTTCCAGAAAATCTATGTAATTTGTAGTCCTAGGTTTATATTTTGTATAAATAATAATAATTATGATTCATCTGAAAGTTAAGGTTCTCACGTCAAGTTTGAAAGATGATAAGATAACTTTTCAATGCTCTGTGATCTTATGTTGGTCATATTTCTTATATTTACATAAAAACATATATATTACAGAGTGGTATTGTTTTGGTAAAATAGTTAACAATTCCATATATATATGTTTACTTTTACGAAATTTTTCGCCTCTTCTTTGAATGATAACATCACGTAGACATTCTATGTACCTAATATTATAACTAAAGTAAAAGTTATTATTGAAACATATATAAACAGAAGTAGTTTGTTTTTTTTAATTTTGCGCAAAGCTAAACGAGGGCTATTTGTGCTTGGCCATGTCGGTCCTCAAGGAAGGAGATTTGAGGTGACGATTAAATAGAGAACCTCAGTCAACAACCCCAGCGAATAACACAAGAAAAATTCAACAACAAAATACTATAAAATCCAACATCATTGGACAATAAACCTAATAATTCCTACTAATACATAAGTAAAACCGCTTTAAACCGACACAAAGTAAAATAATTTTATACCTAACCTTGTAACTTTTATTAAATATTGTTGTGTGTATTATAATTTGAAGATGACACTTCTAAATTGTAACATGTAAATGATTAACCGTGTTTCAATAATCTTGGTGGGGATAACCCAGATATCCTATTGTGTGGGTTTCTGCTTAATTCTAAACAAATAAACTTATCACTTCTACACAATACTGTATGCGTGTGTGTTTTTTTCTTATAGGAATGTCGCTTCGGGTTATATGCTGATTACACCGAGAGGGAATGAAGCCTCTGATTTCAGATTTGTAAATCCATAGACTTACCACTGTATTCAGGGACTGAATGCATTACTCTATGTAATATATATCACAAATCATCAATTCTTTATAGCATTAAAAAACCACCGTTTATAAAAAAAAAACTCTAAGCTTGAAATGAAAATATCTAATGTTTATACGTAAATATAAATATAGATCTAAACAAACAAGAGTCGTACGGCAGTTGTATTAACAATCTGGAACCACATTATACAAGCTAAAGACAGATCGAACGTGGTCTGTATAAGTGAGATACCTTACATTCTTAGGTTTAGACATTTAAAAGAAAACATTGTATTCGTGTGGTTGATTTGACGAAGAGCATCACCTTTACTTTTAACATTGTTGACTGCTAAAACAGAATAACCACATTTTGCATAACTCTAACCAACCCATTCAAATGAGCTTAAACAAAAATATCGCAAGCATATGGTGATGTTAATAATCGATACTGCCAGTTAAACTATAATGCAAATGCTTTCCGAACTGTTTATTGTATAAACAACTGGCTTGGTTGTTAACAAAAATAAATATAAAATTTTAAAAGTGATACTATTGTTATCATATTCATCATCTTACGTATACATAGGCAAAATAAATTATTTTTTAATCAATACACATGGTGGGTAAAATATCAAAGGTAATGGCTGAAGTACATTTAAAAGCGAGATGGGTGATTTCGATTTAAGTGTTATTGCTATTAAATAAGTAACGTTTAATAAACGTAAGTAGACCTAAAACCAAAAACTTTTAATTTACCTATGACATTATGTTTGTAATTACCTTCACCGTTTCCACATCGAATTGCACGTCAGTCAACACTAAATCGCCGCCATCTTTCCTTTGTATTCTCTCCCTACTAGTCACTACTTCATTCAGAGGTGTGTACCAATTTATTAGTTTTCTTTCTGTATTATGAACATCTTTTGAACAGATTATTGTAACAGTAGAACCATGTATAATTTTGTGGTCTACTGTAGAACACGAAGCAAGCAGTAAACTAATGTAAATTTACATCAATTCACTTAAAATAGACATAGATAATTATTCTTGATTTCACTGTACGCCTTATATTTAACTTTCTTTTCTGTTTATAAGTGAAATATCGCTGTTACTATGAGCATAAAATATTCTTGTTTGAGTAACGTCATGAACTGATGCTCAGTGATAAAGCTTGATTAACAATTGTGACAAAGGTATTGTTTGTTGGTTTTATAAATTTAAGGTAAAGCAACATGAGAGGTATCTGCGCTAGCCGACCCTAATTTAGCTGTGTAAGAGTAGAGGGAAGGCAGCTAGTCATCACCACCCACCGCCAGCTCTTGGGCTATACTTTTACTAAAGAATAGTGGGATTGACCGTCACATTATAACGCTCCCAAGGGTGAAAAGGTGAGCATATTGGGAGGGACGAGGATTCGAACCCGCGACACTCAGATTACGAGTGGAACGTCTTAACAACCCGGCCATGCCGGGCCTGATAAAAGTATTGTTGCTTCAATCACACTGGAGCAGCTCACTTTGTTGTTTTGATAAAAATCACAAAAACTACATATAGTATCAGGCTGGACATACAAATGACGTTTTGAGAAATATTTGACCTCTCATTATTTTTGGTATATAGCAGTTGTTGAGCTTCGTTAAAAAAGTTCTTATTACTGTTAATCACACTAGTGTTTCAATTTTACTTATACTATTTAGTGTTAATACGTTTTATGCGTACTCTTTAAAGTATGTAATGATAACTGGATTTCATTACAAAAGAAGCGACTCTGAACTGTATTCCCGCCGTAAGCAAAACAAAAACAGCCCACTGTATAGGATTGTACTTACACCTTTGTGCAAATTGATTGAAACAAATGGTCATTTTACAATATTTTCAGCATGGCGGCCGGTGAAGGCTCACTGGATTCACTGATTTCCTTTAATGGTCATTTTTTTCACACACACGGCAGCATTAGCTGTGTTTTGCAGTACGGTCGACCTATTTTGGGGATATATGACGAAATTTTGAGGAATGTTACGTCATTCGAAATTGCGTTAGAAGGACAAGGAGACCAGTCAAAAAAGGAGACCACCTCAGTGAAAAAAAAACGGTATCAATGGGGTATGAAATACAAGAACTGGACATAAATACAGTGGAAGAAGGTGTTATTCAGTGACGAGACTTATTTCTTTGTACAGGGTCAAAGATATCGGCATGTTCGCAGATTTCGATATGAGAAACTTCGAGAATCTCACATCAATCAGTTCGTAAAACATCCCTTGAAGAAAATGATTTGGAGCTTTTTCAGCTATTATGGCGTCGGAGGCTTAGATATCGTAGAAGATATGATGCTTGGACCATAGTACATCGAAGTTTTGCAGAGAAGAGTCGTTCCAGAATTGAAAAAGATATTTCCAGATGGATCTGACATTTTTCAGCAAAATCTAGCTCCGTGCCACACATCGAAACTTGTGAAGAATTTTATGGCTACAACGCGAATAAAGGTGCTGGACTGGCCTGGAAACTCTCCGGACTTAAATCCTATTGAAAATCTTTGGGCGATTTGTAAAGAAAGACTTCGGGGAAAAGACTGTTCTACGAAAGATAATCTAATTCAGGTGTGGTACCGCGATCCAAATATTGCAGTCAACTCGTGGACTCGATGCCAAAGCGGATTTATGATCTTCTGAAAAATAAAGGCGGTCATATCATGTATTAATTTGTGAGTAATTTTCGGATTCTCAGAAATAAAATGCAAAAATTTGATGAAAAAAATCGTAATATTCCGTCTTGTTTTAATTAATTTGCACACGGGTGTAATCTGACAAATTTATAACGACAAAATAAAAGATAATGGTGAAAAATTAATTAACAGTGTTTCGAGTTCTTAAATACTTATTATGAAAATAACAAAACTGTTTCAAAAAAACATGTAGTTATTTTTGTTTCTTAATTTTGTTTGTCCCGTCACATGCTACATTTTCTGTTACATCTCGAGCAATTACTCGATGTTATTACATGAGTTTGGACATTAAGATCAATATAGAATTTAAAAAAAATATTTTTATCCAAGACTGTAACATTCGATACATGGAGGGTTAGGCTACTGATACCTATAATTAAACAATTATATAAAAAAATACTGGTACAGTGGATAAGTATTTCGTGATATGTTTGTTTTGTTTTCAATTTTTCGCAAAGCTACACAAGGGCTACCTGCGATAGCCGTCACTACTTCAATAGTATAAGAGTGGAGGAAATGCAAATGTCTGTCAGTTTATAACGCCCGTAAAGCAATACTTATTGAGGTGAGTGTGTGTTTTCTTACAGCAAGAGCCACATCGGGCGACCTGCTGAGTACACCAAAGGGAATCAAACCACTAATTTTAGCGTTACAAACCTTTAGACTTACCGCTGCACCAAAAACACAACTATAGACAAATATGTCCCTCAAACAGAGGTTACCTTACTGTATAAATAAATATTTTGAGCAATAAAACATTGTTATCTATCCGGTTACTAACATATTTAACCAAAACTATATTGTTTTTCTAACTTTTTGCGTTGACATAGTACCACTACTGCGTTTCAATAACTTATTTGTAATTTATCATTTGTCTCGAATCTTCATAAATACAAGTTAATCTCATATGCTTGTTACAGCTAATCGAGATACTTTAAACTTGAAATGTATTGATCTCATACGTCATATTAAAATATTACTAATTTTATATAAAACATTAATGTCTGTAAGGTACACTTGTTTGTAAATATGTTTTTAAAATAGAGCACTATATCTTAAAATTTAGTATTTTTTATAATATAAGCTATGCTGTGATGAAAACTTTGTAAAGTTCTTTATTACATGTTTGTGACTTGAGTTATGCCGAATTGAGTCGTCTGTAGCGTTTGAAGAGCATAAAAATCACACTTGTGGTTACGTTCATAACCCCAAGCTCAAGTTGGACAGTTAAAAATATCTTCAAAGAATTTCTTTACAAACGTCACATCCTAGACTTGCTTGACAATAGAGGTTGTTCCATATCCGAACCTCAATGAAATATATTTAATTTGCTCAAAAATCTATATTCATCTTATACCTGTGATCGTCTTATACACCAAGTGCAGTATTGTTCGAATTTAAATAATTTCTTGCTTCTCTAAAGCACAAGATGGCGTTACAGGAACACTGGTCGTACTTTAAAAAAAAATAATTAAATTCTGATATCTTTCACTTTAGCACAGTGTAGGATAGAAGATGAAATATAAAACGTAGAGATGTTTTGTATAAGTTTGTTTTGAATTTCGCGCAAAGCATGATTCTCACTCTTTTTAAATGAACGACACACAGATTGGTGTCTTCAAACAGGCCCACCAAGTTGGCCACTTGAAGAGCTCTGGAATCGCAGGTCAGTCTTGAAGTTCTGAGCTATTTTTTCACCAGTCTGCTGAAAGGTAGTTTGCGGATAAGCTGCTGAATGGACTTCTCGTAAATAATGTGGAAGAAATTTCTTTTAACTACCTGCGGCTGGAGCAGATTTAATAGCTAGTTATATTATGGGTAATTGACCCCTAGGTTTTCTTGCATTTTGTTTTATACAGTATGACGTCTTCGGTATGAAGGGTCTGAATGGATGCGATATAATCCATACCAGGTACTAAGACCTGTGAGATTTATTTGGTTGTTTTTAATTCTGCGATGACTCTGTGTCAGCAGTCCCTGATTTTGAAGTGACAAACCAGAAGGAAAACGACTAGTCAACACCAATCATCGGCAACATTTGGGCTATTCATAAGGAACTGAAAGTTAGATTATAACGCCTATATGACCTAAAGGACCACCATGTTCTTATTTTGTTTGGGTCTTGTGTTTCAGAAGTGGTGCTACTAACCATGCTTCGTTCTTTCAGCTATGTGTGCGTTATAATAGTAACAGCCAATGCCACTTTTTCTTTAAGAAAAACTCTTCAGACGGTAAATGATATGGACTGATTGCCTTTCTATTGGTTTCTGATTCAAAATTATCGTCTCTTAAGCCTGAATCACTAGAAATCTCCGACATGGCAACTTATCACATAATACACATAATATATCTCTCACTTGTACAAATAAACTTAGAAAACGTGTATTGTTTTCATATTAATTTCATTCCTACTGTATATGACAATTTTTAATTGAGTTAAACAGTCGACTCGTCTAACCTCTTCAAACATCACATGAGCAACAACTTGATAGTACTGTCGTTACTACCAACAGACTGTGATATTAATTATTGCGTTTTTAGGGCCTTGCACAGCCTGGGAATCAGTGTCTTCGACTCGTAATCTGTGGACTGCTGGTTTGGATCCACTTTAATGAACATGATTACCCTTTTAGTCATGGGAACTTTATAACTGACAGCCAATCCCACAGTTTTTTTGTAAACGAGAAGTCCCACAATTTGTCAGTGGATAATGTTGACTGACTGCATTCCCAGTAATATATCACTGCTATATTAGGGACGTCTAGGACAGATAGCTCTGGACTATCCTTGCGGGAATTACCAATCACACAAAATCTTAATTTAAATTTCAATCTCAAATTCTCAGGTACAACTTATCAGAGTGATGTTTTTTGTTGAATGAAATGATCGACAGGTTCGACAAACGGAAAAGCACAAAAAGAAGACTGAAAACAGGGAATGTTAAAACCTTAGTGATGTCTAAATATCATGTATTTATAGAAGGTGATAAAACTAGCAACTTGTGTAGCTTTATTATTTTGTTTCTTGTGGCGAAATATATGTATAAACAAGGGGACTTCAAAAACACAGCTGTAAGTTATCATCTAAAGAAAATGCAGAAATATGCAAACTCTTTTTGTTAACCTGAAGATGACCTTAGAAGTTTGAAAAGTTTTTGTCTACTTTATTTTAATTAAAAGTTTTAATACCCATACTTGCCGTATTGAAATATCTTGTTATTTCTAGTAGGTTTCTCGTGATCATGAAGTACATTCTGTTGAAATAGTCAAAGAAAAAACCCTTAACTTTATTAGATAATCTGATGGCAGTAATAGTAGCTTGGTCAAACTGTTGTTCTATGAAATTTGAAGTGATTAGAGAAGCTGGATATCTAACAACCAAACTCTCATTCGAAATGATGCTTCTTTCCTCAAACAGATAATTAAAGTAAAACAATACATGAGGCACTGAACAACTAAATTTGAAGAGAGAAAATAAAAAAAGTATTGATATACCTCATGATAGGTATTTAATCCTACAAAATGTTTATTAAGGTTGCATTACCCTTAAAAAACAAACAAATGACATGCATATGTTCTGATCCGTAAAAAAAAAGTTCGGGTTATCAGTTTGTGTGCGAGAGAAATTCTGGTATCGCACACGTGATTTTCTAAATAACGAGTACCCTCATGAAGTCTGCGGTTAAAGCATAAGTAAAACTGCAAATACAAATAGTACTTTAAAATACTGTTTACCTATAAAGCAAGCTAAAAGAAACAAATACATTTAAAACACATGTTGAGACGGTAGTCTTATATTTTGCCGTGATCAAACAACTTAAATTGTTTTAGCTGTATCGCACGAAAATATTTCAAACTCACCAAGAATGGCGGATGTGATGACGTACAAAGGTTTGATTTCCTGTCACCTTTTGGTAAACGTTTAAAACTTTCAGGCTCAATCCTGGTTCGAGATTTTCATCTCACTGCAAAACTTCTCTGAGCAATTATCATATGATATGAAAGGACAAAAACATAGGAAGATAAACAGTCATACAAATTATCTTTAAATTTCTTGTTAACTTAAAAGTAGTTTCAAAGATTTAGAGAATATGTAAACTGTGTCAAACTTAAAATGTCAACGGTAGTGCTGATAGAAAACTTTTATTAACAGGATATTATTATTTTTCGTCTTACCTTTCACCATTTTGTTCCACTTCCATTTAGTTCATTATTAAATATGAAGCTTTCAATTTTACGTTTTCCAATTCACTGTGCGACTGATTAGTCCTCGCCACATGAACGAGCGACATTTAAAAGTGGAGGGTAATTTACGACTTCGTTAGCATCGTAATCTACTACATAACGTAACAAAATTAAGATTTATTTTAAAATGTGCTCTACATACTTATTTCTTCTTTTGTTTGCTGAATTTCGTGCAAAGCTGCTTGAGGGCTTACAGCGCTATCTGTCTCTAATTTAGGAATGACAGAGTAGAAGTTGAAGTCAACATCACAAACTGGCAACTCTTGGCCAGTAAAACGACGAGCATGTTCAACAATACAATTCGAACCTGCGATTTAAAGGTTGGGAGTTGTCGAGTGCCCTAACCATCAGGCCATGCTTGTCCCTGTATGATATCTAAGGTACTGTAAATTGCTGAGGTGATATCTTGTAATGTTTACAGAAATATATCAGTGTTAATATTTAGCGATCCATGAAATTATGGAAATCTACATTTGAGTTGCGTTTATTTTGTTAAATTTCGTTTGTTTTGTAATTAAATGATAATTAGGTATTGATGTAACACTTGTATGGTAACCCAGAGAATTATCCCAGAAAGATAGAACAAAAGAAATAGTTTTTCTTGAAAAGATTTAGGACTGAAGTCCTGTGATCTCAAACATTATTCTCATGATTTTAGCCAAGACTTTGCACTTGTTAAATCAACACGTTTTTAGATTGTATTGTTTGTTTGTTTCTTTTGAATTTCGCGCAAAGCTCCTCTAGGGTCATTTGTGCTAGCTGTCCCTAATTTAACAGTGTGAGACAAGAAGGAAGGCAGCTAGTCATTACCACCCACCGCCGACTCTTAGGCTACTCTTGTACAAACGCATAGTGGGATTGACCGTCACTTATAACACCTCCACGACTGAAAAGGCGAGCATGTTTGGTGCGATGGGGATGCGAACCCTCGACCGTCAGATAACGAGTCGCACGCCTTAACCCACCTGGCCATTCTGGGCCTCCTACAATAGCAGCTATAAATGATGGTAACTGGATAAGGTAATGTTGTAAAGTTGAATGTGAAAACATACTGCTTACTGCTATATTTACCTTATAATTAATATTAAAGGAAAAAATATCACACGTGTCATTTACTGTCTTATTTTTACATTTTTCACTTGAAACATAAGCAGAAAGAATTAAAAGTATATTTGGATTTCAATCTTTAAACCATAAAAATCAAATACTTTAATTCGAAAAATTACTTCATTAAAGACAGAAGCAAATAATAGCTACAAAATCGTTTGTTTGCGAGTTAAACCAAGAAGACATTACCTGAAGTTTCCTTGAATATTCGTAGAAACGCCTTTCCCAAAGGTTATATATTTTTAAACGTACTCTTAATTTGGTCGTATGTAACTTTAAAAAGTGGCTTTGTTTTGTTACATTCCTGTATTACATTACTGTACGTCGAAGCCCAAGATCAACCAATCCTTACATGATCTCATACTATGATATGAAGTATAGGTTCAAATCCTGTATCGAACTCGTTCCAAAAACATAAATTTGTGTTACCATCGTAACTGAAGCAAGTTTTGAATAGAATGATCTCTGAAAAATAAAGAACTAAGGAAAAACATTATCCGTTTAGTTATAGAATATCATTGTGACCTCTTTACTGACGTTTTTAATTGGCTAACAACACCATACATAACAACATATTCATCATCCACTAAAGATAAAAACTCGTGTATATGACAGATTCTGGTAATGGGGTGTGTTGGTTCTGTCGGACGTAAGCCTATTTTCCTTTAAAAATAAAAAGAACACGTAAAATTTCTAATAAAAACAGTGATAAATCCTAACACCTTCTTTTTAGTGAATGAATATACCGGTAATCCCAATTAAGAAATTAACTGTCTCAACCAAAATACGAACATGTTACTGTATGTACGGCGGAGGTGTGGAGGAGACTATGTATAAGCTCTGGACTGGAGAAGAACTGAAGCCCCTGAAAATAAACGAGGCACAGCATCTCTAATACCAAGGTTCTGTCAGAGTCACAAAGCAGAGACCCAAAGTCTAGGTTCGATCGAATAAGAGCACGATGTATCTTAAGCATAGAACATCTATCTGCTCCCCAAATGGTGGAAGGAGGATGCAGAGAATGTTCAGTGCTCTTGAACATTTTACTAATAGCTAATTGATGTGTAGTATAAAGGTCAGCTTACGGTCAAAGAGGAGCCTAAAAAAATTTGTATTAGAAACCACGGAAAGCACAACTTCACCAAGACTGTATCAATAGATATTGTGTATGTCTCTAGCATCTTGAAAATTCTCAGTATACGTTATAAGTATTAGTGCTGACAGTTAAATTGAACAAAGAAAGATGAGCAGTACCTGTACTCTTCATTTCTGTGATAAAAACATTCATCTGCAAATCAATTTTTATATTGCATGTAACACTCTTGAATAACAAAAGAAACTAACAATGGTAAAAGAGCAGAAATATATTAAAGTTATAGTTTTGGAAGCGTGTGTCTAGGACATCTGAGAACATCGATCAAGCTCCTTTCAACTATGAAATCTCCACTCTTGTCCAGAAAGCACAAACAATGCATTCCCGATACCTAATCACACAGTTAAGTTCCCCAAGTCAAAATTACATTTTCCCTTTAGGGCATTTCAGGGTGTAAGTTCGGCCTTTCCCTTTAATATAGGTTAGCTAAAACTGAAAAGAAGACCTTCTCCTAATTTATGAAGCTTCCATACATGGTACTGCACAAAGCAGCTTTCCCTTGTTTATAGAGTTAAATACTCATGTTTTATTTTCTCAATCATTAAATAACTTTTCGTCACTACTTCAGTATTTAATTATTCAACCACTAGGTATTAAAAGAAGGTTTATAAAGGATTGACGTAAAACAACTTACCATGAAGACATCAAGAAGACTGTATCAATAGTTGTTGTGTATGTCTCTGGCATTTTGTAAACTGGCAATATACGTTATAAATGTAAGAGCGGACAGTTAAATTGAAAAAAGGAAGATGATCATTGTGTTGTACCTGTTGTTTTAATTTCTGTGATAAAAACTGATACCTGCAAAGCAACTTTTAATTTACATGTAGCACTCTTAAGTAACAAAAGAAATTACAATGGTAAAAGAGCAGAAATATATTAAAGCTATAGTTTTGAAAGCGTGTGTCTAGGACATCTGTCAACATCGATCAAGCTAATTTTAGGTATGAAATGTCAACCCTTGTGTAGAAAGCAGAAACAATGAATTCCTGATGACAATTCGCACAGTTATGTACTCAAAATCAAAATTACACTTTGCCTCGAGGGCAGTTCAGGGTGTAAGTTCGGCCTTTGTTTTTGATATAGGTTAGCTAAAATTGGGAAGAAGACCTCCTCGTGGTTTATGACGCTTGCATACACGGTACTGCACAAAGCAGTTTTCCTTTGTCTATAGAGTTAAATAGTCATGTTTTAAATCACTAAAATAACTCTTGGTGACTACTTCTGTGTTTAATTAATTCAACCACGAGGTATTTAAAGCAAATGTTTGACGTTATTGACGGCAATGACGGCTGTGCAACTCACTACTGTTACCTCTTGTTAGGCATTTTCTACCCTGTTTAGGAATTGTTTTTGGTATGGTCTTAAACTTTTGACCAGCTGGTATTTAGGCTAATTTCATAGTGTTCGCATTTTCTCTATTAAATGCTAAAAAAGTTTTTTAATTTTATTTTCCTTTTTTTTTTTTGCATATTTCGAAGCTCTACTTAAATCAGTGGTTGACTCTTGCAAAACAAAATGCATATTTTGTTTTTATATTCATTGGCTTTAAGATTTTGGCCAGCAGTTTAATGTTGAAGATGTATATTTTTGGTAAATTCAATATCAAGAATTAATTTGGTGATATTTTTTGATCTTGCTATTATTTTAAGGACATGGAATGCATATTTTTATCTATGTGTCCGAAATAATAAATACATTGTGTCACGACCTATTTATTGGCACAAACAAAAATCTATAAAAAAATTCCCCTTTGGTATTCTAAATTCAGACAATTATAAAAATAACTACGATACGTACGACAAACATTTGTTTATCAAAGAACAGAATTTTGAAGTACTGTCCTTGTTGCAAGAACTCGATTTTCACTGGTACTAAATCTGAACGTTTGATTATATCTTTATTGATGTAATTTATAAATATACTTTTAAGGAATGCAGTTAAAAAATCTGTTGATTTTTAAATAAACGTACCATCTTTAATAGATCAAAAATAGTATTTGTGTTATCACAATCAGAACAGTTTTCCTCTCCATTAATTACCGTGAAAAAGAATATTTTTCTCTTAGAAAATAGTGCCTTTTCCTATTTTTTTTTTTAGTACGACGCTTTTTAAAACATTAGTTAGTTTACAGTAACTGCCTCGCCTCTCACAGGTTGCAGAGTAAAGTGGATATTTCTTACTAGTTGTCTGACTTTTTTTTTCTCATTTCAAGAACTTAATTCATTTTTATAAAATGACCTTATGCGAATATACAATTAACATATTTAAACAAAACTTTATACCTACAAATTGAACTAGTCGAAATACCCGTGGAACGCAAGGTGAGTAATTATTTGCTGTCGCATTTTGTTCTTTCTTCTCAAAGTTTGGCCGCTCAATTTAATGTTTCGTCTTTAGTTACTATGTACAAATATTCAGTAATATTGTGGTTCCATTTTATTGTTGTCTTTCTTCACATTGGTTGGAAGTGTAACAATACTCTTGACTAAATTGTTGTAATGAAATAAGGCCCGGCATGGGCAAGCGTGTTAAGGCGTGCGACTCGTAATCGTAATCACACACGGTGGGTAGTGATGACTAGCTGCCTTCTCTCTAGTTTTACACTCCTAAATTAGGGACGGCGAGCACAGATAGCCCTCGAGTAACTTTGTGCGAAATTCCAAAACAAACAAACAAAGTAATAAAATGACGTAAGCAAAGGAAAATAACAGAAAAATGAAACAGATAAGTGAGGGATAACAGCGGGAAAAGACAAGATATTCTTAGTTGAGTTATAAAAACGAAAATTTATCCTTTAAATCTAGTTAACAAGTTGTATATAGAATATAAATAAAGGTTTGTTTCTCGCGACTACAGGAATGCCGATTTGTTGGTGTAGATCTCAGAGCAACAAGTTTTTTTGATGTGACAACGTTTATTTGTCGTCTGTAGATTTATTCTATACAAACAACTTTAACCTTTTACATATAGACTGTATGTATGTGCTATATTCAATATAAAAATAGAGAGAATTACAAATGTTTTATGATTCGATCAAAGTACACAAATACATGCTACTAAGAAACAAACATTTAAAGTTGAAAGGGATACACAGCTAACTAACAGTGATAAAAACACATTATAAGATTGTGATGCTCCCCCATGCCCTTGGGATCCACCACAGTCATCTGGGGATCCGCGAGGAAATTTTAGAATGTTGTTATTTTTCCCTAAAACTATAAAATTGCATCAGATTACGCTGTACAAAAATTAAAATATATCTTTAATATAACAAGCGTATTGGGCCTTTTAGTATTTTATTCTGCCTAACGCCAGACGATTTTATTTAGCTCAGGGGATGTTCTTGCGGTGAAAGTGTTAATACAATCTCAATTAACATCAACAGTGGTGTCACTAGTTGCTTGTAGATTTAGCACCTTCTCAAGATCGTATAGATAGCCTAGTAATTTTCGTATGAACCATCGGTCAACCCTGGGTAGTGATGACAAGTGACTTTTTAAAGCCAGATCTAGATAAGCCGCTAAATCTCGAAGAAAATGAAACAAAATGAAGCATGACGTCATAGCTGAAACTGTTCCAAATTTGAAACTTTTGATGCAATTAGATGCAGTATCAGTTGTTTCAATTTCAATGTATGTTTATATGAAGTATAATTATATTCGTAACAATTGGTAATTGTTATGTTAGGTTAGATTTGTTGTAGTTTAATAAGATAAGCATGGTACTAATGAGCTATGTGACATCATAGAAGTGTATGACGTCATGTTTTATTTCGTTCAAGAGTTTGACGCAGATATAATAATTATGTTAACCGTAACGGAGGATACATTTTAAGTAGTTTAAATATTAATGAGGCAGTCTTCAAAATAAGATATTGTATTTGTAACTGTATACGTTATTTTTTTATTTTACATCATCAGCTGTACATCACTGGTTAGAATGTGCTCTCTTGAAGGCGTGGAAGTGAAAGATGGCACAGAAAATGTTTGGTATGTTTTTTCTATAGGCAGTCAGTGCTGTAGGTCTCTATGTAACCCAAGGTGATATCATCTGGGAAGTGTACAAGGAGTTTGATGATACCTTTCTTGGTACTCTACAAGAAAGTGTATAAATTTTGTACACAAAAGATCTAGTATTATAAAGAGTTTATTACATCCATTATTACTTGTTTAAATGCTATAAAGCTGTCCAGGATGGTAAGAAAAACTATCACATTGGGTTAACATTGCTATAACTTCTTGCCAGTTGAGATGTGTAATAATTAATTATGAATTCTACACACAACTTTGCAGAATATGTTGACTTCTGACAGTGTTAATTTCTGAGTTGTAAATATGTTCTTATGAACAGTTTTATGTTTGTATAATTACAGTTGTATCATTCTTTAGTTTCTTTCATATTTGAAATTATTCATTCTAATTTTTATTTTTAGGTAAGCTTTATAGTTATGCAATGAACCAACATGTGTGTATAGTCTTATTTACATTAGAAAATGAAAAGTAATTTATTATGTAACATTAACAATTATTTAAACAAGTATTCAAACATCCCAATATCTCTATACCATAGTTGTATCTGTAGGGCTGTCAAATGATAACTTTTTGTGAACAGTATTGTCAGTGGATATTTATACTAACTATTAATTGTGATGTGATATGAATAATGAGTAAAATTTTTGTGAAAACTGTAATCAGGGTTTTTTTAAATGATTAGGTTTTATTCCTTTGTTACTATATAGATATGAAAGTAAGACAGTTTTATGTGCCTGTTAATCAAACACAGTGTAAAATACACTGAATACATCATAAAAATATATCAATAAATAACTGTATTAAATTCATTCAGCAATACATTTTAGTTTAATCAATTCAACACACTTGTTACTTATTTTCAGCTAACACTGATTACATAGTTTGGTGTACAGGAAAAATTAAAAAAATAGATAGTACAAGTAATTACAATAGAACTATAACATAATATTATCATAAATCATTGTAACTGTTCTGTGTTTTAAGAAAAGTATCTGAAACTTAGACTTATTTGTAAATAGTAATAATATATATACATGTCTAATGTATTAGAATTGAATGTGATTGTATTATATACAAAATACTGGTCCTCTAGAACACATGAAAAATAGTTGCACTTATTAAAAGTCAGTTATATACTATTTTATATCAGCTGTGGTTGTACAATATGCACTGATTTGTGTATTAAAAATTACTGCACTGTAACATAGTCAACACTTTGGATGTTTAACTTAGTTGTAAACTTATAATCAATTAAACTACTCAACACTTTGTGTTATATTACTTTCATTGTTTAATTTACCTGTAACTACACTGCTAGTAACTTTAATAACAAAATGAATTAAATCGGCTACAGAATTCTTACGAGTAGATCGTATGAGTTATGATCAAGTGATTTCAAAGACTGTCCTTATTACTAGTAAGGTGATTTATATAAAAAATAACAGTTAATGATAAACATTTAAAATTTTGTAATTAAAATTCTCTGTTACATATGTATACATATATATATCTTATCTGTGGTAATGGAGGGTAAAAGGGATCCTGGATAATACAAAACAAAGAAAACTTGTATATCTGTGTATTTCTTAGCAAGATGAAAGTACTAGAAATGTAGTTTGACCTGATATTCAGCCTGACAGATTTCACAATATTCATTTAAATTATCCTTTTGTTTTATTTGAGTTTTTGAATGGTAGAACACAGAATGTAAAAACTAGTTCTGAAGTTTTATATAACAACTTGTGAGATTCTCAGGATTCTTTTAAAAGATAAACTGGATAATTTGTCCATGGATGACTGAGTTAACTATAGCTTCTTGTAAAAAGATAATACTTAACCTTATTGAAATCTCTCTTTCTTTCTTGTTTGTCTGTAGGACACCCAGTTGAAAATCCCTTCCATTTCTTTCTCTACTCATGAACAAGTTATCTGAAACTGTCTGTGGTCTGTCATCTTGTGGATCAACTATATTTTAGCCTTAGAACAGTGGAAACAACCTTATCGTAAGGTCAAAGGTCAGTAATATATATATATAAGTTATAAGCTAATAAGTTTTACATGAAAAAGTAGAATAAATATTGTAAAATGCAACAAAAAATTAAAAAATGTACCTTATATAATTTTCTATGGATAATAACATCATATGTTTTATATGTGTCAGAATACAGTGTATCTTGGAATGTTTTTAATGTATTACTCCCCCCTGGAAATGCATCACTCATTGTGTCTTCATATTTGATAACTTAATGTTCTGGTAATCTTTACTTTTTTGTGGTTTACCTTTAATTACATTACAGAGTTAAATATTGCTGGTATTGATTAAAATAAACTGAGTTAGTTACTATAATGCTTAAAACTAAGTGATGTTGAAAAATATATATGCAAAAACGGCTCATTTGGGTTGAGAAAATATTTTATGTAGAAGAGCGAACAACGTTTCGACCTTCTACGTAAGATATTTTCGCAACCCAAACAAGCCGTTTTTGCATATATAATGCCTAAAACTGTACAATTTATTTATGAAAGACTCGTGTATGTTAACAAATGATATATCATATACAGTTTATAACACAAAATATACCAGAAAGTAATTGAGCCTTTCAGGCTGGTTTCATCTAAGAGGAGGAGTTCAGATAGCTGTGTCTCACTCTGGATTATTTATGGAGAAGGTTAGACTAGAATAATAGTAAGTGTATAAAAAGTTTTTATATACTGTACTTCTGATTATACTCTCCTGTTTGTTTGAGGTGATGTGATATCCTTTGGTATAAATATTGTTAGCTTTGTGAGATATACAGAAACTTTTTTGAACAAATAAATGACTGTATTATTGTCTGCTAGAATGAACAAGCACTAGAACATTGTTCAAAATATATATAAACAAACATAATGTTACAAATTAACTTCAGAGTCTACTATCACTTAATATTTTAAAAAAGCAATTATTTAGTATACATATCATTTTTATATTATTTATAAAAAAGCTGATTGCTACTTTTTATTGTTCATTCTTAGTTTGGCCTTGTTTTATTTAGACTGTATATCCTTGCAATAATTGGGTAATGAGGTTTGTCACATTGACATGCAATTTGTTTTTTAAACATCAATGATTTATGTTGATTTAAAATTGTTTGATAAAACAGCAGTTAAAAAAGGAAGTTTAAAACAATAAAGTGTTGAAATTACATCTTCAGATCCCACATGTCTACTGACTGATACAGGTATCATGATAGTCATGTCAGTTTTTATAACTCAACAATAAAAATTTAGTTATCACACAGTTTGTTATTAAGGCTCTTTTTAACTGCATTTGTATCAGGTCATCTCATAAGTACTGTCCGAAAATTTAATGCAGAAAGTGCATCATCATTTCTGTCTCTGTAGGATGCTTTAATGACTGAGATATGTAGTAGGACATGTATAAAATTCTTCAGACAAATAAAAGAAATTAATTTAACTCTACTTTTTCAGAGCATTAATCAAATAAACCTTCATGAAGATGGATGTGTCTGAGGATCACATTAGGCATATAACACTTTATGAGTTTAAAAAATCAATAGTGCAGCAGAAACTACATGGAAACATTCAAGGTGTGGAGTCTCTCAATGAAAGAAAATGTCGAAGGTTGTTTCAGAAGTTCGTATCAGGTGACTTAAGTGATGGTCCATGTTCAAGTCATCCTGTTGAGTTTAATGGTGACTTGCTGCTGGCAGCAACTTATGAAGATTGTGCTGTAACAGTTGAAGAACTAGAATAGTAGCTTAATTCAAACCATTTGACAGTTCACCGTCATCCGTAACAGCTTGGAACGGTGTCAAAACTTGGAAAATGGGTTCCCCATGATTTGACAGTAGCCAACCTTGGAGCAAGAGTGGACATTTGCACTTCTCTCCATGAACATACCTTGCTTTTTTTTTGGACAGGTTAGTAACTGGAGATGAAAAATGGATATATTATAAAAATGTTAAGTGTCTCGGACAATGGCTCAGTGTAGATAAACTGGCTAAAGCACAGCCCATAATGGACCTCCACCTTAGGAAAGCCTTGTTAAGCATTTGGTAGGATATCGTTGGTGTGATCCACTTTGAGTTGCTGTCACTCAATGTAAAGATTACATCAGACTTCTATTGTCAACAGTTAGAGCGTTTGAATGTTGCACTGAAAAGAAAGAGGCCTGCTTTGGTCAATTGTATATGTATTGTGTTACACCAGGATAATGCATGGCTCCATACAGCAAGGATCACATTTGTAAAGATTGAAGAGAAAGACTGGGAGAAACTTCCACATCCTCCTTATTTTCCAGTCCTTGCACCATCTGATTATCATCTGTTCTGGGTTAGTATGAGCTAAGAATTTGTCTCCAGTATATAAAATGGAACTTGTTGGTTTAAATAATAAGGAAGTTTTCATTGTTACTTAACACTGTGATGTGTGTGTTATTTTTGCTTATTTTAATCTTATATGGAAATACTTTTTGCCAGCAATCAGAACATAGAAACAAAACTGACAAGGAATATTAGAGCCTTGGCAATATATGTAAACATCTGTAATGAATGTTTTGAACTACACATATTTCATCTTCAACAAAAATCAATAAAATTAATTAATTAAACAATCTTTAGTATAAATATTAATATAATAATACAATGAACAGTGTTATAAATATTAATATAAACATAGTGTTTGGGAAGTTATAAAACTTTCAATTTACAAAGAAACAAATGTATGTGGGAGTGGGTTTGAATATCTACTGAGGCTTCAACTTTCATTTATAATATATATACTTTCTTTTATTATCAGTTTGTTATCATTACATCCATAAGTTATTACTAAAAAAAATTAAGAAATGGGATATGATGATGACGTTTAATTGTATAATATATAGGAAAGTTAAGTGTAGTTAGAATATTAACTGTTAGAAACTTTCATGTGTTTCAAGGTATGTATTAATAAGTGATGGGAAGTTTTGTCTACGTAGGGAATCTTACAGTTACCATCTTAGTTGTTTATGATAAATAGGATTTCAGTGAATCAGGCAATAAAATACATTGTTTGTATAACCTTATTGTTACTGACTAATCATACAAATCACAGGCAGTTGAGAACCGCGAGTGATTTAGTAATTAATTTTATGTTACTGCAGAATATTTAAACTTGTATCATCTTTATGGCAACAGATACCCTGTTACTTTAAAGTTGAAAACACGACAAAATAAACGTTTAGGGAATTAAAATATTTATAAAAATATAAGGTTTTATATAGAAAGTTTTATAACTTATACATTTTGTTTTAAAAATGGCAGACATTTATAAAAATTTTTGTAAAATTTAGTTTTGTGAAACTAAAATAGTGTTTTCTTGGAACTGATATATAAACATATAATAATCACGTACACACAAACACTTGCTAGCACGCTGTTTGGCAACCTTTATCTCTAGACATCAATGTTTATATAGTAGTGGACATAGTAACAATAGAACAAACTTTTATATGAAAAATAAAAATAGCAAGTTAAAAAATGAATTTTAAATTCTGGAAAACTTATTTCAGTTTAATAAAACTGGTAAATCAGTTCATAGAATTTCTTATATCCTGAGACTGGTTATTTCCAGTTAGTATACTAACATTTAGATACTTTTCATGTTATGGTAATTATAAGAACGCATAACTGAAATCAAAGGAGAATATGTTATATGTTATGCACATTACATATGTCATCTCAGGCGTTGAAGAGGCCTCTCGTCAAACACTAGCAATATAGTTAATACGTCAAAAGGTTTCTGATGTATTAACCAGTCAGTGAGACCCCAGCGGTATATCTACGGATTCACACCACTAAACGCAAACTATAACATCATACTTTAGACGAAACATTGTATAAATCCAACCAAATAAAAGAGAAGCAAAAACGGAAGAGATAAATAAAACCAAATCACAAACCGCAGACGATATCCTGAGGAATTCCGATGTTTGTTTCATCGAGTTCTCCATATGTATTAACAACTCCCTCTGTTAGCGAATAAACAATTAAACTGTTTCGATATATTTCACTGTAATTGTTTGTTTTGAATTTCGCGCAAAGTTACATGAGGGTTATCTGCACTAGCCGCCACTAATTTAGCAGTATAATTTGATAATGTAGGTCCGTAAACTTTTAGTTAAACCACCGAGGAACAAAGAGTGTAGTGTTCACTTATAGGAATAAAATAATCAGCCTTATCTTTCTCCACTTATGTGCTATACCTTTTGTTAAGACAGTGTAATATTATTTTATATGTATCTACAAAACTAGTTTAGAATTAACGAACTTTCTTCTACAAGTACTAAATAAACTTCTATTTTACAATTGAAGAAAACATCATTTTTGGGAAAGTACAAGACCTCTAGCAATAGAAAAGATAGATTGGCCTAAAACAACGAATTAAATACCTACTAATGCATTTTATTTTAAACTGAAGTCCATGTTTTAGAGAGTTGTCGTTATTTCAAACTTTTAAATCTAATTTTTACAATTTTGCGAAAGGTAAAACTTATTAATATATTTTAATTTCAAATGTTACGTGTAAATAAATCCCTTTTGCAAAACCATGAAAAGCCATTTATTTTGCTTAAATAACATTCAAATTCAATGAATAGCAAATAAATTATTTTAACTAAACTTCTGTCCTCACCTTTAAATGAAATATTGTAAAATAAAACATCTCTTCCAGTTTCCTTCACAAATCATTGTGACCTTTTTCATTTTTGTTTGTTTGTTTGTTTGTTCTTGACAGAAAGAAGTTTCTTTGTCTTATGTGGCATATGATTAGGTTTTACACAATATTTGTTAGATAGTTTTACAGACGTTTTTCGTATACAATTTGAAAGAATGCTAAATATGTTTTATTAAGATATTAAAACATTGTCAACGTTAACCAATTAGAATTTGGTTCTAAACAACCATAAATTGGAATATCGTCTATTAAAGAAGAATGTTTTAGCTGTAACAGCACTTCCACATGAATGATAACAAGTGCCTAACAGAACACGATTCAGTTTTTATTACTTAACCAAATATAAGATTTTTCTTTGAAACCACAATAAATTAGAATATGTCGCTCAGTGTTTCACATGTGTTTCTATAACTCAAATAAATATGAACCAATAATCTACAACAATGTTGTACATTGAAAATATGTAAATTTCCCTCATGCAATCAGGGGCTCGATTCCTCTCGGTGGGCTCAGCAGATAGCTCGATGTGGCTTTGCTGTATACATACGCTCTCATGCAAAAAGCCTGAAGTTATTCTATAGTTCCCAGTAGTGTGTGAAGCCAGTGAGGGAAAGTGAAATAAATTTTTTTCTTAAATAAAAATTATGTCAATTAGTTGTTGTTTTCGTTTAACGCTTTAAATGTTAAAACATTGTTGAAGTTGTTCTTTCGTTTCTTTATATTTGAATATGGAAAAATACAGTTGCAAGCATAGTGCGTGTTACAGTTAAATTGACGTGGTTTGGTTTGTTTTGAATTTCGCGCAAAGCTACATGCGGGCTATCTACGCTAGCTGTCCCTAATTTAGCAGTGTAAAACTAGAGGGAAGGCAGCTAGTCATCACCACCCACCGTCAACCATTGGGCTACTCTTTTACCAACAAATAGTGGGATTGACCATCACATTATAACGCTCCCACGGCTGAAAGAACAACCATGTTTGGTTCGACGGAGACTCGAACCCGCAACCCTCAGATTACAAGTCGATCGCCCCATCCACCTGGCCATGCTGGGCATATTCACGTTTCAAACGAACATACTTGTAGGGCATTTCTCTGATGTTTTGACTTCTTCCCATGTAGGAAACTGTATTTCCGTTAGGTTTTTTTCAGTGATTTGTGAAAGGATAATTGTCTGACGGTTGTTCACTTTCTAATGTCAGTCAAACAACGTCCTCTACTATACCAGTCACAAGGTCAATATTCAAACTCTTTAATAGCGGTTAACTTGAGTCAGCCTAGAAAAAACCTCTTTTTTTCTGTCTTCCTTAAGTACTTATAATGGTTATTTCCTCACTCAGAGTTGCTGGTTTTATTTATAATTCATTTTGTCCATCTCATCCTTGATTTTTATCTATAACGTCAACATTATTATTGGTAATTAATATAATTAATTCTGACTGAAATAAACAAGAACGATGTAGTTCCGGTTTCCTTGGTTACATTTAGAAAAAGTGTATATATACATATATTAATCTTTAAAATTAATATTTATCTTACAAAAGCTACTTTTTAAGTGGAGTTTAATTTATATTTATTTAGTGCTTTGCACAAGTCCGTTGTTGTCCCTAAACATTATATTGTGACTTTTCATCTTTATATTCCATGGTAAAGAGTTGTCCAAGAGTTCACGGAGGATGATATTAACAAGCTGCCTCATTTGTAGTGTATTAACTTCAAAATTACGGACGGCTGAACAACCACAAACAAATAAAAATATACGAAGTTATAGTCATTCTGGACAAATTTTACATTATCAAGGAGACTGAGCAACGTGACATTTACTGTCTGAAACACAATACTAACAAACTGAATCTGAAGAGTAGCTCAATACAGCCAATCTTACTGATGATTTTCTCTCAAACATTCACAAGAACTTCAAACAGAACTCTCCAGTAAAACCGACTGTCTTTTGTGGCAAATAAACTATATTTTTTGCTGTACTTGTTAAGACAAAATAAATATGAAAATGGGAATTTAAAAATATGCAAATATTGATTGTAAACAAAAGAAGGAAACCGGATTGGAGATACTGTACACATTATTTACTGAAACCAGAAACCCTTATTTTGGTTCCATGCTTTTACCTTTAATTATATTTGGTGTTTTCAAAATGAATTTTCTTTCCTAATCCTCTTATGGCGTCTATTTGAAGATTTTTAAATTCTCAGTTTTTACTTATCTTATTTTGTATACTGGATTATGGGCAAAGGATTACTGGGTAAGGTAGCAAACTTTATACATTGTAATGATAATAAACATAACTAATACCTAGTTGAGACGGTCCGTGATTATTTACTGCACTATTGACTATTTGATCGCATTTATTTGAAATATAAAATGTTAAACTGCAGATGGAGATTTGTTTGAGAATATAGTGAACATTAATAGCTGCCGTGTAACGACATTATGTATGTATAGTAAAGGAAAACTATATACAAGACACAACCTCCACTACGTGAGTATAACATTTTAAAAGTACAATAGCAGTCTTTTAAATTAAACATGACTAAAATGTCACAATAAATATTTCTTCGTGTCTTTTAAAGTAATTATTCTACGATGTGTGAAATAAAAGTTGATATCATGTGTATTGATTTATTTACTACTTCTCTTCATGTATAATATAGGGGCTGGCTTCTTAAAAACACCGTTTGTTTGTTTGGAATTAAGCACAAAATTACATGGGCTCTATGGGTATCGAAACTCGGTTTCTAGCGTTATAAATTAGTAGATGCACGGCTGTCCCATTAGAGGTGACCAAGTGTATAATGTAGAAAGCATTTAATATCTACATGTTACATATAAATATATTTATCTGTTATGGGCTGATAATTCTTCTTTCACCTTATATTTAACATTTTTAAATGGGTCGTTTTGTACTGCTTTTCATTTTTACAAATTTTTATACAGGTATAGTCTTAGTAATAAACAACAAAGGGTTTAAAGTGTTTGAACTGAATTGAATATTTACTATTTAAGGTGTTTTTCGTCGTCACATTCTATACGGTTATGTTGTGATCCATTTTATGAATCACTGCTGTGGTTCATGATTAAATTTGTTTATTATGATTTTGGTGGCTCTCTTTATTTATACTGGTTTCTATTTCTCACTTAGTCCAATAATATAAAATTAAAAATCTCCAATTATTCGCCATATCTTCATTGCCACTCAAATCAGAAATCAGTGCAATATAAAAATACAATATTAGAAACATTGCTTTACGTGTATCATTTCTGTAGCTGACCAACTGTAGTACAATTAGAAGTGATGTATTTCTGTCTTTTCTTTTCGTCCGTAGCTTCCTGGTTTATCAACACATACTTGATTATTCAATAATTCTCTGTGAAGAAGACACTATATGTATTATTTTTACACTGTTCTGTCTGAAGAAGTACAGAATTTTATTCGTTTCATTTTTCAAATGAATTTATGATTTTATGTTTTAGTATGTGTGTTACTGAAATAAAGTCTTGTCCTCTAATTGTAATAAAGCTTCTTGGTGTGGTGATTTTATTTTTATGTGATATTAGCTGTCGTACATTATGTAAGTGCTCTACAAACTTCACCCCTACATCACTTACTGGTAAGGTTGGTATTGAACCCTGGATACCCTGTACAATAGTCAAGTGGTTTACCTACTGAGCTAACGTACTGGATATTCGATAACTAAATACAAAGTCATTGGACAGCTTCCTACTCAATGTTATGTATCTATGAATCGTATTTTAGTTGTCTTCTACTCGCTATGGTGCGCCAATCTATATCCATACAGGATTTTAAAATATTTAGTATTTCCGCTTCTAATTTATCTTTCTTAATTGCTCAGTAGATAAATCGTTTAAAATACTGAAAACAAATATCTAGTCCAATCTATCGGTTAGTTCGTCAACTGTATTTGAGAAATATCAGTCTTGGAAGATTATTCCCCCCATCAGCTACCTTGAAAATACGTCAGCGGTATATCTTTAATAATTTGAAATTCCAACTGTACTAAAATTCAACATCAATGGTTTCAAGCTCTTGATTAACAATAATTTCTCTTTATTAACCATTTTATGGCAACTAATTCTGCTGTTGTATCGACGTGGTTTGGTTTAAATTTCACGCAAAGCTAAAAGTGGGCTATCCGCGCTACCCGTGTTCAATTTAGCAGTGTAAGACTAGAGGAGGGCAGTTAGTCTCGAGTTAGTATCTGTGTGCTCCACTCACCCACCACATCCTCACTTAAAAATAAATAAGTCGTGTAACAACACGTACTATCAGTCGAAGTTCCAACAGCTAAACCAACCACTCGGCCTGCCTCCTCACCGTTACGTGATTGGTGAAGTCTTGAAGGATATTTTTGGAGTAAATAACAACAGGTTGGGTAAAATAAAGAAAGAAGTTGAGGTAGAGAAATTAGTTTAAGGTTCTATAAGTGGGGTAACTAGAAATTAAAATTAAATCAGTAACAATGGCTACTGTTGGCATAGACACTACTCTTACCAGAGAGGCTGATGATAATGTGAAAGCTGTGTCAGATCCACTCACTCAAGTAGGTTCGTAAGGCACTAGACACCACTCTTACCAGAGGGGCTGATGATAATGTGGAAGCTGTGTCAGATCCAATCACTCAAGTAGGTTCGTGAGGTACGACACACTTAATGGGCACGATACCTTTTTTCCACTGTAGGTTCCACGAGGATGTCGAAAGTTTTGCAGATGCATTAAATGAAGCTGTTAGAATATCTGGTTGGACTGACGCACAGAATCCCCTCGGTGTGGATTCCTGTAGGTGGTGAGGGGACCTCCCAGGGAAAGTTTTGTTATATCTGGTTACCTTCTTTGGGATCTAAACATCCACCCACGTGCTTGCCGTGCGTGGCGACCCGTGAAGGGGAGGAGAGGATCCTGGTAGTCGAGGGGTCCAACCCTAACACACCACTTTGGCCTGGAATTCCTGTAGACGGGCGGCCTTTGGGTGGCCCCCCTTGGGTCAATCGGCTGGTCCACTTGGGCTAGAGTCAACCAAGTACCAGTGTTGGAAGTTCTCAACGGGTGTTGTGAACATTATGCCTGATGCTGGTGTTTGGGTATAGTGCTCACGAAACCCTGGCGTTGCTGCATTGTCCTTGCATGACTTTGTAGTGCGTCCCCTTGTAGGGCTCCATGGTGTCTGGGGTCAGTGGGTACCGAAATTTTTTCCTTTTCCTATGGATCCTCCAAAAAATTTAAATAAAATTGTAAAAAAACAGTCAATGGGTAAGCGACCACGTCTTGAATACTCAGAACAGCAATCTTCAACATCAGTAACACACGTACCTCATTTTCTTATATTACATTCCCTTTTGGAAAAACCTTTAGGGCAAATGTCCCCTTTTTTTATTCAAAAGGGACTAAAGGGACTTGCTGGCTCTCCAAAGTCATTAAAGAAACTTCGATCTGGTGACATATTGGATGAAACATCCAAATCCCAACACAGTGAACTCCTCTTGAATTCAAAGGCAATTAGGGATATACCTATTGAGGTTACACCCCATGCTACCTTGAATTCTTCACGAGGAGTTATTGTTGAGAGGGATTTGAAGAACGTTCCCGAGTTAGAAATTCTCGCTGGTCTCTCCACTCAAGGAGTTTCTGCAGTGAGGCGCATCTCCACTCGCAAAGATGGAGTTATACTGCCAACAAATACCCTCGTTTTAACATTTACTTTACCACGTGCACCTGCCACCATCAAGGCAGGTTATCTCATTTGCAGGGTTCGGCCATACATACCAAACCCTCTTCGATGTTTCCAATGTCAGAAATTCGGCCACTCAAAGACATCTTGTCGTGGTTCCCTGACATGTGCTCGTTGTGGAGGCAAGGACCACGATGCCTATGACTGTGACATGAACCCACATTGCGTAAACTGCAATGGTTCTCACCCCTCTTACTTTCATTCTTGCCCAAAATGGCTGGAGGAAAAAGAGGTGCAGCGTTTGAAAACGACACATAACATTAGTTATCCTGAGTCTCGGAAATTGCAATCCACAACTCCATCTCGGACATATGCTGCTGCACTTCATTCCACAATTACAGAGGGAGTGCAGACAGATCTATCTGTGCCTCCAAGAGAATCGTTTTCAAAACAAATGAAAAGCCTTTTGACCTCCGTGGTTAAAAAGATTCATGAATCGACTTCCACACCCATCTCTGTTCCTCCCATACCTTCCAACAAACCTCAAGATCCACGTCCTTCAGTTTCAAATACAGGCATTTCTTCTGATACATCTTTTTCTCCCACCACAAGAGACAAAACAATTATTCGTTCGCGTCCTCAATCACTGGATTCCCCTTCCAATAACATAAACCTGCCCACCCGACACAGAGCAGGATCCATGGAGGTTGATAGACCTCCTCCGACTAAAGATAGTAAAGAAAAAAGACGTGGTCGTAAACCAAAGGGTTCTCCAGCCACTTCACCTACCCGTTCTTAAAAATGGCCACCTTGATACAATGGAACTGTCGAGGTTTACGTTCTAATCTGGATGATATCAAAACGCTGATTGCTTCCTACCATCCTGTTTGTCTTTCTTTGCAAGAAACATTTCTCAAAACTGCTGATACTGTCTCCATTCGGCAGTTTTCTTTGTACAGAAATGACAGGTTGTGTGATGGTCGAGTACATGGAGGGGTGGCACTGTTGGTTGATCAACACGTGCCCACCCTGTCTTTGTCACTCAACACACCCTTGGAGGCTGTAGCCATCCGTGTTTCCTTGGGTCATACCATCACTGTTTGTTCTCTGTACCTGTCCCCTGGAAAGACATATGATCAATCAGATCTTGATGCTCTCATTGAACAATTGCCATCTCCATTTCTAATCCTACGAGATTTTAATGGACATCATCCCCTCTGGGGAAGTGCTATTATTGATGGGAGGGGCCGATCTGTAGAGCGGATGCTCTCTGATCACAATCTTTCTCTTTTCAATACTGGTTCTTCCACTTACTTTCATGAACCTAGTCAGTCCTTTACTGCTATTGATCTCTCAGTTTGCTCCCCTTCATTATTCTCCCATTTTTCATGGAGGGCTGACAGTAATCCACTAGGCAGTAATCATTTTCCGATCCTTTTGAGAGGGACTGGCCGTGGTCGATGCCACCCTACCCGCGTGTCCCGGTGGAAGCTGGATCAGGCAGACTGGTCCACTTTCACTGCTCTCGCAGAACTTGATCCTGCCATCGTAAATCAGCCATCAATAGACGACTGTGTAGCAGCGGTAACTGACTGTATTACACATGCAGCTGCTCAGTGTATTCCTAAAACCTCGAAACGTTTTCCACGATATCCTCGTCCGTGGCGGAATCCTGCTTGCCACTTAGTACGGAAGGCTCAAAAGCGGGCCTGGGATACTTTTCGTAGATATCCCACACTTTCAAACTGGGTTGCTTTCCAACGGGCCCATGCACATGCTAGGTGGGTAAGACGTCAAAGCCAGAAGGAATCTTGGATTAAGTTCACAACCAGCATATCTTCTACCACCAGTTCCAAGATCATATGGGACAGGATTCGAAAGGTTAATGGGCACTACAATTCTGTCCCCCTCTCGATCTTACTCTCTGATGGTCAGGAGGTGACTGATGTTCGGATCATCGCTAACACTCTAGGTGAAAGCTTTTGCCGGGTATCTAGCACTTCTGCTTGTTCCTCCACCTTCCTGGCCATCAAGACTCGGGCAGAGCGATCACCTCTTTCCTTTCAAACTAACTGTTTCTTTGACTATAATTGTCTCTTTACCCTGGTGGAGCTAAAAATGGCCCTTCATCGGTCTGCCAGTACGTCTGTTGGACCTGATGATATTCATTATGACATGCTGCACCATCTATCTCCTGCTTCTCTTGATGTCCTTCTGATTGTTTTCAACCGGATCTGGCAGGAGAATGTTTTTCCTGATGCCTGGCGCCACGCTATTATTTTACCTTTCTCTAAGCCAGGGAAAGATCCCAAGATTCCTTCAAACTACCGTCCAATTGCTTTGACGAGCTGTCTCTGTAAGACATTAGAAAGGATGGTTAATGCTAGTCTTGTTTGGTTCCTCGAATCAAACAACCTCCTCTCGCCCACCCAGTGTGGGTTCCGTCGACAGCACTCCACCACAGACCACCTAATTCGTCTAGAAACATCTATCAGAGAAGCCTTTCTCAACCGCCAACATCTTGTATCAATATTCATTGACATAGAGAAGGCTTACGACACAACATAGAGGTATGGCGTTTTGCGAGACCTCCATACATATGGGTTAGGTGACCATCTACCTATGTTTATTGAAAAAATTTAATGGACAGGAGATTCCAAGTTCGTGTGGGTTCGACACTTTCCCGTTCTTTTGTACAGGAACTTGGAGTCCCTCAAGGCTGTGTATTGAGTGATACACTCTTCAGTGTAAAGATAAATGCCATCACTGAACAACTCCCTCTCACTGTTGCGAATGGGCTGTATGTCGACGACTTTCACATCTCATGTCAGTCATCAAACATGAGATATATTGAGCGGCAACTACAAACTGCCCTCAATTGTGTACGGAAGTGGACTCTGGCGAACGGCTTTAATTTCTCTCTCTCCAAGACTCTATGCATGCACTTTTGCCGTCGACGGGGTATTCACCCTTATCCTGAACTTCATATCGGTGAAGTTTTGCTGCCAGTGGTCCCGGAGACCAATTTCTTGGGGCTTATCTTTGATCGTAAACTGACCTTTATACCACACTTAAAGCAGCTTCTTGCCAAATGCACAAGAGCACTGAGCATCCTCCGCGTTCTCTCTTCTACCATTTGGGGGGCAGATCGCTGTTCAATGTTAAAGGTATATCGTGCTCTTATTAGATCGAAACTCGATTATGGATCAATGGTCTATAGCTCTGTCAGACCCTCGGCCTTAAAGATGCTGGACCCCATTCATCACCAAGGACTTCGACTCTACACTGGGGCTTTCTGTACCTCTCCAGTTCAAAGTATATACATTGAATCTCATGAACCATCTCTACACCTTCGCCGTTTGCAACTATCTTTACAATATACTTCGAAACTTCATTCCTTACCAAAGCATCCCACCTGGAAATGTGTTTTCCTTTCTCGGTGTGCAGTACTTTTCAGAACAGCCGATCTGTCATTGCTCCGTTTGGCCTTCGCATCCGGGCGCAATTGGATGAATTGGGTCTGTCCTTGGATAACATTGCAGATTCCACAGGTCGGCCCATCCCACCATGGCTTATTACAATCCCCAAATGTGACCTTTCTTTCAGTCACCTAAAAAAGGCAGATACTCCAGATTGAAAGTACCGTCTTTTATTCAATGAATATCTTTCAAACAATCATTCAGTTCCAATTTATACAGATGGTTCCAAATCAAGTAACTCAGTGGACTCTGCTATGGTTTGCTATGGGTCAGTAGTTGCGCGCAGAATCCCTTCTGCAGCTTCTGTGTTCACTGCTGAACTGTATGCCATATCTCTTGCCCTGGATCATGTTGCAGCTGAGCAGTGCTCCAACTGCACTATTTATACTGATTCGCTTTGTTCTATACTTACCTTGGAATCGCTACACGTTAGCTCACATCCTATTCTCGCTGATATTCGAAACCGACTGGCCCATTTCTCATTAGCAGCTACTTCAAACCAGTTTTTCTGGATACCAGGCCATGTTGGTATTCGCGGGAACGAGCTTGCAGACATAGCAGCTAAATAGGTCTGCTTCAGCACCATCACTCCTATACCTATTCCGTACATGGACTATGGTGTTATCTTCAAGGCTCGGCTCCGTGCCAGCTGGCAGTTCACTTGGAGAGAGCAACGCGACAACAAACTTTTTCAAATCAAACCCAAAATTGGACTTTAGCCATCTAGCTTCCCTAAAGTTCGGAAGGAGGACGTTGTTCTCACTAGGCTACGCATTGGTCACAGTTTTTTAACTCATCATTTTCTTTTATCTGGAACTGATGCACCAATGTGTAGTTTGTGTAACACTCAAATCACTATTAGCCACGTTTTACTTTCTTGCCATCGTTACAATTCTCAACGACGGCAATATTTTAAAAATATTTTTTCCCAGGGTCAGTCTGTAACATTGGACAGAGTTATTGGTGATGGTGACTCTGTCCACCTTGATAATGTTTTTAATTTTTTAATGGCCATTAATCTTTTTAATCTCATTTAAGTGTTGCATATTTATTCATTACCCCTTTTTAATTGTGGTTCTTTTTTTACTGTTTTAATCTCTCTCGTTCAATTTGACATTGGACAATGGCCAGAACATTAAATAACTCGACACCAGGACTGGAAAGACCAACTTCAGGTGACTAACGCTACTGTTTGAACTGCTCGTTAGTCGTCCTGGCGAGTTGTTATTATACTTTTGCTGCATATCATTTCACACTTTTACTACTTTACTTTTTAGTACTGGCCATATTAACTCATAACCCAGAAACAGGACTGGAAAGACCAACTTCAGGTGACTGACGGTGGTTTTTATACTTACCTGTTAGTCTTCCTGGCGGGTTATGATCATTACCATTCTGCTACAGGTAGTCCTTTACAACTTTGTTGACTGGATGTCAACATTGGTTTTTACGCCATTTTCTGTTTTAATTGCCGTTTTTCTTTTATCTTCAATTACTTTTACAAATTTTACTCCATTTACTTGATTATCTTTTTACTGGACATTTGACTACTCATTATTACGATTTTGCGGAGTATCTTTTAAAACTTCTATTCTTTTACATTTTGATAATAGCTGCCATGACACATAACCCGGAACCAGGACTGGAAAGGCCAACTTCAGGTGATTGACGGTGGTTCTTGAACTTACCTGTTAGTCTTCCTGGCGGGTTATGATCATTACCATTTTGCTAGAGTAAATATTTTACAACTTTGAAGACTGAATGTCACCATTGGTTTTTACACCATTTTCTGTTTTAATTGCTGTTTTGTTTTTACCTTCATTTACTTTTATAAATTTTATTCCATTTACTGGACATTTGGCTACTCATTGTTACAATTTTGCTATGTATCTTTTAAAACTTCTATTCTTTTACATTTTGATACTAGTTGCTATGACACATAACCCGGAACCAGGACTGGAAAGACCAACTTCAGATGACTGACGGTGGTTCTTGAACTTACCTGTTAGTCTTCCTGGCGGGTTATGATCATTACCTTTTTGCTAGAGTAAATACCTTACAACTTCTTATACTCTGCATTCTATCTTAACATTGTAGACTAGGTGTCAACATTGATTTTATACTTTTTTGTTTTACCTTCATTTCCATTTATGTCTATCATTACATTTATTTTTTTATTAATTTTTTTTACATTTTTACCGAATGTCTGGCGCAGATAGCCTCGCTGCTTTGTGCCATAAAACACTAAATCAATCAATCAATCAATGACGCACAGAAATCAGACATTTTGAGACTAAGAACAGCAGGAGAAGCAAAACGTTTCATTGAGGCATAGCGTGAAACTGTAGATTTTCAGTTTGTAATACGTATGCTGACAAAGGAATATGGTAAACGAGAAAGGCCAAGCACAATCATGGCACAATTACGAAATATGAATCAAGAAAAAGGTGAGTCTGTTCGAGTGTTTGGACATAAGCTACAAGAGCAAGGTAGTAGATTACGTAGAACTTAGATTAGATGATGATCCAAGATACACTAAAGTCTGAGTATGAGCGAAGGTCGCTTAGCGATAGAACTCTGAGTGATGTTAATGAATCCAATACCCCACGAGCAACCTTATTAGATTTCAGTGATGACGAGAAACCCACTTGTTGAGAAATTTATATGCAAAAACGGCTCGTTTGGGTTGAGAAAATATTTTACGTAGAAGAGCGAACAACGTTTCGACCTTCTTCGGTCATCGTCAGGTTCACAAAGAGGTAACTGACCGGAAGCTGACCACATGTTTGAAAGGGGTTGTGTAACTGTGTGTCGAAATGTAGAGGGCGGTATTAGATGTTTGAATATATAATTTTATTATATTAATATAGGTATAAAGGCGTTCCTTTATATTGGTTTATTTTGGGTTTAAGTTGTTGTATAAGTAAGGCTTCTTTAATTTTGCGTTTGTTTATGTACACGCTCACACGGTCGTTAAGAAACTAAGAAATTTAAACCAACGAATTATTAATAGAAGAAATGACATTTATTTTATTCAACAATGTAGAAAAGAACAACTAACCCCTAATTTTGTAAAGGTGAAACTTTCAAAAAATTTTAATTCATACACAAACATTATCCAAAATTTACAGAAAAAACTACTTAAAGCCATGTTGAACACAAAATACAAAGAACTACATGACTTACAGAAACAAAAAATGAACCTAGACCATCAACTGGCATGCTGCATTAAACCAGAGATTTACGGACTTATACAACGAAACATAAACCAAATCAATACAAAAAGATCTGCCACAACAAAAAACTAGAAACACTAAGATGCAAACAACAGAAAAGACACCAAAACGACAAACCGTTGACCAACCTCATAATTAACAGATCCGACCGTCAATTAAACACAGGCGAGAAACAACTACTTAACAAAGGACTCAACTTCGCAATAGCACCTAGGTACATTCCAACCATAGAAATCAAAACATGTTTAGAAGACCTAGCCAGGAGACTTGTGATACTTTCTACAGAAAAGAAAAACAAGGAAACAACCAAAAACAACCAACAGAAAGAAGACAACTTAGATAATTTTATTGACATCCAACAGCCAAACTTCCCAGGTAAAATTACAAATTTATATTTTCCAGAAACACCTAAAAACAACATCTTAAACGATTTTTTCAAAGAATTTTCTCACAAAACCATCAACATAATTTCACAAAACAGAAAACTAAAAACAACCTTACAAAAAGAGACATTAATTCCATTAAAAACCTAAAACAAGACAAAAACATAAAAATCCTAAAAGCAGATAAAGGTAACGCTATGGTCATAATGAACACGAATGAATACATCCAAAAAATGAATAACATCCTATCAGACACGAACAAATTTAAACCAATACACACAAATCCAACAAAGACACACGAGACGCAACTGAACAAATTACTACTACAAATGTAAAAAAGCCAACACAATTTCACAAACACTTTATTCCTACCTACGAAAAACCGACTCACGCACACCGCAAATATACGGCATCCCCAAACCTCATAAACCAGATTGTCCATTACGACCAATAATGTCCACATATGAATCGTTTAATTACAATCTTGGTAAATACATAGCATGGGCATTCTCCAAATATGTAACATCAGCCAGCTCATTCATCAAAGACTCTTTTAATTTCAAGTCTAATCTAAACCAACTTAATCATAAAGCCTTAATGGCCAGTTTCGATGTTATATCCCTCTTTACAGAAGTTCCAACCACTGAAGCCTGCAAGATAGCCTTAGAACTCTATATCCGATACCCTAACCCAACTATAGAAATTCCCAGTAACCAGTTAGTAACCCTCATAGAATTCACCACGATAAAGACAAACTTCATGTTTAACAACCAAAACTATATACAAACAAATGGCCTAAGCATGGGCAACCCAGTATCACCAGTTTTACCCAATATTTTTATGACACTAGTTGAAACACAAGCAATTAACACAGCATTACATCCACCACTATACTGGTACAGATATGTAGATGACACGGTTGCGGGATTCAAATCTACAGAACACACTTAATTTTTTCAATCACATTAACTCTATACATCCCAACATTAACTTCACATGTGAACAGGAAGAAAGCAATCAAATATCATTTCTTAACCTCAAAATTACAAAAATTGACATACAATTCAAAACAGAAATCCACCGAAAAATCACCCATACTGCACTATATATTCCTTGGGACTCAGCACATGAAACAAAACAAAAACTCAACATACTAAGAAACCAAATAAACACAGCCATAAAACTATGCTCACCAGATAAGATTAACGATGAATTAGACAAAATAAAACAATACTTCATCAACATCAATAAGTTTCCTCCACAAATCGTAGAAAACATTATTCGCACACACCCAGACAGAAAGCAAAATCAACCAACTAAAGTAAATACAGCTCACGAATCAAAAAACCACGAAACCATATACTGCTGTATACCATATATTCCTGACATCAGCAAACAAATAACCAACATTTGGCAAAAATTAGTAACAAAATATGACATTCCAGTTAATACTAAATTTATTCAAAAACCAGGCACAAAACTGAGGTCTATACTATGTAAAACCTACACTGACAAACACCGCACCAACATTACTTATAAAATACAATGTGATAACTGCCACGACTTCTATATTGGAGAAACAAGTAGAAAAATGGAAACCAGATTCAAAGAACATAAAAAGTCACCTTCACACGTTTTCGAACACTACAAGTCAAATAAACACAACATAACCATAGAAAACACTCAAATACTAAATAAAGAAACAAACATAAACAAACGCAAAATTAAAGAAGCCTTACTTATACAACAACTTAAACCCAAAATAAACCAATATAAAGGAACGCCTTTACACCTATATTAATATAATAAAATTATATATTCAAACATCTAATACCGCCCTCTACATTTCGACACACAGTTACACAACCCCTTTCAAACATGTGGTCAGCTTCCGGTCAGTTACCTCTTTCTTTGTGAACCTGACGATGACCGAAGAAGGTCGAAACGTTGTTCGCTCTTCTATGTAAAATATTTTCTCAACCCAAACGAGCCGTTTTTGCATATAAATTTCTTATTAGATTTAATCAAGGAAACAAGAGAGCAACAGATATACAGGCACAAGCAGTCTGTAATAAGTATGATAAGTAAGAGTACAAATGAAAAAGTAAACTGGCGAAACGGACAAGATAAGTGCGAGGACCTGTAGTGTTTTAAATGGGGTAAGGTTGGCCACATAACAAAAAATTGTTTTATAAAACAAAATGAGCCTGTAAGTTGTTTTGACTGTTGTATTTTACGTTCTTCTGTAAAAGTAAAACTGCTGTTGCAAATTTTTTAAAAGATCCTGAGGGATACGGAACGAGAATTTTAAGTGGTCAGCCCAAGAACATTTCGCCGGCGTTGAGCAGGAGGATTCGACGGGTTGTCCGGCAAGACAATAGCCGATCGTCGAACCAGATTAAGGTCCTTACGGAGAGAGAATGCAGCTCAAGAACAATAAGACGGCACCTGCGAGAGAAAGGTTTCAAAAATGAAAACGTCTTCAAAGGCTACGCCTCCTTCCACACCACGAAACGCTCAGTTAAACTTTGCTGAGAAGCACCAAACACGGGACGTAGAAAAGTGGAAGAATGTTTTGTTTTTCGATGAGAAAAAGTTAACCTGGATGGTCCAGATGGCTTCCAACGTTACTGGCACGATAAGGATATCCCATCAGAGAAATTTTCTACACGACACAGTGGAGGAGGTTCCATTATGATCTGAGGTGCTTTCTTCTTCCATGGAACAATAGAGCTTCAGGTTATACAGGGGCGTCAAACAGCAGCTGGCTACATTGGCATGTTGGCGAGAGCATCCTTGTTGACTGAAGGTTCCCGCTTGTGTGGAAATAACTGGATCTTTCAGCAGAACAACGCTGCAATCCACAATGCCCGTGATTCTTTGGGACCATCCAGTGTGTTCGCCCGAACTGAACCCAAATTGAAAATGTTTGGGGGTAAATGACAAAGAAAATCTATAAAAATAGACGTCAATTTCAAACAGTGCATGATATTCGTCAAGCCATCTTCACCACTTGGAATAATATACCAGCCAGCTTTCTACGAAATCTCATATCGACCATGTCAAAGCGAATGTTTGCAATTATTCGCAATGATGGCCGTACAACTCACTACTGAGGCCTCTTGTTGGGAATTTCCTACCCTATTTAGGACTTCTTTTTGGTATGGTCTTAAACTTTTGACCAGCTAATATTTAGGTTAATTTCATAGTGTTCACATTTTTCCTATTAAATGCTAAAAAGTTTTGTTTTTTTTATTTTCCTTTTCTTATTTTCATATTTTGAAGCTCTACTCAAATAAGTAGTTGAGTCTAACAACGCAAAATGCATATTTTTTCCTTATGTTCATTGGCCTTAAGATTTCGGTCAGCCTTGTATATATATTTAGTGAATTAATGTTTTATATAATAAAGTTTCAAACACACGTGTTATTATTTAGTTTGATAACGTAATACTTCATCTTGCGTGAGAGGACGTTTTAAGTCATAAGTTTCTGTGTGTTACACGCACACCAGGGAATAATATATGGTAGTCATGGAGTAAAACAGTTCGTAGCTTCTACCGTTAGCTCCTGTTACTACTCAGGTTGTCAGTGTAATTAATGACAATGATATCCTTTCATTTCATCAACTACAAGTTTTACAAATTTCACGTACTAGCCTTACGTTCATTGAGGGATTGGCAGATTTCTAAATCCCAAAAAACAGTCGCAACTTGCTAATTGTTTTCCCCTTACCTATCGGTTCTCTCGTATATCTCTTGTTCTTTGTTGAAATGTGTAATTGGGTAAAATGTAACGGACGTACTAAATAACACCCCCACGTTAACGTTACTCACGTTTTTATACTGCTGAAATTGTTTATTTCACTTCCAAGGAGATTCCATACGTTGAACCACGCACAAGACGTTAAAACTCCCACCAAGCAAACGATAACAGAAACGTATAAATTTGAAACAAAAACGAAAGACAGTGTTTATTCTCTGAATATTTCACACATCAACACATTATATGCTCACCTGGCTATCAAATAACACACATCAACACATTATATGCTCACCTGGCTATCAAATAACACACATCAACACATTATATGCTCACCTGGCTATCAAATAACACACATCAACATATTATCTGCTCACCTGGCTGTCAATTCCAAGAATTAACAGCATGAGGAAAGACACAATTGACCATAAAGGGGGAGGTGGTAACTGTAGAACAACTTCTGGATAAACAAGGAAAGCTAACCCTGGACCTGAAGAAAATACACCATGTTAGATTATATTTGAACAAAGACCGTGTTTGTACTCTGAAAATAACACAGCAGGTCACTGTCTGATAATACTTAGTGTATATTAAGATGTTGATACACTAACTTAACAATAGACGTTTCATTTTAAATGTTTTAGAACCAAGATTCAATAAAATATTAATAAAGTTTGTTCTGAAATATGCTGTTATACGTTGATTTGGTACAGAAACAGAACTTTTAGTGTTTATATAAACAATTGAAGCACAAGAAGACTGAATTATCTTACCAGACTTCACAACGTCAGCAACTTCAGTCCCGTCGCCTTTCAAGTAGGCCATGTGACCGAGGACGGAAAATATCACAGTACCAGCAAATATGCTGGTAGCAGGTTTAAGAATATATAGAATATTTCCGTCTCTAGAAATAAAGATATAGAAACAATAATGAATGTGTTCAAAGTGTACAATAATATCTATTGAAAGAATAACGAATACAGAGTACAGAAAATTATTATATTGAACATTTTTGTGCGAATCATTGTTAAATAATCAAATAAAAAATTATTTTTTTTTTTTTTTGTTACCGTAAGAAGTTGTGGCTAAACTTGTTGTAGCTTCCAAGAGTTACGACGGAACCGAAACCAATACCAAAGGTGAAAAACACTTGTGTTCCTGCTGTCACCCAGACCTAATAACATTAATATAATAAATTAATACTGATTTCACAGAGTTCACTTCTGAGAAAATTTAAATTTAACACTAATTTAGTTTCGTTGAGTTTTGATTAAAGAATTATTAACTAGTATTAAAACTTGATAGCAAATAAACGAAAAAAAAAGTCGCTTGACAGTTACTGATTAACAATGACACTGTGTTCACTAAAGACGTAAACTACAGTTACATTAGATGGAAAGTTTTATTTGTTGCACAGCATGGTTGTTAGTGTTTGTCTTTAGCGTCAGGGGCATTAAAATGTACGGTTAATCCCAATATTTCGTTGGTAAAAAAATATGCGATGGGTTCTGTCCAACAACCTTTAACATCGAACATTAATATTTACTCGTGTTTATATCGTATATGAATGTAATAATAATAACATTAGTATATTAATATTATAACAATAACATTTAAATCTGAATATAATGACAATAACACTTATATATGAATATAATAGCAATAACATTTATATACGAATGTAATAACAATAACAATTATATATGAATATAATAACAATAAAATTAGTATGTGAATGTAATAACAATAAAATTAGTATGTGAATGTAATAACAATAACATAAACGAACCTTGGGATCCAAAAGTTTGTCACATTTTGGAGTAATGTAAAAAGGTAGTCCGTCTCCAGCGCCCTCTAACGTCACTCCACGAATAAGAAGAATGATTCGAATGACGTATGGAGTGACTGCTGACACCTTAATAATCTGTAAACAATGAACAAATAATGGAGTAAATCAGTCCAAAGAAATGAAATAATTAATGCTAGAAACATTAAAGATTATTGGATTAAATAAACGGTGATGTTTTCTTATGATTACTGTAATGGTGTTTTATGTCGTTAGGTGATGTTTTCCTATAATTACTGTAATGGTGTTTTATGTAATTGGGTGATGTTTTCTTATGATTACTGTTATGGTGTTTTATGTCATTAGGTGATGTTTCCTTATGATCACTGTAATGGTGTTTTATGTCATTAGGTGATGTTTTCTTATGATTACTGTAATGGTGTTTTATGTCATTAGGTGATGTTTTATTATGATTACTGAAAGGGTATTTTTATGTCATTAGGTTATCTTTCCTTGTGATTATTGTAACACTGTTTTATACAATCCTTCCTTTTTTTTTTTTGTTTCCAAGTTTTATTTTAGTTTCAATCTCACCTTGCCACTACTCTGTAGTCCTTTCAAGATGACCAAATAAACCAGAAACCAGGCAAGTAACAAACACAAACTCAGTTCTATGTTCACACCTCCCAAGTCATTTATTCCTAAAATAATTTGTAATGTTCAACACCTTCAAAAGAGTAATAAATATTGTATTATTGAAATGTACTATTTAGCCAACTTCAGTTAGGGTTTCATAATTTTTAATTTTTGAGTATTAAATGATAAAACTGTCTACTATGGTATTATAAGTACCTTTCAAGCCAATAATAGAAACAAACAAGGTTATTTAAAAACCAATTATACCTAGAAATATATGTCCTAAAATTTATCTCACTAGATTAACAATAACAAGTTTAACTGGGTAAAATTCTCACAAGGTACATGGTGCATCATAAACTGGCACATGAGGTGTCCATTGTATTACAGTCATTGTTAGTTAAGCCTATTCCTAGATGTAGCTACAGTAAGCATCATCTGTTTTGAACAGAATTCTACACACTGACACACACTGAAATCACTAATCTCATATTGTGAAAAGGAAGAGAAACAAAGGCAATGGTAGTTTGTGAGAATAGTGACTCACATGCAAAATAATTTTGAAACACTATTTCTAAACTTCCCTAATTAAAACATGTGTACCTCTGGAGGAAGTGTGCTTCCCCTGGAACAATTACCTTTTTACGTATAATGACTTTGGATGATGTACTTATATTTTTAACCAACTTCCACAAAATATATATGTAACAAACATTATAACAGAATTAAAATTAAACAGTTATTTTGAATTACTAACCTTATTTCTCAACCATGAATCACAACAAATAATGTAAGTGGTCATTACATTATTTTATCAGATAAAATCCAGACACTGATGTCAGACTAGTCATCAGGTATGTAAAATCATTTAAGGGTTAGAATTTGAGTGTTTACAAACGTAATATCTCAACTCCTACTGCCTTTCATAGGGCTGCAGCCAATTGTGAGAAGGCAGTCATGCTTAATATTCAGATACAACCTCCACATGCAAAATAATCGTAGAAAAATAAAATCGTAGAAATAAAAGCATCCTAAAAATTCTAAAAGTTAAAATTTCCAACCTCCACTCTTTTATTTAAAAAATGATATTAAACAAAATTTAAAATTAAACTTTTAATAGAAAGATGTTTAAATTCAAAATTTAACAATTATTTTACAAATATTTAAATTTTCTATCATTTATATAAAAAACTTCTATTATTATTAATTTTAGCTGTTAACATATTTATTAAAAGAAGTATCTTACATTCTCATACAAATTATCAAAAGTAATCAATTTTTTTATATTTTTACCTTTAACTTTATCATTGTTAGTAGCTATTAAGCACAAAGTTGCACATTGAGATATCTGTTTCTTGCATTATCAGTCTGCAGACAAACCGTTATGCCACTAGGAAGTCACCTTTACTTCTTTTTTTTTTTATTGTTACGAGTATTTATTTCAATTAAAATTCTAATACAAATAATTTTATTTAAAGATTCAGCAGTTTTGTTTTGAAAATCATTGTATAATTCATAAGAATAAGGAGTTTTTTCTTCAAAATATTTTCCTCTTTTTATTAGTAGATTTACATTGTATAATTTTCCAAGATAGTTATTTTGACATCAGTAAATGAATGTTTGTTAATGGGATCTATTTCAATAGAATTGGGAAGATTTTTATTACACTGAGATCTTCCTAGATTGAAACTTAAATGTGAAGGATTAGTTGTTTGTTCTACACACTTAAACCACATGTATTATAAGTTAGTAAATAAATTATATTATCATTTTACATAGTGGTATATCTTAAAATTCATTGTGGCTGGACAAGTTAAACATCTTGGACTATCGACAATATATATTTTATAAATTAAAGTAGAAAATATAAATTACTGGTAAACAGTTAATTGGACTAAAACCCAGTGTACAAATGTGGAAAATGAATAAATAATAACATTATGTTGATAGAAAATAGTTATTTAATTGTACTTCCCTTGTAATATATATATGTGTATATATACATAGAAAACAATATTTTGAGAACACTAGATCCAAATACGACTCATATCTATTGATCGAAAATAATAAATTCATCTAAAAAATAAAAAAATTAAACCTACTCCCAGAATTCGGTTACAGGTGATTTTGCTTCGGTGGCTGTAATGTTGAGATTCGTGATGTTGGTTCCCTCTTTCTTACAGTATTTTGTGTTCCACCAATTACCACACGGCTCGTTTGGGTTAAGAAAACATTTTTGCATATAAATTTCTCAACAGGTGGGTTTCTCGACATCGCTGACAATTACCACACGATTCCCAAGGCAGTGGTGACGTCATTGAGAAGACGAAGTAGAATAAAGTCCAAGCTATTATCACCACGTAGTAGATATTATAGAGACAAACGATGGCCATTGAAGCAGAGCTAATTCCTGGTGAAAGTATAGATTACATAATATAAGAACTGTTGACATATTTGAGAAACAAGTATGAGTTATATTTATCCGGGAAAGGTGAAAAATACTAAGGCAGTAGAAGTTAACAACAATAGCTACCTTTAAAGATAGGAACTAAATTCCAGACCCCGATACCACCAACGCTGAGGTACTGACCAATGGCCACTTCCAGGAAAAATAGAGGAACAGCACACAAGACTAAACAGATGAGGTAGGGAAACAAAAATGCCCCTAAATAAAAAACAATAACATATAATCTATCAGAACCATCGATTTAACATTTTGTAAGGTAAAGGTTTCATGTATATTATGTTGGATTAAACCACAAGACACTTACCTCCACCATTTTCATAACACAAGTATGGAAATCACCATATGTTGCCAAGACCGACAGCGTAGTTTATAAAACGTAAAACAAAGTCCAGTTTTCCTTCCCATTCCCAACGTTCTGGTTCTTTCTCCTTATCTGGACTTGTTACCGACTGCTTCATTTCATCAGGTATTGTGATCATTTCCACTCCATTTTCTACACTGACGGTTTCTGATGTTTCATTTTCAGGAAATATGTTATCCAAAGACGTAACTTTAACACAAGCAAATGCTGTAGAAAACAAAATACACTGTCAAGACATATATGTATATATATATAGTTGAAAAAGCATACAGTTATATACATGTATAGTTGAAGCGATGAAGAAATAAATACACCTCAGAAAACCAGTAAAATAAATTTGTTTAAATGTTCTATTTCATTTATTCCATTAGACACAACTTCTATGTGCACCCACACCCTAAACTGTTTCATTTAAAATCATTTTCATGTGCACATATACACAATAATTTATCTAGGGAGACATTAATTCAGTACAATCAAATGCATTATGTAACTGTACGTTCCAAGAGATGTCACTTATGTATATTTACGTTTTATTCAAGTAGATCAATTTTTAAGTTTCGTTTGTTAAAATTTTTATATTTCAAAATGCCACAATTTCTTCTTTGTTTATATAGTTTTCTAAATTTCTTAAACAAACTTTCAAGCATAAAAAAACCTAGAAATGAAATTCAGAAAGATAATATTAAATCTGACAATATATTTAACAAAATAATTCCAACATTTCTGAGTCGTTGTCATCCTTATGTACATTTATTAAAGCCACGATTGGTCAGAAATTAGGATTTTTCTTCGTTCTGCACTTTATTGGTTGATTTTGTTCACCCTTTGATTTAATAAAATTATGCTAGAGGCGCTTCCTACTGAATGGTTGGTTGTTGACTTGCTGCCTCAAGCAGTAAGTAAAAACCATGAACAGTGGAGTAAAAAAGTGTTTTCTGTTGTTTGTTGTTCGGTTACTGTGTGAAGTTCATGTCCCGTGCTTCAAACGTCCACTCTTTTCCTAAGTTAGTTAATACAGTAGTCCTAATATATCCTTAAGTGAGTTTTGCCCCGTAGAAATTTTTATTTCCTTGACGTCATGACAGATCTGTTAAAGAAAAGTTCGAATATTAAAAACCTGAAGGTCGTTTTGTCGGTCAGTTCTGTTTGTGTCTCAATAAAACGTACATCACAAATCTCACTTCAGTTTCCTTATTTATATAAACATCAGTCACTTAAAAACCTCTTGGTGTTAAATGAAAAAAATTAGTTACTTGCGATGCGATGGTGGCTTCCTCATTTTAAAATAACAATTTTCAGTCGCCTAAGATGTAATTTTCACCTTCAACTGTTATAACAACAACAAAAAACATTTACTTATGATTTGATTGTACCTTCCATATGTTAGAATATCAATAGTTAGTCGCTTAAGGTGTAGTGTTCACTTCTTACCGTTATAACAACAACAACAAAACAACATTTACTTATGATTTGATTGTACCTTCCATATGTTATGATATCAATAGGTAGTCGCTTAAGGTGTAATGTTGGCCTCCAGTTGCTTGGAGAACAAAAAACAGTAATCTGAGAAGTGATATTGGCTATGTGTAGAGATAAAATATTCATTCAGTGTTGAGTTTATCAACAAGTGCGAATAATGAATGATGTGTAGTGATTTGTTTATAAAAAATGCGACGATTTGTCCTGATTTCTTTGAGTATTACAATTTGAACAATTGTTAGTCAACTCTAGCACTACAACACTTGCAAATGTGTTTACAGTTATGAAACTTGAAATAGTGGTTATAAAATAAATTGAGACACTTAAAGTAAGTACATGTACCTTTTTTACTGTTCTGTATGTTTTAGGTTAAGGTTAAAACATAGCCGCTTCCTTTCGATACTAAATGTGAATCGTATTTGATTAACAGAGATATATAAAATAAACACGTCTTTCGCTTCATAACAAAACCTGTCACGTCATCTAATACATGGCCTCAAATGAAAATCTGGTGGACAAAAAGAATGGTGTGTCTTACTGTTAGACATACATTAATACTAAAATGTCGTTCTTCGCCAGCTGATGTAATTAATACCATTTCCTCTAGCATAGTTAGTTTTAAAAAAAAGAACGACTCACTGAGCTATTTTCGAACTAAACAAAAAGCTGATTCATTAAATTTATTCCTATATAATGTAGAGAATAAACTTCGAAAATGTTAAACGACAAGATATCTATAAAACAAAATTTGGCACAAGCAGGAAGGAAATGTTTGTTTATAGTTAACTTTGAAGATAGTATCAGGTAGGCGGTTTCTAGCGTTTTAAGTCCCCAGCCATTCCTATGAAGCCATACCTATGAAGCCAAACGAAAGGCCTGACACTTCTTAAGAAAATCAAATATCTGTATCGATATCTGTTTATCTCAAATAAAATTACATAACGTTTCCACTTCCAACTTAAGTTGTATAATAGCATTTAAGGTAAGAATTACAGAGAGACTTCACAGTAAGATGTAAATGGAAAGACTGGTTGTGAAGAGACAAACGAAATAGTTTGATTTGTTTGTTTTGAATTTCGCACAAAGCTATAAGAGGGCTATCTGCGCTAGCCGCACTAATTTAGCAGTGTAACACTAGAGGGAAAACAGTTAATCATAACCACCCATCACCAACTCTTTAGGCTACTGTTTTACCAACAAATAGCGGGATTGACCGTCACTTTATATCTCTCCCACGGCTGAAAGGGCATGTTTGGTGCCGCGGGGATTCGAATCCGCGACGCTCGGATTACCAGTCGAGCGCCTTAACTACCTGGCCAATAGTAGAGAACACAGTGTTAACACTTGCATATCGTGTATAATAGTATAGAACACCGATATAACACTCGTGTGCTGTTTATAAATAGAAGATAAAGATTTAAATTTTGTGTGTTGTGTATAACACAAGACAACACGGGCTTAATACTCGTGTGTTATATAATATTCTAAAGGATGCTGACTGAACATTGTTTATTTCTTAAGTTATTAATATTGAATTGTATATCTATTTGATATTATTTCGTGATTTATATTTTTCTATATAATACTGCTATTAATTGATAATAAAACCTGAAAACTGATCTTTTAATTGAAGTAATTATTTATACTATTTACTCCGAAGGCCTTTGTAGATCACTGGACAATCTGTATTTTATTCTGATATTGTTGTCAATACTGACAGTTATTTATTATATTTACTCTGAAGGCCTCCTTGGTTCACTTGACAATCTATGTTCTAATATAATATTGTTGTTATTACTGATAGTTATTGATAATAATTACTCTGAAGGCTTCCTTGGTTCACTCGACAATCTATGTTTTAATACAGTATTGTTCTACTATACTACTGGTAGTTTTTAGTATAGGAACTGATTTCTGTTTGTGACAGAAGAAAATCAGACTGTGTTCACCGTGGGAAATCAAAACCCGAATTTTAGCTCCATAAGTTCGTAGACTTACCGCAGAACCTCCGGAGGACACTGGACCAGAAATCGACATTAAAGACTCATCGTAAGATTAGATTTATTGTGATTATTACCTGCACGTGTACGAAGTCAAATCACTCACCGACAATTCTATCTGTATGTGGAATCTGTATGGTAGTCTTTGCATTACATATACGGAGGATGAAATACACAAACACACAGTAGCTACAAATATTAGTTTAGAAATAAACCATTCCATTGTTTATTAACATGCATAGAAGTATGCTCAGAAATATGAGGTTAGTACTTTCATATTTTGTGTTAGGGAACTACATTCTTGAATTGTGAATAAAACATAACATCTTTTATTACACATCTCGGCTTTTAAACGTAAATAAACTATTTATTTATTGTCCGTGTAAGGGTAAATTGCAATATCAGAAAATTATTAAATTTACCATAGATCTTCATAAACGTGAAGTGTTCAGTAATCTAATATAATAAAGGGAAAATAATTGTATTTACATACTATTTATAAGGTTTGAAAATGTAAAAACAATATTCACTGAACACTAAATTACAAGTGTATGTTGATAACAAACATATTTACACAAAACAAATCGTGTTATTTCCGATATTTCAATATTTTCTTTTCTAATTATCACCTAACGTCTTAATTAAATTCAAAGAACAGAACCATTTGTACAAAATATACAATCAAGTACATTGGAGTGTGAAATTAATATGACGAATAAATTATTTACTACATTTTGAAGGGAGTTTCAAATAATTCACTTTTATTTTACCTACTTTAATTGTTGGTTTTACTTGTAAACTAACTATCAATCATAACGACATAATATTTACAAATGTGCTAGAAAAAAGGGTAAAATGATATACGTTACATCTGTTGTTGTTTATGGTAAACTAGAAACAAAAACAAAAACTGAACATAAACAATTGAATGCAGCTTGAGTAAGGCTTAATTCACCTATGGCCAAAGGTATTGTATCATAACTATCATAATTATAATCTAGTTCATATTTACATGGTGTGAGTGTATTAGAGTCTCGTTTCCTCTATAATATAATATAAAACTTGCTTTTCTGATTTCATTGTCACCAATATTAAGTGCACAATAAAAATAGTTTTGGTGAAGTTTATACAGAAGTTTGATCATTTCGGTTTGTGAGAGCTAAATATAATTAGTTTTATAATTTAACTCTTTTTTTTTTCCTTTGGCTTACATCACAAATTGTTATCAGATTTCTTAAAGTAACTTGGCATTTGCTCTTTATGAATATATATATACATCGGAATCAGAGTGTTCCGAGGACTAGAGTACATAGAAAAATTGAGAAAAGTAAGCTCCTGAAACATATTTAGATCCACAAAAAGATTTTGACTGGTGTTTAACTGAATTAGAAAGCCAGATGCAAGACAACAATAGAAGAACTTCTATGATCAGACGATTTTCTTCACTAATAAGAGACAGTGAAACTCGATTTATGTTTTCTTGTCCCGAATTTTCACAAATTTCACATCGATAAAAAAATTAAAATAAAATCTATGTAAATAGAAAATAAAAAGTTATAGAGTATTTAAAAATTGTCTGTTTTATCGCTTTAAAAATCCATGTTTGTTTCAAAGAAAATGATTATTTATTACAGAACCTTTATAAATTATAACTTCACTGTAGACACACAAGTTGGGGAAAGAATGATTTCAAATTAGTAATTAATATTTTTGGACATACAAAACTGTTTAGTTTAAGAGTTATTATTCAATTTATTTGGTGAGTTAATATTTAATGATTTAAAAAACTCAAAGCAAGAGTGTTGAAAGTTATTATTTAAGTTTGGTTGTATGATGTGGCAAACAAACAAACTTACCACGTTATACAACCAAACTTAAATAATCACTATCAACACTCTTGCTGTGATTTTTGATTGCCCTCAAGCAGCTTTGTGCTAGCCGTCCCTAATTTAGTAGTGTAAAACTAGAGGGAAGGCAGCTAGTCATCACTACCCACCGCCAACTCTTGTGCTACTCTTTTAACAACGAATAGTGGGATTGACCGTCACATTATAACGCCCCCACGACTGAAAGGCGAGCATGTTTGGCGCGACCCGTATGCGAACCTGCGACACTCAGATTACGAGTCGCACGCTTTAACACGCTTGGCCATCCCGGGCCCAAGTCAATGATAAAATAAGTGAAGTATATTTAGATAGTAACAGAAGAAACTTCGTTTTGTCAACTGAAATTTTAAAGTAACTGAATAGGCCTAAATGGACTTTTGACAAGAGGAAGATAACTATATATATTTGTGTGTGTGTGTAGTGTTTATAATATCCCTATAATGTGAAGAATTTGATGTACTTACGTTTAACTTGTTCCGAAAATATTTTGAAAACAAGTGGCGTACGTGCTTTTCATGTACGAGGAAGTTGAGAATTTCTCAAATTAATTTTGGTGGTATCTATTGACAAATCGAATTAGCATTTTAATACACGTCTATAAGCGATTAACTCAGCTGTAAGGGAAGTTTTAAACTAGGACTATTTAATGAAGGGTAAAGATAAACCAAATAAAACAAAACTAAGATGTACGGGAAAATTTAACATCGGAAATCAGTACAAGTTACAAGAGTAGGCTTAATTGTCATTATAGTAATGATAGAAGTTAAAGAAGTATAAGACTTTAGGGCACTGGTAGAAATAGAAGATTTAGAATAACTGAAACATGGTTAAATGTAGATGAGTTTGAAATACATGATTATAGGTTACTTAATAGGAATAGAGTATTAAAGAAAGGGGAAGTAGTGGCTGTATATGTGAAGTGTGAGTTACATACTGTTGAAGTTGAGAATATTAAGGATAATAGCAAGGAGATTGGGTTTCTGTTAGTGGATAGCAAGGGATAAAGCTTTTAGTAAGAATGTGTTACAAATCCCCAGATGGAACTGATGAAATCAGGAAGAAACTCTGTAATAAGATGAAGATCTCAGTTGTTAATGAAATCTTAATTAAGGGTAGTTCTAAGTACAGATATAATGATTGGGAAATGAAAATCCCTCAAACCATGAGGGAGAAAGGTTTCTGAAAACTTTTCAAGATGGATTTCTTAACAATTGGTCAAGGAACCTACTGTAAATAATGCTATCTTAGATTTATTGTTAATTTCTAATATGGAAATAGTTAAGAGGGTGTAAACTAGGAAGCACCTAGGTACAAGTGATCATTGCTGTATTATGTTTGATATTTAGCTGCATTTAGAAATTGGAAATAATGATATTTTGGTTCCAAATTTTAAAAAAAGCAAATTTGAAAGAGATGTGTTCTGAATTGGACAGCTGAGTTATTTTGAGGCACTTCTCAGTAGTGGAAAATGTTTAAAGATAATTTTTTAAAGATTCAAGATAAACATATTCCTTACAGAAACAAAATGGGATCTAGAAATAAAAAAACAGGTTGGTTCACAAAGGGAATAAGAGATAGAATCAAAGAATAGTACCACACACTAAAGAAATTTAAATTGACTGGTATTGTAAAAGATTATAGAAAATCAAGAAATTTGGTCAAAAACGAAATTATGATATCCAAAGAGATGTCTATAACAAAAATTTGGCTTAAAACATAAAAATTAACAGTGAGAACTTTTTAAAGTACATTATGGATAAACAAAATGTGAGGATAGAGATAGGACCCATGAGGAATGATGAAGGAAGGCTTGTATCTGATGATCATGAAATGCCTAGATTATTAGATTCTGATTTTGCTTCAGTTTTAACTAATGAAAACTTAAGCTGTATTTCACATCTTGAACAGTTAATAAATGGAAACGAGATAAAGAAGATGGCTGCCTTAATTCTGAGCTGGTTAAAAAAATGGGATATTTAAAGAATGCTAAGGCTCCTGTAACAGATAATACTTCACCAAGGGTTTTAAACAAGGTCATGTGATCACTTGCAACAAGATTTTAAGCCCTTGAATAGTGCACAAGTACCAACTGATTGGAAATTGGTTAATCTGACTCCTATCCTCAAGAAAGGTAATAGAAGTTGTCTCAGTGATTAAAGGCCTGTCAGTCTTACCTCATTTGTGAGAAAAGATTTGGAATATCTGATAAAAGATACTTTGCATAGTCATTTAACAAGTTTAGAATTTTATTGATAGCAACATAGTTTTACTAAGGAAAAATACTGCCCTACAAATCTTTTTGCATGTTTTAAAAATGTTACTGCACATGTAGATAAGGGTAAGGGTGTAGGTGTGATATATATGGATTTTCAAAAATCATTTTACAAAGTGCCATTCCCCACAGAGGCAAAGCAGCGTGTCTCTTGTCTCACACCACTATAAATTGGGTTTCAATGCCTGTGGTGGGCAGAGCACAGATAGCCCATTGTGTAGCTTTGTGCTTAATTTTAAACAAACAAAGTGCCACATTAAAGGTTTGTAAAGAAACTTATCTCTGCAGGAGCTTAGGATAAGTTAAGTAACTGTATAGAACTGTGGCTGAATTCAAAAGCAGAGGGTTGGTGTAAATGAAGTTCAGTTAAACTAAATTAATGTTGCAAGAGATGTACCTCAGGGATCAGTCTTAGGACCTTTACTCTTTTTGACTTACGTTAATAACATTGATAAAGAAAGTCAATAAATTACTTATGTTTGTAGGTGACACTGAGGTCTTGGGTGTTGCTGGCTGCTACTTTATAAAAATATTTAGCTCATATAATGAGTTGGGTGAATAAATGGCAGATGGGTTTTAATTATGATAAATGCAAAATATTATATGTGGGTGATAATAATTTGAATTATAAGAATAATTTGGATGGAAATAATTTTAACAATGTCATGAAAGAAAATGATCTTGTTGTAATGGCTGCTCAGTCTCTTAAGCAATCCAAGCAGTGTGCTGTTGCTAATATTGGTAGGGCAAATAGTATTTTAATTTGTATCTACAAAAATATTGAATACAAGTATAAATATGTTATAATTTCATTGTGTAGGTCACTGGTTAGACTGCATTTGGAGTATTGTGTTCAGTCTTGGGCTTCTTACCCTAGGAAAGCAATGAAATTGTTGGAAATGATTCAGAAGAGGGTAACTAAAATGGTGCCTGGGATGGAGGGGTTGTCATTTGAGGAGAGATTAAGATCCTTAAAAGTTTCTCTCTCAAGAGTTAGAGGCGATCTGATTCAAATGTTTAAGATTGTAAAAGGATTTATAATGTTGATGCATCAACATTTTTCAAACTTAATAGTGAGAAGTATAGAACTTGGTGACACAAATATAGATTTAGGAAATATAAAAAATGACAACTTTATTTTCCAGTGCATATGAAGATATGTTAGTAAATTTGAGTGAGTTTAAAAGAAACTTGATACATATATGAATGACAAGTGATGACTAATTGCTTTTAATAGTATTAGTTTGGCTTAGAGGGTGGGACACCTGAGATGGACCAATATATCCCTTGTTGTCCCTGAAACTTATGTTAACTTCTCATTATAACAACCCTGCTGTTACAATTGTTATTACCAACTTCTTTCTATAACAACCACACTGTAACAACTGTGGTTTTTCGTTTTACTCGTTTATTGATTTTTAACATTATGGAACATACCTCAGTGACCTATAGTAAATAATTTCCTTCGTGGTCTCAATGCAAATGCCCATTCGTCTACAATTCCTGTTATCAGAGCTTCCACGGTGTAGAACTATGAAAAACAAAAACAGAAAAATATCAGTACACATGTTGTCATAACATAAGATCAAAGTAACATAATAACATAGTTAGACAGATCTATATAAATTGTATACCATATATTTAATGAATTAATGTTTTATGTAATAAAGTTTCAAACACACGTGTTATTATCTAGTTTGATAACCTAACACTTCATCTTGCGTAAGAGTACGTTTAAAGTATTAAGTTTTTTTATATAGAAGTTTATCTCTATGAATCACTGAAAAATGGTACTTTGAAATTACTTGTTTGTTTGTTTTTGAATTTCGCCTAAAGTTACTCGAGGGTCATCTGTGCTAGCCGTTTCTAATTTAGTAGTGAAAGACAAGAGGGAAGGCAGCTAATCATCACCATCCACCACCAACTCTTTGGCTACTCTTTTACCAACAAAAATTGGGATTGACCGTCATATTATAACACCCCCACGACTGATAGGGCAAGCATGTTTGGCGCGACGGGGATGCGAACCCGCGACCCTCGTATTACAAGTCAAACGCCTTAACACGCTTGGCCATGCCGGGCCCTGTTGAAATTTCTTACATATTAAAATACTTAACCAGCCATAAACAGTTAAACAATATGTGGTTACGCACCCATTCTTTGATTTGTTATATATAAAATAGAACATAATAATGTAAGCTCAGGTGACACATGGAACACTTGTAGCATATAAACACATGTATCAAGTAACGGTTGATGGATACAACAATTTGAAGCTAGAACTACATTTATGTAGCAAACATACGTAGCAGGTATCAACCATATAATGCATTAGTGATTTATGACAAACAAATGTAGTACATTACAAAAAACGACAGCATCTGTTAACTAGTTAGTTGGTTATTGCCATGAGTAACAGGTTACGCAAATGTAAAATATTATAAAAATATTATTACTGATGTATGTAACAGGTATCGGAGAAAAGGAGCAGACAGCAACAAAGTAGCTGGTTGCCAGGATAGGCAGCATGCAAGAATAGCACTACTACGACGTGCAGAAAGCATGCAAGAGTCCCGAATAGTCATTTACTGCGAAAAAACATGCACGCGTGTCAACAATCATGTTGCCATGCGACACGTGGCTTGTGTCCTAACAGATAATAAGGCGAAAGTGGAAATAGAATCTCTGACAATAATGACATATCAGAAGGTTGTATTTTGTTGAGAATGGTTAACACCACACATTTTGAGGTTAACTAAACAAGAAATTAACCACTAACTGCACGTCACATGATCATGCACATACGATTCTTAGATCAGAATTTTCCTTAGCTTCTGACACTGTTAACAGTATTGTTTCATAAGCCTCTGCCACTGCGCAGGTTTCGTTTGGTAAAACAATGAAGGTCAACACATTTAATAACAATGGACTGTATTATTTCTCCCATTACTAGTTCCACAGATTTCATGTACTAACCTTATATATACCAAAGACAGGTCTAATTTATAATAACACTAAACTGTCAGTTACTTGTTAATCTTTTTCTCATAGTGTTTCTCAAACTAATAAACTCATTAACTCAGTAATTAAGTGCAAACGTCACAGACTTATTAAATATTCAATTGTTGAAACAGTTAAAACGTGAAAACTCCCTCCAGACAAACAATAACACAAACGCGTAAATTAAAAAAATATAGTCTACAAAAGTATTTTGAGCTCTGAAAATTTTCCCATTTTAAAAGAATATTTATGTCATTAAATGAAAATGAGAATATAAAATATGTACCTGGCTGTCAAATAACACACATCAACATATTATATGCTCACCCGGCTGTCAAATAACACACATCAACATACTATATGCTCACCTGGCTATCAAATAACACACATCAACGTATTATATGCTCACCTGGCTATCAAATAACACACGTCAACATATTATATGCTCACCTGGCTATCAATTAACACACATCAACATATTATATGTTCACCTGGCTATCAATTAACACACATCAACATATTATATGCTCACCTGGCTATCAAATAACACACATCAACATACTATATGCTCACCTGGCTATCAAATAACACACATCAACGTATTATATGCTCACCTGGCTATCAAATAACACACGTCAACATATTATCTGAATTAACAGAATGAGGAAGAACACAATTGACCATAAAGGGGGAGGTGGCAACTGTAGAACAACTTCTGGATAAACAAGGAAAGCAAACCCTGGACCTGAAGAAAATACACCATGTTAGATTATATTTGAACAAAGACCGTGTTTGTACTCTGTAAAAAACACAGCAGGTCAGTGTCTGATAATACTTAGTTTATATTAAGATGTTGATACACTGTAACTTACCAATAAACGTTTCATTTTAAATGTTTTAGAACCAAGATTCAAGAAAATATTAATAAAGTTTGTTCTGAAATATTCTGTTATACGTTGATTTGGTACAGAAACAGAACTTTTAGTGTTTATATAAACAATTGAAGCACAAGAAGACTGAATTATCTCACCGGACTTCACAACGTCAGCAACTTCAGTCCCGTCGCCTTTCAAGTAGGTCATGTGACCGAGGACGGAAAATATCACAGTACCAGCAAATATGCTAGTAGCAGGGTTAACAATACATAGAATATTTCCGTCTCTAGAAATAAAGATGTAGAAACAATAATGAATGTGTTCAAAGTGTACAATAATATCTATTGAAAGAATAACGAATACAGAGTACAGAAAATTATTATATTGAACATTTTTGTGCGAATCATTGTTAAATAATCAAATAAAAAAAAAAAAATTATTTTGTTTTTTTTGTTACCGGAAGAAGTTGTGGCTAAACTTGTTGTAGCTTCCAAGAGTTACGACGGAACCGAAACCAATACCAAAGGTGAAAAACACTTGCGTTCCTGCTGTCACCCAGACCTAATAACATTAATACAATAAATTAATACTGATTACAAAGAGTTAACTTCTTTAAATTTAACACTAATTTAGTTTCGTTACGTTTTGATTAAAGAATTATTAACTAGTATTAAAGCTTGATAGCAAATAAACGAAAAAAAAGTCTCTTGACAGTTACTGATTAACAATGACACTGTTTTCACTGAAGACGTAAACTATAGCTTCATTAGATGGGAAGTTTTATTTGTTGCCCAGCCTGGTTGTTAGTGTTTGTCTTCAGCGTCAGGGGCATTAAAATGTACGGTTAATCCCACTATTCGTTGGTAAAAGAATATGCCATTGGTTCTGTCCAACAACCTGTAACATCTAACATTAATATTTACTAGTGTTTATATCGTATATGAATGTAATAATAATAACACTAGTATATTGATATAATAACAATAACATTTAAATCTGAATATAATGACAATAACATGTATATATGAATGTAATAACAATAACATTTATATATATTCGTTGGTAAAAGAATATGTGATGGGCTCTGTACAACGACTACCTTCTGTCTTTTCAACAGATTAAAATCACTTACCTGATATATATAAACAAAAGCAGTTGTTCACCTCACGTGGAGAAAGGTCAGGAAAAACTGAAGATATGAGAAAAGTATTCAGGATTGGCTTTGCTTAGAAACCTAATTATTGTGTTCAAAGTTATCAAAACATTGCTGTAGTATAGTGTAATGCATAATTAGTAATTATGTAATAACCGGTTCTATCAAGTAGAAATGTTCATTATTATAGTATACTGTGCTATTAAATCGAAATGTTGTGTATTTTGCTTCAGTACTGCACCCAAAGTAATAAAAAGGCTTTTTTTAAATAACAGAATCGAGGAAAAGTAGTAGTAGTATCATCTACTGACAATTCTCGACACATCATTCTTGTTCTAAAAGTGGGATCTGACTGTCACTCTTATAACACACACACGGTACAAAAGCGTATAATGCGATTTATGATAACTTTGCGTGACTCAAAAGTCTCCGGTTTAACAGTTAGGCAAATTAACAACAAGGCCACTCTCGGCCATATGTAAAGTACTAAGGGCACATTAACCACAAAGCCACTCTCGGCCATATGTAAAGTACTAAGGGCACATTAACCACAAGGCCACTCTCGGCCACATGTAAAATACTATCAAATTAAATTGTTCTTAATTTAATTCAGTGTCCCCCAGTGTCTGTATGCTTATAACAGTTAATCCTAAACAAATGAGTAATTAAAACAGTTGACTAGAATCAGAGAAATACATTTAACATAATTACCGCACGATTCCCTAGGCAGTTGTGTCGTCATTGAGAACACGAAGTAGAATAAAGTCCAAGCTATTGTCACCACGTGGTGGATATTATAGAGACAAACGATGGTCATTGAAGCAAAGCCAATTCCTACTGAAAGTATAGATTACATAATGTAAGAACTGTTGACATATTTGAGACACAAGTATGAGTTATATATATCCGGAAAAGGTGAAAAATACTAAGGCACTAGAAGTAAACAACAATAGCTACCTTTAAAGATAGGAATCAAATTCCAGACCCCGATACCACCAACGCTGAGGTACTGACCAATGGCCACTTCCAGGAAGAATAGAGGAACAGCACACAAGACTAAACAGATGAGATAGGGAAACAAAAATGCCCCTAAATAACAAACAACAACATGTAATCCATCAGAACCATCGATTTAACATTTAGTAAGGTAAAGGTTTCATGTATATTATGTTGGATTAAACCACAAGACACATACCTCCACCATTTTCATAACACAAGTATGGAAATCGCCATACGTTGCCAAGACTGACAGCGTAGCTTATGCAGCTGAAAATAAAGCCCAGTTTTCCTACCCATTCCCCACGTTCTGGTTCGTTCTTTTTATCTGACTTTCTTACCGACTGGTCATCAGGTGTTGTGATATTTTCACCCCTTTTCTACACTGACGATTTCTGATTTTTCATTTTGGGAGCCATTTCTTGAATAAAGTCACAAATTTTCTACATTTTAATAAAAATTGAAACTGTAAAAAAACAAGAACATAATAATGTATTGTATTTACTACAAAAAATATTACATGAAGATAAACGTAATTATTATAAGAAATAATTATTTAATAGGTTTCATTTGTATTGTCGTTAGTACTTAAGAATGCTAACATAGTATTGGTGATATTAAATATGTGTATATATATCATCAGAGAAATTACGTACAACTATACTGATGGAGGCGTTACTTAATATCATAAGAGGTATCTATGTTTTATCAGAAATATTACTTATGCAGAATTATATATTATTATAAATATACGTAACTAATGCCAATAATAATGCAATAATTCACAGCCGTCGGCCAAGATACACCACTGATATACATTGTGTAATATTTATCAAAACATAAAAATATCCAAAAAATCACGAAAAATGTGTGACGTAACTAAAACTAACATTTAACCTAATAGATAACACTAAATTAACACCCTTTGGTATTTGCTACCCTACTCTGCATGGCAATTATAAGCGGTATACTTCCAAGATGTTTAACGTACGCTAATAGGTCGTACTGGCTTTGTCGCACCAATTAGTATTGACACAGTCACTGTGGTCAGCCACAGCTGTATCTTACGTAAATGACATCTTCTGTCACTGCGTTTTTAAAATTGCAGTAATTATATATTTGTAATTGATGAGATTCAAACACTTGTAAACTGAACACTATTTTTAATGATTCACTGAAGACTAGTTTATCTCTGGTAAATGCGTTACTGCTGTATATACCTCTATATCACCAGATATAGAGAAGTCGGTTTTTTAAATTGATAATGATCAAATTTTTATTTCCTTTCATAGTGAGGTGTCGAAGCAGAGGCATGGGTAGAAATAGGCACGTTCCCAGATTCTATTTGACCGTGCCCGTAATTCCTAGTTGGCGTCTTGAAAAATAAAAATTGAAAATCATGATCGACAAATTGAAACGTCAAAAATTTCTGAAGATACATATGGGTCCGTTCTAGAAATCTTCTAGACACCTAGTGATACCTGTCCAGTCTATCCATTAGTTAGTCTGATTAGTTAATATAAATGTCACAACCTAATTCATTATTGAGTCTGATCAGTTAATATAATAGTCCCATCCTATCTATTAGGGTCTGATTGATCAATATAATGACACAAACCTATCCAATTGTGAGTCTGATCAGTTAACATAATAGTCCTGATCTATTACTGAGTAATTAGTTACCATAACAGTCCTGATGTATTGCTAAGTATTTCTAATCAGTTAACATAATAGTTCTGATCTGTCCCTAAATCAGCGGGAGCTTCACGCAATTGTACAGATTGCGTAATGTTGTCAAATATGCATATCATTTAGTAGATGGCGCGACCTGTAATACTAATCTTATTAGAATCGACGTGTTTTGTAACATCATGAAAATATGAAAGTTGTATGTTCATATTGTATGTTACGTCAGTTAAATGGCGCAAATAACCTGGTTATTTTATGATGAAACAGAAGTCTTATAAATGTATGGAAAATAAACAAGTACTTCGTAGGAAAGACCAAAGGTGGTGAGGTAAGAAAGAAACCTGCGAAGTACAAACTAACGATATCAAATCAGAGATCTAACTTGGAATGAATTCATAAAATACAAACGACTTTTGTATACTCTCGTGATATTATACCTCAGTGTCATATTCTTGTAATTAAACATTAGTGAACAATATTTGTATGTGAAATGATTGGTAAAACCGCAAACGTATTTCTAATTTTGAACAACTTTTTTATGCTGTGTTATGATTATGTTTAGAATTTTGAGAATAACTAGAGAGGTTGATACTTTATTTTAACAATAAAGGGGTGGTAGTTAGTGTTTATAAGGGTGAATCCAATTCTTAATGTATTAGTTCAAGCGCCGATATTTGAAAGTGTAAGAGCTTTGTTTGTTTGTTTTGTTTTTGAATTTCGCACAAAGCTATTAGAGGGCTATCTGTGCTAGCCGTCCCTAATTTAGCAGTGTAAGACTAGAGGGAAGGCAGCTAGTCATCACCACCCACCGCCAACTCTTGGGCTACTCTTTTACCAACAAATAGTGGGATTGACCGTCACATTATAACGCCCCACAGCTGAAATGGCGAGCATGTTTGGCGCGACCTTCAGATTACGAGTCGCACGCCTTAACACGCTTGGCCATGCCGGGCCGTATAAGAGCAATGCTAACTTCTAACATATCACTGGATACATGTGACTTACTTTTGATAACGGTAAAGGTAACTCATAAATGAAAAGCTACGTTTAGGGTCGATAAAGATAAATCTGAATTTAAACGTAATGACGAGGCTAGCGAATTTTTGTAGTTAATCTGATCCTTGATGAAGACTTGGAGAAAACTGATATTTAGTGTTGATAGTGGTTAGATTGGTTTGTAACATACTAAGAGGTTGAGTTTGAAGGTTTATAAAGGAGGGAACTCATTTTTAATTTGTATAAGATGTCGTTTAACAATTTTACTAAGAGATAAGATGTTTCTTTAGGTGTTGATGGTACAACTAGAAGCTTTAGAAACTGAGACACTTAAAACAAAACATACAGAATACTAGTAAAGAATTCAGGTTTCATAGTGAAGACGTAAGACATCCTTTTTACTGTTTTGAGCTACAGCACACGAACGATATTCACGTCACAAAGGTTCTCATGCCACGTGTGGCATTGAACTTTTCTTTCACGTGGAAACTGACTCAGCTAGTTAACAATTTACTGTACACACATGTGAAATCAGACAGACCGACGGATAACGCTGAGGAAGGTCTAGGAAAGCGTTTTAAGCCAAATAGTTAACTTTATGCTCGAGGTAAACCGTCTGACGGTGGAAACAATAAACAAAACAAACAAGTACACGAGAAGAGTTCAAGATAGAACTAAACATCGACCAACTGCTCGAAGCAACACAAATTGTTTGAACTCAACAATAATACTGTGAGCGAAACTAACAGCGAATCATTCAGGTATTTATTAGCGCCTTCTAGTGATAAAGTCCGATTTTCTGTAAATATTTATCTATGCACATTTCGAGAAGTTGCATTTATAATGGTTACTTTATATAACTGCTTTAAGGTATTCACGTACTTCAACAGAGTACAGTGCGATAATAATTATAAAAACTATGACAGTCCGTCTATGTCAATAACAGATTTTTTTTTTTACTTTGTTATAAATTGGTCTTTTACAATACAGGAGTGTGTATGTGTTTTCCTATAGCAAAGCTACATCGTGCTATCTGCTGTGTCCACCGAGTGGAATCGAACCTCTTATTTTAGCGTTGTAAGTCTAAAGACTTACTTCTGTCCCAGAGGGGATTATACATACATTATTCAGATACAAATATAAGAGAGATACAAAATAAAAATGTTTATTTTATAGTAGAATAAACCATCCTCACACTTAGAGTTGAAAGTCAAGAATGGACATCACTCTTATTAATATTTAACAATTCATTGCGTAAACAGTGTACTGTATGTTAAGTAATTGTGTGCAACATACTGTAAGCCTTATTAGTATCAAATAATACATGATGTTAAAAGTGTATTATGCGTCAATTATTCTTGTCAAAGTATAAACCTTATTCATATCTAATAATACACGGTGTTAACAATGTGCTGTGTTAAGTAATCTTGTAAAAAATACTATAACCTAGTAATATTTAATAATACATCGTGTTAACAGTGTGTTACATGTTCACTATTCTTGTGGAACATGCTATAAATCTTTTAATATATAGAAATAGATGCTGCTAAAATGTGCAATCTAACCTATAAACAGAAATATTAATTAAGTTATAAAAATACACGATTTAAATCTGTGATAGTTTATTAATTTTTAAGCAGTACTGTCAATGACGAAAGTATAAATTTGACTACAGAAGCTATGAACAAAACCAAACATGAAAGTCGTCAAGGGCAATATAAAGTACGCGTAAAAAAGTTTAATCCAGTTTATTTTAGTAGAGTCAGACTGTATAGTTATTTCTGGTCAAATGCCAAGGACTGCTGGCCAAGATTAATCTATCGATTTTTCCCTTGGTACTCAGTGTCTTAAGGCCATTAACTACAGAGTTTAATAGTTTCTTGTCTATGACAAAACTCGTTTAATTCGCATGATTTTCATTAGTAAGTGATTTTAAAGAGCTTTGGAAAAATGCTTTTGATTAAAATTATTAGAGAAAGATAGTTAGAAATATTATATCCTAACGATATTAAGTAAGGAATAATGTTATTAATATCATAATTATAGATCGTTATCCTTGACCCTTCTCTTTCTGGGGCGAAGGTATTACAATCGGGTCCGTGTGTGTGTATCTGTATTTCTCTAAAACTAATAGAAAGATAAAACAAGCTGACAAATCAGTTTGGGACAGTCCCTCTTAAATTTGATCACATAAAAATCCAGATCAAGATTCTGGATAACTTCGAAGTTGTTGGGTTTTTTTTAATAATTGGAAGATAGGGTATTTTTGCAACTTGGGGTTAATAACTTTGTGAAGTGTGATCGAATTTGTATCAAATTTCATCAGTACATTATGGCTGAGAATCATCATCACACTACAAGAAGTGATGAATGATTATGGATCTTAGAAGGATTTTCTGAGTTTTCAAAATCCCGGAAAGGGATGAGGGAGTGCAATTTCTTTAATTGCTATTCTTTTAATTTAGGCTCTACGCAAGTACAGCGGTATGTCTCCGAATTTACAACGCTAAAATCAGGGGTTCGATTGCCGTCGGTGGGCTCAGCAGATCGCCCGATGTGATTTTGCTATAAGAAAACACACATTTTAATTTAGTTTACAAAAATACATTCTAATGTACCTTTAAATGTCTATAAATGCATTAGTTCTAACTGTTGTCTTTCCCCAAGTGACTCTTCGGTATGTCTGGTAGATTATAACGTAGAAAACCGAGGTGCGATATCCGCTTGGCCACTGTGTAGTTTTGTATGCTTAATAGCAAATAAATATAATTACTTGTAGATTTAGAATTTAGCTATCTGCAGGTCGTTACATGTATCTCACGTGCGTCATGACACAGTTACCTAATTCCCTGCGATGTCTGTCCACATTTTTATTCTTTATCAAAGAGGTATTGCATCTGCTAAAGTAGACTTACGTCTGGGTATAAACATTCTATCGGGCGAACTTAGTAATATCCCTGTTGGAAACTTTCTCTGTAGAGACGCAATAAAGAGGAGTAAGCTATCTTACAGGGATTAAATCTTCAGAACACAAGTACTTAAAAACCGGAAATTGGAATACGTGTGGAGCAACTTCCGAAATAATTTCTAAGAAAACCAATGTGATAAGTGGAATGGAAGAAAAACAAATTTATTGTAGAATTAGAAGCACGTGATACTATTATACTTACAGCGATAATGATATGATCTGATATGCACGAGAACCTAGGCATCACACTCTATTGATACTAAAGAACTGTTCATTTGTTTGTTTGTTTTGAATTTTGCGCAAAGCTACGCGAGGGCTATCTGTGCTAGCCGTTACTAATTTAGCAGTGTAAGGCTAGAGGGAAAGCAACTAGTCATCACCACCCACCGCCATCTCTTGGGCTACTCTTTTAACAATGAATAGTGGGATTGACGGTAACATTATAACGTATCCGCAGCTGAAAGGGCGAGCATGTTTGGTGTCGACCGGGATTTGAACTCGCGACCCTCAGATTACGAGTCGAGTGCCTTAACCATCTGGCTATGTCAGGCCGACTAACGAATCAGAAGAGGTGAAAAATGTATCAATAAAAAAAACACGTATTATATACAAATCAAAATAATTATTTTTTATTCGAGGATGGTCACGTAAAAACAGTATTTAAGAATATTTTGGTATGTTTCGGACTATAAACAATTTAAAATTGTAAGTCACAGTTTGAAATTGCATATACTATGACAGTTTCCTTAGGATATCTATTCCTTGCTCATAAGACAAATAAATAAATAGGAAAACAAAACTCGGTCACTGTGAAATAAACAACCATAAAGGGTGCTAATTATTAAATAGTTGTTCATGATCTAATCTACGCTATAGATACCAGTGCGATCTGAAACATTTATATAAATCAATAAAAGTAAGCATTTGAAAGAGCAAGCTGTATAGACAGGGAAAATAAGGTATATCTTGTGGAAAGAATCACAATGTAACTCTAGCTACATTATCTCAGGTATAACACAAACTCTAGATATATGGTCTAACGTACAATTCCAACAAAACAACAAAAAAAAAAACAAGTACATTCTAAACTGTAACAAAGTAACGTTCCAAAACTTCCAAAAATCAAAACTGATACAAAATTTACGTATTGAAATAGATCACAGTTACTATTTTTTACTTTATTTTTATAAATGAGAAGATATTATTTAAACGTTTTTATTTTTAAAAAAGCAGCCCCCTGGTTAAGTATTTAAAAATTATTACATCAAGAAACATTTTAAAATTAACTATGGTGCATGGATGTTTCAGTCATATTCTAATTTATCGATTTCAAGACACTTAAAATATTCTAAGGTGGAATAATGGTTATTAAACGTCTTATTTTAAAGAAAAAATGTTAAATTATTTAGTACTGACGTTTTAATAATTAGATAAGAGAGAATCGTTTACTTATGATTTAAAATATAAAAACATGTTAAAACAAAATACTTAAAGTCACTCACCTGTTTAATGTTACTCTTCAAAAATAACTAATTTCCGAAGTCGATGATACTGCTAATAATGAAACAAACTGGTATAAACACTTCTTGTTTTCATACTGCTAATAATGAAACAAACTGGTATAAACACTTTTTTGTTTTTATACTGCTAATAATGAAACAAACTGGTATAAACACTTCTTGTTTTCATACTGCTAATAATGAAACAAACTGGTATAAACACTTTTAGTTTTATACTGCTAATAATGAAACAAACTGGTATAAACACTTCTTGTTTTCATACTGTTAACATTGAAACAAACTAGTATAAACACTTAGTTCTTTACAGCTAATAATGAAACAAACTTGTATAAATACTTCTTAGTTCTTATACAGCTAATAATGAAACAAACTTGTATAAATACTTCTTAGTTCTTATACAGCTAATAATGAAACAAACTTGTATAAATACTTCTTAGTTCTTATACAGCTAATAATGAAACAAACTTGTATAAATACTTCTTAGTTCTTATACAGCTAATAATGAAACAAACTTGTATAAATACTTCTTAGTTCTTATACAGCTAATAATGAAACAAACTTGTATAAATACTTCTTAGTTCTTATACAGCTAATAATGAAACAAACTTGTATAAATACTTCTTAGTTCTTATACAGCTAATAATGAAACAAACTTGTATAAATACTTCTTAGTTCTTATACAGCTAATAATGAAACAAACTTGTATAAATACTTCTTAGTTCTTATACAGCTAATAATGAAACAAACTTGTATAAATACTTCTTAGTTCTTATACAGCTAATAATGAAACAAACTTGTATAAATACTTCTCAGTTCTTATACAGTTAATAATGAAACAAACTTGTATAAATACTTCTCAGTTCTTATATAGCTAATAATGAAACAAACTGGTATAAATACTTCTCAGTTCTTATACAATTAATAATGGAACAAACTGGTATCAACACTTCTTAGTTCTTATACAATTAATAATGGAACAAACTGGTATCAACACTTCTTAGTTCTTTTGAGAATAAGTGCTGAAAATGCTGAAGTTTGTTTGTTTTGGAATTTCGCACAAAGCTACTCGAGGGCTATCTGTGCTAGCCGTCCCTAATTTAGCAGTGTAAGACTAGAGGGAAGGCAGCTTGTCATCACCACCCACCGCCAACTCTTGGGCTACTCTTTTACCAACGAATAGTGGGATTAACCGTCACTTATAACGCCCCCACGGCTGGGAAGGCGAGCATGTTTAGCGCGACGCAGGCGCAAACCCGCGACCCTCGGATTACGAGTCGCACGCCTTACGCGCTCGGCCATGCCAGGTCCCTAAAGTGCTGAAAATCGAGTTCAGTATTATGACTTGTACAGGAGCGAAACGACTGATGCCCAGCGATCAATATAAAGCACGTGATAAAATTTTGAAAGACAGTTATATTTACTAAAACAAAGTAACTGTACACATAAAAATGAAAAAAAAAAAAAACAGAAATGACTGAAGTCTCCGATTTTGTCAATTGTTAAATATAACTTGTCAACAACGAGCAAAACAAAACGTGTCTTCAGAGTGTCTACTCATGTAAACTTGGTAAGTCTTTCTCACCGGCACGTTCTTCAACTTCAAGATTTTCATTCACTTTGTGTTTAACAATAGTTCCCATTTTGCTGCCTGGGATCGCTAGTGGAGTAACGACCGAGTTTCTCATTGGTTGCTACTGATAAGCAGGGAAATTTCCATTGAGGATGTGAGTGAAGGCGCGAAAGATGTACATGTTACCACGTGGTAGTACGTGAGCTGTAATGTAAAGCAGCACAATCGTATGATTCAATGTCGAGCACTCGCAGCGACAGAAATAAAAAAGCAAAACAAAATCATATCTATATTTCACAAACAGAATGATCACCAGTAGCTGATTAAATCAACATAACTACTACATACACTTTTTCACAAACCTTAACTTCCAAGAAAAATAAACAGAATTCTTGGTAAGCTTACTATTCACAGACCTTAACATTGGGAGATGACAGTTTGTTATTACTTATATTAAGACACGACAATTTGTTGTTACTAATATTAAGACACAAAAATTTGGTATTACTAATATTAGAAGGTGACTTTGTTATTACTTAAATTAAAATGACCGTTTGTTATTACTCAGGTATGACTCTTTGCTATTCAGTACTAGCTGTTGACGAACGAAAACAGTTAATCGTATAAAAAGACAATACAAGGTAACGTGCCTCTTTCATCTTTTGTTATTTAATCTGTAATCACTTTATCAGATGATAATTCAATATTATGCATTGTAGAAGGTAATAACTGACCCATTTAACTTATTAAACGAAAATTCATATGAACGAACGAAAACTGTTTATCGTATAAAAAGACAATACAAGATAACGTGCCTCTTTCATCTTTTGTTATTTAATCTGTAATCACTTCATTAGATGATAATTCAATATTACGCTTTGTAGAAGGTAATTACTGACCCATTTAACTTATTAAACGAAAAATTCATATGAACTTAAAAGTGTGTCCTGTTTCAGGGCTGTTGTATTTGATACAAACCATGTATACTGTCGGGCGAATTGCAGTTAACATATGCTGGGGGATGAATGTTAAAACACACACACATTCATCAGTGGCTAGTATATATATATATATGTATCTGTGTTCTTCCCTATACCACTAGAGGGTAATATGAATAAACTTCTGTATACCAGAGACTATAATGTGTGTGTCTGTGTATATATATATATATATATATGTATGTTTATGGCTTAAACATTTATGGTTATAATATATATATATAATTGTTTATACAAAAGGCTGCATACATATGTTTTTGTCTATACCACAAACATTTTGGTCTTTAGTTTGTTTGTTTTTAGAATTTCGATACTCGAGGGCTATTTACGATATCCGTCCATAATTTAGCAGTGTAAGGCTACAGGGAAGGCAGCTAGTCATCACCACCCACCGCCAACTCTTGGGCTACTATTTTATCAACGAACAGTGGGATTGACCTTCACATTATAATGCCCCAAGGCTGAAAGAGCGAGTATATTTAGCGTAACGGTGAGGATACCAGAAGCTCTTTTTCTCTTATTTTTATATGTGATATACAGATATTTTCCTATACCAGAGATATATTTTTGTTATCTAGACTCATTTGTCAGAGACTTGCTTAATAATTTGGCACTGTGGAATTCATAACATTTTAGGAAGCTCTTATAACTTTCTTATTTGTTAGTGGAATATGATGAGAAATGCACAACTTTTGTATGATAATATGACAGTTAATATGTACAAATTTCATCTAAATCAAACTATACTTTTTGAAATATTTGTAAAAACAAAACTTTCGTAATAATTTTGTATGCTGTATATGTTATTGCTTGTACCAGAAGCTTTATATATATATATATATTTACATCTTAGGACAGGGATTCCCAAACGTTTAGACCTGCGGAGTATCACATCAGAAAAAAAAAAAAACATTTCGAGCATTAATAAAAAAATACACTAAAAATAGAAACAATCGGTCACTAGCTTTTAGAATATAAATTTATTAAAAATATCACTATCTAAAGAAAATATTTTACTTCTACTTACTTGTTCAAAAATTTTTGCTTGCAAATGTTATATCAGTAAAAGTACAGTGTACTTATTTATTTATTAGTGGTCCGACTAGCTCGATTTTGTTCACAAAGTAGTTCAATATTTGGAGTTATGGCTGTTACCTGTAAGCGTAGATCATCTTCAGTATTTAGCCTATTTCTAAATTTGGTTTTTGTAGCTGTATACAGTGAAAATGTTTGCTCTCAAAGATATGTTGTTGAAAAATGCGTTAAAATTTTCAAAGCTCTGTTACTTATTTCAATGTATTCCATGGCCATTTGTATCCAAAATTGTGTAATTTCTTTCTGCTGAAATTTTGAGTTTAGGGTGTAAAGAGTTGAAATTTCGTCCCCCGCTAGTACAGTGGTAAGTCTATGAATTTACAACGCTAAAATCAGGGGTTCGATTTCCCTCGGTGGGCTCAGCAGATAGCCCGATATGGCATTGCTATAAGAAAAAACATGCACACGCAGTTGAAATTTCTAAAAGCTGTTTTTCTCTCTTTCAAAGACAATCATTGGTATTTGCAGAGTCAACAAAGGGATTTTGAATTCACAATAATTTTTTTTTTAAATTAGAGGGAAAGTACTCCTCAACAGTTGTACACAAATCAGATACGTGCTGCAAGACTGAAACTTTTGTATCTTCACTTGAGGAAATTTCATTCATAATTAAAAAAAAACAAACTGAGATTTCAGAAGCAGTCAAGTTCTTCCATAAGTATACATTCACCCCAAAGTTTAGCTTACGGTGAAGCACTTCCATTTTACTCTGAACTTTGAAGTACGTTACCCTAGTACCATGCATTGTAACATTCATTTCATTTAGACAAGCAAATACATCCTAAAGGTAAGCCACTTTCTGCACCCAGCATTTGTCTCTTAATTTGTACGCAAGTTCAAAATGGCATTCAAATAAAAAGAAATCTATCTCCTCACGCAATTCGTAAAACAGAGCAAGCCATCGGACTTCAGTATGAAATTGCAAATTTTATACAAACGTACCATATCCTCACATTGAACGGTCTTCATTTTATAAAATTAACTATTTTTAGGACATCTCCAATACCTCTTTCAAGTCTTCTGGCATTCGTTTCGTTGCAAGTACATGACTATGAAAACAGCAGTGGATACTCTGGATGTCAGCGTTTTTCCTTTTTTATGTGTGCCACTGTGCATGAAAATTTTCCAATCATAGCTGCAGCCCCATTATTGCAAATACTTGATCAAAGCTGCCATTGAATATCATGTTCTTCCATAAATATATCGATCAGTTTAAATATTTCTTCGCCTGTTGTTTGAGTAGGCAAAAGTTTGCAATTAGCATGTCTTTTCAAAATTAGCTTCATGAATATAGCGAACAAACACAAGCAGCATCGCATAACCTGCGACATCTGTTGATTCATCCACCTGAAGCGAAAAAGTTGGTCTCGCTTTTACTCGCCTTATTAACTCCGTTAAGTAATTTGCTGACATATCTTTGATTTTTCGAGAAAACGAGTTGTCAGAAAGGGGCACAGAGTTAATGTTTTAAGAAATTTCTCATCAATCGTGCACTCTACCAAATCTTTTGCACATGATTTTATCGAATTTTCAGCAATTGTATGAGTTTCATTTGCTTTTTCAATACGGTAATTAACAAGACATGAAGCAATAAGAGAAACTCTGTTGTCCTGATGGACAAACGAATGATATGTAGCTTTACTTGTATTTAATTGCAAACACTTTCTTTTGAAATACTAGGAAGTTGGATTTTTAATTGGAACTGTTTGGCTTCTAGATGCCGTTTTAACTTAGTTGGATGCAAACTACTGTTACTCAATACTGTTCCATATTCAACACACAACCCATTAGGTCCATCTTCATTACCTGTTCATGTGAAACCATATTGAACAAAACTTTCACCATACTTTCATTTCTTTCTTGTTTCAGTACTCCATGCATCATCCTGTATTGAAATGCTTGCACGCGACTATAACGCTGATGAATTATTATTAGGCCTAAACCTAGAAAGATTTTTACTAGTATAAGATTTATTACTGATATTGAGCCACATATCCATTATAAGTGTGACAACTAATCATTAATTATATCTTATATCTTTTGCACTTCAAACAAAAGTATTTTCACAAACACAAAATAGCTTCTTAAAGAAAACTCGTTCAAGCACTTATGTTTCATCATCATACAATGACATGCTGACCTTGGATCAGTGCTGCCATAACGAAGTCAGAAATAAAGATTTGTGGAAAAAGGCTAGACCATTAGAATAATATATTTTCTGAAGGAAAAGGATAACCTATTATTTTACAATTTTTAACAGACGTTTTTACACCAAGTAATAAATTACAAAGCCAGAACGAAATGAAACAAAACAAAACTACGATCAAAAGAAAAGCTGTGCTGAGAGTTGAAGAAAGGAGATTAAAGAGGGATTTATCCTTAAACTACAAGATTATCTTCAATGACCAGTGTTTCCTCTTTGATTGTACGTGTTTGTTTATGTGTAATACTGCTTTAACTATTATCCCCCTCATGACTACCGAATAGGTTGTGTATTGTTTTGTTTACATGTGAAATATTCCTTCGACTATTACCCCACGTGGTGACTCTACTGAATAGGTTCTGTTTTGTTGTGTTTATATGTGAAATATTCCTTCGACTATTACCCCGCTTGGTGACTATGTGAGATGTACATTCCAGTGGTTTTTACCAAATTACCTGAACTTCTTGACAGACAATTAGAAACTGTGTTTTATACCATCCAGTCTTTTCTTTGTTAGTTTATTTGTTTCTGTGAGATAAATTCTGATGTATTACGCATTTTATCCTTATGTTAAAAGCTATGAAATCAAAGTCTACTCCATGTAAATATTGCGTGTGAAAAATGAGTGAGAAGACGCTCTGAATTAGTACTTGACTGTTATCTGAAACAAAATTGCTACGTTAAGTTATAGTTTTGGTCTCACATTTTTTCTAGCAACAACAAAACAAGGATCGCCAAAGCTACTAGAGTCTCCTAAGAGCAAGTGAGATGTGTATGCGGATAAATATGTGGACAGGAGTTTTGTGACAGATGACTGTGACTTGTTGGTCATAAATGTTTAATAATAAATATACAACGCACGGTCCATTTGTTTTAAAATAGTAGTTATTACAATAGAACCTGCGGTTATTACATTTTAAAAGTCACCACTATACACACTTTCTGGCTGAACTCACCATCAATATCTATCTCTGTTTTCACTAACTTCTTATCACATTTTGTACACATATTTATCAATAGGCCAAATGAGGCCTAGAACCTTTACACTGAACCAGATAATATATGGTTCATCAATAATCGATTACATTAATGAGAAGAATTCAGAATACTTGAGTAACCTGATCTCAGTTCACAACAATCGAACTACACGACAAATGACTAATAAACCATTACTTAATCAAACTTGCCATAACTATTGTTTACTTTAACGTTCACACAATGTAAATTAAATAACATTTTAAAATTAAACTTAAAACGACACAGCGGTATATATCTAACAAACTGGTACTCTTATAACGTGATCACAACTGAAAATAAGGAGCGTATTGTTTGGTCGAGTTATAAGTGTAACTTTGCACCTACCAATATGCAGTTCAACACATTAACTGCGCGATCTAAAATAACTAGTACAACAGAAAGAAGGAATGTATATCTTATTTCACTCAAATTATCTATGGATAATATTGCTGAAAAATGATTATAGGTACAGACACACGTTATCCAAATGCGATACTGTTTAATTTAATTTATATGTGTGTGTAGTCGTCAGAATTTAAAGAATGTCATAATTAATGCCCTTTTAACAGGGTCATCTAGTAGCTACGCCATTGATGTAAATCAAAAGAGAAAAAGACCCACCACCGAGCTTGTGACATTAACCCAGTTTCACTGAATTAATTTATTACACCTATGCTTTCTACCATCTAACCAGTTTTCTACCTAGTGATACAATATATTTCCTCCAACACACACAGAAATAATTTGTACAAGAAAGACTTTCATGTGGTACCATGTCAAAGGTTTTATAAATATCTTAAAATCTAAATTCACACCCGTTTCCTCTTTCACATAAGCATTAACCTCTTCAAAGAGTGTCGTAAGATTTGTAAAGCAATATTTTTACCTAGTGGAACAATACTAACTATCGAATAACATTTTACGCTTCGTAAATCATTTCCCATCAGACTTTCCAAAACGTTTCCCACAACTGACGTTAAAATTAATGAATGGGCTTATAATTAGAGTAACAATGTTTATTCTTTCCCTAGAAAAGAGGAGTCCATTAGGTGACTTCCAATCTTCTGGTTCCTGCCCACTATTCAAGGACTTTGAAAAAATAGAAGCCAAGAAACAATATAAGTGCATTTACTTATTAACTTTCGAGTTCGTTTGATGATTTGTAAAGTCTTTTCCATCCTTTGAATCTCGATATTTACCCTTACAAATTTTTATCACAGTAAGAAAACTACTAATTGACGTTAAGGTTACTATTTCTAACTATAGTTTTGTATTTACTGTGTGAATTCCTTGAAAATAGAAAGAAAGTAGAGTGAAAGAGAAATGCAAACAAAAACAAGCCAATGCTATAAGCTCGTGGTGGGCAGAGCTCTTTGTGTAACGTTGTGGTTAACTACAAACAAACATATTATCAGGCCAATGAGAGATGTAGTAGTAGTCTGGATGCTTTTTTTTTTTTTATCATTGCATTTCAAGAACAACGAGTGCTATCGTGAGAATAAGATTAAGTAAGTGAATTGTAATTATTATCGATTTTATTTACGTCACTATCGAACCTGTGAGTCAGTGACCAATATTCATAGGTTCACTATAACACACATTTAATACGTGAAGTGCTACTTTACATTTTTTCAGTCTAAAGATAATTTGTGCTATCAAACATGGTGTATAAGAAGTGTCCCATCGTACTGATATAGTTCTTTTTTCTATGCTGTCAATTAGTGCCTTTCTTCCATACTGGGGGCTGGAATACTAACCTCAGACAGAACAAGCTTGCTTTAAATATGATTGTAATACAGGTTTGAAAACATAAATCAACTTGAATCTCAGAACTTTACAAAAGATTATTATTACATCAACAAAACAATTATCCGAAATATACAGATAGAAACAACTCACTCACCCATTACTCACACAGTAGACTTCACTCAACAACTCACATATTACTCATACAGTAGACCTCACTCAGAAACTCACATATTACTCATATAGTAGACTTCACTCAACAACTCACATATTACTCATACAGTAGACTTTATTCAGTAACTCACATATTACTCATACAGTAGACTTCACTCAGTAACTCACATATTACTCATACAGTAGACTTCACTCAACAACTCGCATATTACTCACACAGTAGACTTCACTCAGTAACTCACATATTACTCATACAGTAAACTTCACTCAGCAACTCACATATTCCTCATACAGTAGACTTCACTCAGTAACTGACATATTACCCATACAGTAGACTTCACTCAGTAACTCATATTACTCATACAGTAGACTTCACTCAGTAACTGACATATTACCCATACAGTAGACTTCACTCAGTAACTCATATTACTCATACAGTAGACTTTATTCAGTAACTCACATATCACTCATACAGTAGACTTCACTCAGTAACTCACATATTACTCATACAGTAGACTTCACTCAACAACTCACATATTACTCACACAGTAGACTTCACTCAGTAACTCACATATTACTCACACAGTAAACTTCACTCAGCAACTCACATATTCCTCATACAGTAGACTTCACTCAGTAACTCACATATTAATCATACAGTAGACTTCACTCAACAACTCACATATTACTCACACAGTAGACTTCACTCAGTAACTCACATATTACTCATACAGTAAACTTCACTCAGTAACTCATATTACTCATACAGTAGACCTCACTCAGCAACTCACATATTACTCATACAGTAGACTTCACTCAACAACTCACATATTACTCATACAGTAGACCTCACTCAGCAACTCATATTACTCATACAGTAGACTTCACTCAACAACTCACATATTACTCATACAGTAGACTTCACTCAGTAACTCATATTACTCATACAGTAGACTATTATCATACAGTAGACTTACTCAACAACTCACATATTACTCATACAGTAGACTTCACTCAGTAACTCACATATTACTCATACAGTAGACTTCACTCAACAACTCACATATTACTCACACAGTAGACTTCACTCAGTAACTCACATATTACTCATACAGTAGACTTCACTCAGCAACTCACATATTACTCATACAGTAGACTTCACTCAGTCACTCACATATCACTCATACAGTAGACTTCACTCAGCAACTCACATATCTCAGCAACTCACATATTACTCATACAGTAGACTTCACTCAGCAACTCACATATTACTCATACAGTAGACTTCACTCAACTCATTACTCATACAGTATTACTCATACAGTAGACTTCACTCAGTAACTCACATACTACTCATACAGTAGACTTCACTCAGAAACTCACATATTACTCATACAGTAGACTTCACTCAGTAACTCACATACTTCACTACTCACTCACAGTAGACCTTACTCAGCAAGCAACTCACATATTACTCATACAGTAAACTTCACTCAGCAACTCACATATTACTCATACAGTAGACTCCACTCAACAACTCACATATTACTCATACAGTAGACTTCACTCAACAACTCACATATTACTCATACAGTAGACTTCACTCAGTAACTGACATATTACATACATACTCAGTAACTCATATTACTCATACAGTAGACTTCACTCAACAACTCACATATTACTCATTCAGTAGACCTCACTCAGCAACTCACATATTACTCATACAGTAGACTTCACTCAGAAACTCACATATTACTCATACAGTAGACTTCACTCAGTAACTCACATATTACTCATACAGTAGACTTCACTCAGTAACTCAAATATTACTCATACAGCAGACTTCACTCAACAACTCACATATTACTCATACAGTAGACTTCACTCAACAACTCACATATTACTCATACAGTAGACTTCACTCAACAACTCACATATTACTCACACAGTAGACTTCACTCAGTAACTCACATATTACTCATACAGTAAACTTCACTCAGTTTGTTTCACTATGTTTCACCAACACATTTTTCATTTAACTGTAATGGTATGAATTAACAGTGAATTTTATTATGCATAAAAGCGCTTGGTACGTTATAAATGATGCATCAAACAATCAAACTGCTTTCTGGAACACGTTCTCATTCTGCGGTAAGCTACAGCTACTTCTCTGTGGGTAGGAATTTTATATCAACTGCAGAAATTCGTGCTTATCGTGTATGAATTAGCTTATCATTTATCCATGAAAAAAATTTTAAGTAAGTCTGGTGCTGCAAAGGAGAATTTGTTGAATCAAAAGCAAGAAATCAAACGAAAGTACAAAAACGCTTTGGAATCGGAACATTCTCAATTACCATTTTGCCTACTCTCCAATGCAGCTTTATCGAACGAGGTGTTTGTTCCTGGCAAACTGAAGAGACACTTGGAAACAAAGCATTCAGCTGTGAAGGATAAACCAAAAGATTACTTCAAGAATCCCGCGGCTCAACAACATGAGCGATCAAGGAAGCTTGTGAAACAGATGAAGCTGCCCGAAAAAGAATTGATTGCAAGTTGTTGTTCAATTGTTGGCAAAATGCAAGAAAGCGCATACGGAGGCCGAATCAGTCATTGTGCCAGCGTAAGCAATCATTGTTTGGCGGGCGCGAACCCGCGACCCTCGAATTACGAGTCGCGCGCCTTACGCGCTTGGCCATGTCGGGCCCATATGTTCTGAAAGAAAGTTGTTGTTTTGGAATTTCGCACAAAGCTACTCGAGGACTATCTGTGCTAGCCGTCCCTAATTTAGCAGTGTAAGACTAGAGGGAAGGCAGCTAGTCATCACCATCCACCGCCAACTCTTGGGCTACTCTTTTACCAACGAAAAGTGGGATTGACCGTCACATTATAACGCCCCCCACGGCTGGGAGGGCGAGGATGTTTGGCGCGAACCCGCGACCCTCAGATTACGAAGCGCACGCCTTAAAGCGCTAGGCCATGCCAGGCCCTGAAAGAAAGAAATCACAAATACACAGCGATTCTTAACGGACTTGTACATACTGTTCGAATTACCATTCTCCACTTTGCACATTTAATATAAAAATTGTCATCATACGAGCGTCACACTAGTGCTAATACTGTTCAGAAATCCTTTTTACGATATCGGCGAAACATCAAAACATTTTAGTCTAATAATAATTAAGTACGGGCATTCTACATTAACTTGGTCTCCATGAGGAAAGGGACTATTGGTCCCAATGGACGTCTACTCATGAACAGATTGCTCTAATACCTTTTTAGATTTCCCTTGCACTAAATTCGTCAGCGTATAGAATTGCTCTTTGTCTCTAATATCAATACTTGTGACGTGTTCGAAACAGCAAGGAAGAGAAATATCACATTTTAAGGTAACTTTTATTTTTTCCAACTTCCTGGAATTTTTCCCTTTAGCTTTAGGAACGGATAAAGAAATATTGAGAGTATCCGACGTCAGTAGGTCGACTTGTTCGTGAAACTGTCTGGCAGCTGTTTTGTTTTCGAAACTGAAACCACCCATTTGGCTGTGATCGGTGGAAAGGAACATGGTGTGAAAAGTATTATCTTGGGCCTCGTAGTTCGTCAAATTGTCAATGACATCATGTCAAATAATGAAACCTGTGCCTTTTTCGGCGAGGACCAGTTTCAGTCTTCCTTTAGTTCGTGCTCTCGTTTCTCCTTTATCAAACAGCAGGACAGGGATACCTGTCAGGGCTAACTGCCATTCTTCCTCTGGCTTTCTGAAAAACAGATTGGCCTGACACTGGCACACAAACACAAGTGTTTTGTTGCTACGAAAAACCGTTTCGACTTGGGCTATGTCAATTCGCTGCATATGTTATTTCATTCATCTTCTAAATCTTGTCGAAAATCCGCATCGTCGAAAGAACCGCAACTGATCCTTTTGTCTGTGTCCTCTACATTAATTCGGCCCAGGGTATCATATTTTTCTGTCAGTTTTGTCCGGCTACCTTTTCTTTGGAAGATGGTTCGTGTGAAGCTTCTGAGTAGATGATATTATCTGAATAGTTCGTATCTGGAATACTGAAAGTTCTATTTTCTGAACACGACTCCACAAAGTCATCTTTTTCACAAGAAGTATGTTGAATATTTGACACATGATCAGACATTTCCATGTTTATGTTATTATTTGAAATCGTTTTTTTTCCTTTATAAATATTTAATGAATTAATTCTTTCTGTTGGTCCAAACTATGAAAGGTAGAGATCCTTCTATAAAAATCAAATATTTTACACAAAAACCTTGAAAGTCGTTGAGTGTATAACTTAATATCTGTATAATACTTCGTGTGATAGATTTCTTCATGAACTTGTGACATAACCACCAAATAATACAAGATTGTTTTTTCTCCTGTAAATAATAGAAAACGCTCAGTTAATAAATTTTATTTCTATTTTTACTAGATACACAAATTATTTATATACATTCGCATGAACGAGGTTTATGTGAACTTGTATGAAGCAACACTCAAGTAAAGTTAATTTTAAACAGAAATTTATTTTGTACCAACAATCTGAACAATATTATAAAATTTATTTCATTTCTGAATTATTTCATGTTATATCTCTGAAATCATTATCGACATTAAAAACTACGGAATTTTAACACTGACTTTCCGAAAAATAGACTACTCTAATGTCTGTAATAAAATAGAGTATTTACGATTGAAATGAATACAATGTTACAATACTTTACACAGATACCAAAACATGTGTGAAATCTCTTTTATGGCTAGTCCTGTTTTAATAAATATTTATTGTCCGTGATAACGAAAAACCCACTTGAAGTAAAAATGTATTATCAAGATGGCTGGTACGAGTATTGAAACTTTAAGTAAAGTAAAGTGAAGAACAACATTTCGACATTCTTGTCATTTTCATGTCAACAAAGAGAAGTTGCAATGATTTTAATGTTGTATTCCTTTTATTGTAAATAAATGTTTATACAAAAATGACGTTTTTAGATTATTTAAAGGTGGGGTAATATTACAGGTATCATTCTCGAACTGATAACTCATTTTCAAAGTTATAACTGCAATGAAAGACTGTTCTACAACTTACACTCAGAGTTATAACTGCAAAGGCCTATTCTAAAATATTCTAATAATTAGCTCTCCAAAGTGGTATCTAATGGTCAGTGATACCGTGAAATATATTCTGAAGTTATTGTATGTTTTTCTAGTAATGGCAAAAGATAAATATTATGAAGGAAAGAACCCTCTGTGATTCCCCCAGTAGCACAGTGGTATGTCGGCGGACTTATACCACAAGAAACCGGGTTTTGATACCCATGGTGGGCAGAACACAGAAAGCCCTTTGTGAATTTTTGTGTTTAATAACAAACAACAATGGCAACCCTTTGTAATAACCCAACATTTATTTTCGAATTGATGAACTGGAAATTCTAGGATAAGAAGGAATCCGTTTCCAGAAATACAGTATTAACCTAGTACGCTACTAATAACTTATTACGTTATTGAATTGCTCTGAAAAATTAAAGGTTACTAAAATAAATAAGAAGGAATCCTTAATATCTACAACACTTGGATCACTTTTAGGCATGGATAATCTACTAGTCGATTTATTAGCTATATTTTTCTGTATAGGCAATATCAAGCATACAACCCGATTCAACTTTATTACTCAGCACGTTATCTACTCGCCTACCCTCAAATAGAAATTCTTTTAGGCACGATTAGAGTAGATTCATCTATGAGACTTTGGTCGTGATCAAATACGTCAGTCGAAAGGGTTTGACCTTCCGAGTTCAAAACTGCAATTAAATCTCAAATCCATCAAGAAATGACGAAGCTGTGAGCTAAACGTTTGTGCTTTTAAAACAACAACTCAGAGGTGTACTACGAACCGCTATGCCGCGGCTAAAAATAACAGTAAGAGCTAGTTAGTATTGACCCTACAATACTGATAAACAGTATGTTTTCAAGGCGATATCGGTACAAAGATATCAGAAAATAGTATCACGATTTTAAACAGAAGGTTAAAGAGCAAAAGGAAATAAATCTTAATTATCTGTATCCACATAATTATTCCTGTTATCGCTGATTAAACACGAAAAATAATTCACGTTAACTACTAGTTTTAGAGAAAAGTTTGGAACGAAGATTCGAATCTTGCACAATAGCGGTGTACGTGCGAGACAGGTTTCAAACGTTCAACGAGTTTTTTAACGTTATTAGAGCCAAATCAACTTTAGGGTTAACACCTATCTTCCAGTTCACGTCGTATTACCAAATAAGACGGAAACAACGTTTCCAATCCAAGCATGTACTTCCAAATATTTGTTTTATGTTCTTGTTCAGTTACTTACTCCTTATTTCGCCAGCCCTTATTTTTTTCACAGGTACAACTTAAATACCTTGATTGCATGACATTGAAGGGCTATTCGAATTTACAGCTCCCAGCCAAGTTTACAAAATTCTCTCTAAAATGTATATTATATAACGTGAATAGTTAGTTGCACGAAGTGAAGGCTTATATTAGCATAAGTCTTCATGTTCTTACACTGTCCACTAGCGTGGGGGGCTCTAACTAACACAGAAGTAATCTTTCAGGCTCATCAAGATAAAAATGAGAGTTCGATAAGCGGTGGGCACAGTCAAATATAGTCCGTTATGTAGCTTTGCATTTAACAAGAGACAAGTGAGCACAACCGTTAGTCCAACTAATTTTATCATATTGAGTAATTATATATTTCTGCCTAAAACTAGCGGAAGTATTTTGAATTTCTTTTAAAGGGCCCTTCACGCGAAGCATCAAGTTTGACAGTGTAACCGGCATTCTTTAGCAGTGTTTCAGCCCTTATAGATGCCATCTTTAAAACTTTACTAACAGGAGCTAAGCGTACGATTTTTAACCCAAGATAACAAAATGTAGTAACTGAAAAGTACAGTTAACACATAATCGCTGCCTATATTTACTTTGTACAACCTCTAGAATGGCCTGAACGAGTCCGAAACGCTTGGAGACCAAAGTACGACAAAAAAAATAATAAAAAAATCAATGAATGTAGTCATGCTTGATTGATTTTAATTCATTAATTTTAAACAATTATGTTATAACTTTTTTGCGGTTTATTTTAGGTAATCAGTGATAGGGTAAAATATTTCTTCTAATGTCAAAATCCTGACTACTGTTAACACGCTACTAATAACCTACAATGTAAAATAAGACTTGTAACCATATAATAACAAAGTAATATTTGATTGGTGTTCCATGTAAACAGCTATACTGGAGAAACTTGTTACTAAAGGAATTTGAACTTAAAACAAATAAAAGTCTCATAAAAGTAAAACTATTATGAAATATATGTCGCCAGGAGACAACAGTTAAACTGTACTAGTTTTGTCTCAGCAATTTAGGTAATAGAAATATTTCGTGCACACTTGTACAAACAGACGCTATTGAAAACTATCTAAACAATTTGACACGTGAAGACTGCTTTTATGAAAGTCTTTTAAAATCCGACAAGTACAAGCGATTTATCTCCCATCAAGACTTAACCCAAGGGCATAGGGGTCAGTGAAATCTCATAGTCAAAAGGCGACGGAGTCTCAGCTCAGTGAGGGTCAAAGCTGTGTAGGGGAACAGCCACTAAGAGAAATAATTTTGTTTGTTTCGGATATTTACAAGGGCTATCTGGGTTAGTAGTCCCTAATTTTAAAGTGGCTACAACAGCGCTGACATCCAGCCCTTGAGCCACTCTAATAATGTAATTTCAATGTCGCTCTTTTGAAACAGACCCAAAGTGCGAGGCGCGATTTTAAGGCAACATGTAAGACCTCCGATTCACAGTCCAGAACGCTGACCACTGTCCAGTCAGTCACGTGATAAATTACTTTTGTTTTTTTCACATATTACGTCTAAAGATTTAATTGCTTGCTTGTTTGGAATTAAACACAAAGCTACACGATGGGTATCTAAACCCGGTTTGTAGCGGTGCGAGTTTACAGACTGTGGCACTGGAAGGGACGTGTAAAGAGAAACAAAACTAAGACACTTAGCACCTTTTCAGCAAAAGCTCGTTTCTCAAACACAACAAAAGTAATCAACTTAAGTAGAATGTATCTTTTATTGATTTCAATGCTGCAAGTGATAACAATTCTGATAGCACATATAAGGTAAAATTCGAATTTTAAAAACCTTCGACAGCATACAAATAGCCCTTCACGAAACATCGCGTTTAACAACAAACAAACAACTTACTCCATTCACTTTATAAAAGATCCACAGTGGTACAGAGATAAGTGTATCGATTTTCAACACGGTTGATACCCCCGATGAATATGCTCTACAATAAACATATAAATCATAATAAACAAACACTTTATAATATTCAAGATATAAAACACTCGTTAATAAGTGGCCTTAACGTTCAGCTTTAACTTTTAGGTAGAAAAATAGAAAACTTCAACGAAATATTGGTTTTTGTTTTCTTTTTCGAATTTCGCGCACATTTACACGAGGGCTAACTGTATTAGCCGTCCCTAATTTAGCAATGTAAGAATAGAAGGAAGGCAGCTTGTTATCACCACTGACCGCCAACTCTTGGGCTACTCTTTTACCAACGAATTGTGGGTTTGATCGAGACACTATAATGGCCCTACGGCTGAAAGGGCGAGCATGTTTGGTGAGACGGAAATTCGAACCCGCGATCCTCGCATTACAAGTTAAGCGCCTTAACCACCTGGCCATGCAGCGCCAGAAGAATAGTAAACTTCAAGGAAATATTGGTTTTTGTTTAGTTTTTGAATTTCATGCACAGCTACACGAGGGCTATTTGTTCTAGCCGTCCCTAATTTACTGATGCTGTGTTCGACAGAATCTTCTATTACTGTCTCGTGTTCTCAACATTTTTACTCCTACAAAGAAAAAACAATCTTCGAAAAACGACGACCACGAGACGTTTTCAGACTTACCATCGACCCTTTTTAAAAATAGTCCATTATTCATTATGTATACTAATAATTTGTAATGTGAACATATTACCACATGCTATTTATAAAATTATTGTACCTTTTAAAAAGTAATGGATTAATATGTTTCTAGTCTTATATTTTTGTGAGGTGATAAAACTGTATACTTTCCTTGTAAGTTTATTATGCAGCAGTTAGAAAATTGTGCACAATTACTATTTAATTATATGAATTTTACTAAGTAAGTGGTGTATTATATTCACACAAGTAAGCACCATTTCTCCAAGTTATATTAATAACCTTTTAGAAGTGTATGTAGCTGTAACATTCGCAATGTCCTAATAATATGATGTTAGTTTTGAATATGTAATACAACAGTTCTGCTTAGATTATATGCAGAAATTAATCTATTTTAGTAAATGTATGGTTTTAATCCTTACAATATTAATAACACAATGGATTATTTTGATCTATAAACCTTGTAACCATTACTGTGATCACACTTTGAAAGTTCCTTGGAAATAATATATTTCTAAAACTGTTATTTTAACTCTTCAGAATTTGTCGAATCTCCCTTTAAATCAAAATGTACAGTTATTCAGTTACACATTTTAACACTGAGTTATGCAACTATTTTTACTGGGACTGAAATAATTACAACTGAATACAAACCCTTATTGATGTAAGCTGTTTTTGGATGAATCAAATTACCAACACTACATTTTTTTTTCTTTCCTTGGCAGGTCATAAAAGTATTAGATGTTTTTAATATTTAAAATTACTAAATTTTATAAATTGAATCATATTTTCAATACTTCAAGAATACCATTCTACAGACTGATTAATCTGCATACTTATTTTTAATCTACATCACGTATTCTATAAAATTGTTGTGTTATTTATAATTTTTGTACTAAAATGTAATTCCAATAAGTACTTATCTCCTTTTACACAGGTCTGAAATAACCAGGCAGTTAAGACCCTCAACTCGTAATTTGAAAGTTGCTAGTTCCAATCCCCATCACACCAAACATGCTCACCCTTTGGCTGTAGGGGACTTCTAATGTTACGGTCAATCCCAACATTCATTGGTAGAGAAGTAGCCCAAGAGTTGGCAGCGAGTGGTGATGACTAGCTGTCTTCCCTCTAGTCTTACACTGCTAAATTAAGGATGGCTAGTGGAGATAGACCTCATGTAGCTTTCACGAAATTATAAAACAAACAAACAATCCTTTTACATCAATAGATATTCTCATTCAATGCTGGCATCTATTTGTGAAACTTGTTTTCAAGCATGTCCTGAGTTACTGCCTCCTCTTGATTGCAAATTATTCATTAAAATTATCATGTGACAACCCTCCATCAGTAAAAGTGCAAGGTATTCTCATTACGCTTATGACTTCATCTGTTCAATTCTACCAGATATCACTTTGAGTTCTCTTAGAATCTGGAAGCATCAGGTTTTAATGAAAAGGTAAGATGGGAAGTGTGAAATGAGGTAAGAACCTTCCAGAAATAAATTTACAGTTTGGGAGAATTACAACTTCCAATACAGTACATTATGTCATATCAACAGATAGTGAAAATCTTACACTGAATAGGTGGAAGAAACAGTTTGAGGGAAGGAAAGAAGCATCCTCCAAAGTCATCCAAAGGACACACCTGAAAATAAGAAAGTCAAATTTGGAGAACTGGTGTGGGAAACTGTACGAGCCAGGTGTACATTTTACCCATGTAAGGAAGGTGTGGTACTCATGGGAAAACTGGAATGTAATAAGGGCTATCAATCTTCATTAGAAGAAAAGTGAGGGCATAAAATACAGTGGAGAGTCTGAAGGAACAACAACACTTGAAACAGTGCAATGGATGACCACAAAGATCTATTTTCAAATGCAGACCGTAATGATTCACTCAATACAAGGCATGGTAGGGATGAAGAGCTATTCTATTCTACCTTAACCATATATGTTTTGGTTTAGAATAATGGCTACTTTGATAATACTTTCACAGTTGACTAGATGCCCCCATTAGTTCTGTCAAGACAATATAAAATAAACTTAAAACAGATTTACCAGAGATCCATACAATGAAAAATAAACTTTGGAAGTACTGATGTGATTAATTATTATAGTTTACAAAAATAGAGGCATTCATGTAATCCACACCCTGCATACTGACACACTTGGTGATTTATTGAGATGGAAGATTAGTGTGAGAAAATATTACATTATAAAGAACATGGGGTTTACCAAACACAAGTTCTAACTTTTTGATAATCTATAATCAGTTCAGATGTTTACCACTTTGCAAAATAAAATTGACAAATGGAATGAAAATTGAAACAGACTCAAAAGGAAAAAATATTTAAAAATGCACTGCAGACTCAACACATACCTAGATAAAAATTCTGCACTTTACAGGTCACAATTCTTTCGAAACAGAAACTAATTACATGATTTATGTTCTCCTTGTAGCTGGCCAATCAACTTAGATGGCAATAATCCAGAAGAACATATTACTTTTGTGCCATTAATGACACAAATTCACACTCAAGTTGATACCAGGTGAACTATCCCATGAAGCAGCAGGTACCAGCTGTCATGACTCATATTAGGTACAGCAACACCTAGAAGTCAACTAGCACATGCCCTAGTAAGAAGTTCTGAGCTAGAATCATAAAAATAACTCCGAATTTTATGTTTCATATTTATCAAGCTGAGGTACCTGTCCTTTATTTGTACATGAACTTAAACAAAACCTGGGGCTGGAAGATATGATAAATTAGAAAAATCTTGATTTTCATACAATTCATTTAGAACATTCATTTACTAGACTGTATAATGGTTATTATGACCCTGTAGAAAGAGGTAGTATCAATTGTAATGTCAGTAGGGGTGCATTCTGTTACCTGCTTTCAACACCCAGCTCATCACATCTTTCTGCAGTGTTTCACATGATTATTTAATAGAAAACCAATGGCCACAGAAGTGTCTTACAGAAAGGTCAAAGTAAGAAATTATTACAACTCAAACAACAGCTTTTCATACCAGCCTTATGGTGGCTGTTGAAATAGAAACTTCATCTCAGTTTATGCATTATTGTAACAAAGGCAGTCATCTTTGTTCATTTAATTCCTCCAAAGAGAGCCCAGCACAGTCTCTGAGATGTATATATTAAATGTTTGTCTGCTTTAGGCACACTGTATGCATGCATATTAGAAAAAATTATAAACGTGTCTTACTTTTTAGTTTAAGATCAAGACACCATCTACAAATATAATTAATGTTAACTTTATTAAAGTGTTCAATAACAGCAATAATGGGGGGTGGAGGAGTTACGAACCCTACATTAATATGTCCCCTTTTCCAAATTATCTTCACATTTACTCTCATGAAGAAGGATAGTCATCTATTGAAAGCAGTGCTGTTTTTGGTCTTCTTTAAAAACATTTCACACAGTTTGGTTAGAAGATAATGTAACAAGAGAAAGACAGATATTTGTGTTTTATATATATATATATACACGATATAGCAATGAGGTTTATGGTATCAGTATACCAACTAATTCTACTTTCAACAAATCAAGACAAAATTTAACTATTTTCCTTCTTTTCTCAGACATAAATACTAGTTTCATTTCCAGAACACTGAGAACAGTTGTTATTCTATTTTCCAGGTGGGTGTCAATAGTACTTCAAGTCCACTGCCATGTTTGTTGATTTATGAAAGAAGGGTAAAATTAAGTACAATACAGCTTTATTATTGTCTGGTTACTCTGGTTGTTATCATCTATAATTTGATTAAACAACCTTTAATTACTTTTCATGAAGATAGGCAAAACAGCATGTATGTCAAAATATGTAAACAAAACTTTCCCAACAAGAGGCTCCTGAGTAATTGAAGTTTCACTTTACTGAATCAGGAAAATAATTTTAAAAAATTCTTGCAAGGTTTTTTTAACAGATGCCTAGAAATATCCACTTATCAACACTTGTTTCCAGTTCAGCATGTGAATACTTTACTTGTGCATCAAATGCATTGATAAATATGTTTGTCTTTAAAAGTATTAAAGCTTATAAAGCAGTTAACTGTTTCTATTTGCAATAAATTCATTTTAAAACATTTTATCAATCAGATTTGTTTTGGAAATAATAAACATAAACATGACTTTCTTCTTTTCAAACAGAATAAGAACATGTAATTATTAGATTCATTATGTTTGACAATCAAACACATTCATTGGTACCAGATATGTGAAGAGAGAAAAGAATATTGTTTTTTCACATGCCCTGGATCCCTCAGACCCATGGGGTCTCACATGGTCACCACTTCACACATGCCAAAACAGCTATTGACCTGTGGTGAACTGGTGCTTTACTTCTACCACCTATTTTTCAGTATAATTAATTCTATTAATAAATAATTGAAAACATTATTATTTATTTTTTTACCCATCTGTAAAAACACAGTTAATTTTTTGCCACATAGAAAAACTTTTAACACATTTTAAACAGTTTTGGTGATTATAAAAATGCAGTTTTTCCAAATGGTGAAAATGTAAACACATTTTAAACAGTTTTGGTGACTATGAAATACATTTGGACACTGGTGTATTAGACCTAAAAGCACACCCACTCCCAAAGCTTTTTAAAGAACCACAATTATTCCAATGTTCTGATTTCATTCCAGTTAGAAACTTACTTTTAAATAGTATATATAATCATTTAAATTGGTGTGTTGGACTAAGGATTCTTTTACAATGGGTGTTTGCCACATTTTGGAGATAAATTCAAAAATAAATGAACAGCATGCATTCCACTTATTTTAAAATATGTTCAAAACAAGTGAAACATGACAAATTCTTCACACTACATGTATCACAACTGGATCTAAATACTGTATGGTTCTCTTCTTCACAAAAATTCATTTTAGCCAAATTCAATTGGTTTAAAATGCAGTTGACAAGCCAAACTATTTTTCTCTATTTTAAATGATTCATTTCACATTTTCTAACTTCTCTCTGACTGAAACTCTCTTTTCCTTGGTTTTACTTTTGGCTCACTTCCTACTCTGTGATCTTTAATATGGTTGTTGACACTTTTATTTCTTGCATTGAGGCATTCTAGAAATCTCTGTAGCCTTGATATGAATTACACAACTTTCAATAACCTTCTGCTTTCAACTTTCTTACTGTGAAACAAAACAGTCATGAAATATTAACTCACAAAATTAACACTACTTACATTAAACAGTGTATTTTATCTTACAACCCTAAACTTATATTTTCTAGTCACTACACTTCTTGCCATTGATTGAAAACACTTAAAGTTTGTTGTAATGCAGTTTTTGAAGAGGAGGAAAAGAGAAAGTGGACCAGTTTGAACAATTCTTGAATTTCAAAAGATAACTTAATTTTAGTGAAATACTTGATCAAAAACTTTGAATTTTTTTGTATACAAAAAACTAGTAATATTTACAGAAAGCTAGTCAGATTTTGTGAAGATACACATATCATTTTAAAAGTTACAGTGTGGAAACTGATGATTATGAACAAAGTCACACAGAGTGAGTCTGTAATGAAAGGGTTCATTTCTTTTGTTCCTATCCTCCTCTAACATGACATTTTAAGAAGAGAAATGTAGTTCCTCTATCCACTAAGTATTTATTGCACTGGCTACTGAACCTTACCCTTACAAGAAGCCAACAGTTGTTAACATGGCCAAGCGCGTTAAAGCGTGCGACTCGTAATCTGAGGGTCGCGGGTTCGCATCCCCTTCGTACCAAACATGCTCGCCCTTTCAGCCGTGGGGGCTTTATAATGTTACGGTCAATCCCACTATTCGTTGGTAACAGAGTAGCCCAAGAGTTGGCGGTGGGTGGTAATGACTTGCTGCCTTCACTCTAATCTTACACTGCTAAGTTAGGGACGGCTAGCACAGATAACCCTCAAGTAACTTTGTGCGAAATTCAAAAACAACAACAACAACAATTGTTAGCCTACTGCACAACCCCCAACCGGGATGACAATTTCTCGGCCCACTGAGTGGAATCGAATCCCTGATGTTAGCGATGTAAATCCGAAGACATACCGCTGGACTAGCGGGGAGGTGTGTATATGTATATATACACATTAATTCCACCTGACAGGTGATATAATAACTTAATAATTTATTATACCATTTAATGTGAAGTCAGGAGTTAATTCTTGCTTGATGTGTTCATGGAACTAAAAGAATTCTTCTTGACTACCAGAAACCTACTTGAAATAAAAAGTATTTCAGGACGGCCGGCAACGGTCAGTTGCAAACTCTCTATTTGTTAACCTGAAGATGACCAAGGAAGGTCGAAACGTTGTTTTTTGCTGTATTAATAATAAAGTGTTAACGCCCATACCAGTACGTTTTGAGAAACACAACTAACAGAATGTTCAGTGGAAGCTGTACAGCTTCATTAAAATTTTAAATTTTGTAAATAGGAAATGTTGTTCGTAATTACTTATTGTAATTTTAAAGTGTTAGAATGCAGTGACTAATGTCAGTCGATAGCACTTTCAAACACACTTTCTGGTCGTTTCATACTATCCAACACTGCTCAGCAGTGATGACAGACACTGATACATCAAAACAATTTTCATTTATGTAAACCTTATTCAGGGATCTTTTATTTTTCCGTTGAGTGGTGCATCAGTGTTACAACTGTTCATACTAAAACAGGTTCATTAAAGAATACTCCCACGAATCACTTGATTTGTTTTGAATTTCGCGCACAGCTACTCGAGGGCTACCTGTGCTAGCCGTCACTAATTTAGCAGTATAAGACTAGAGGGAAGGCAGCTAGTCATCATCACCCACCGCCAACTCTTGGGCTACCATTTTACCAACGAATAGTGGGATTAACCATAACATTATAACGCTCCCACGGCTCAAAGGGCGAGCATGTTTGGTGAGACTCACTTGTTTAGCTGTCACGTGAGGTTGTACTCATAAAATATAAGGAGTGTTATACGTATAACGCTTGATCTGTGTTATGACTTCACTGCCATATCTCTGCTGTTACGATAATTTTAATGAAAGAAACATTGTACAGCCAGTGTGGTTTGTGAAAAATTGCATAGTGAACAAATGATGACTGGAAATGTATGATCCAAAATAATTATATTTAGTGTAATTGTTATTTCTAACTGTCGTGTATCAAATAATATAGATCTTTTAAAGATGTTAAGACATGTTTTGATTGAGGTTTTGTTGAAATCTTATAGATTTTGTTAAGATTCAATTGAGCCTTTTTCAATTCAATTTTGAGTTTATTTTGGTGAGTTTGTGCTTTTAATAATGACATTGATTTATCATTTATCTTACAGCGGTATGTCTGCGGACCTGAACGTTTAAAAACCGGGTTTCGATACCCATGATTGGCACAGCCTAGATAGTCTCTTGTGTAGCTTTGTGCTTAATTCTAAACAAACTAAATTAGCTTACAAGTGTTACGAATTATTATTTAAAAGAGTTTCCAAGTTACTTGAAACTTAAATTTAGTTGTTAATTAACTATTAACCTGAACGTTTAAAAACCGGGTTTCGATACCCATGATTGGCACAGCCTAGAGTCTCTTGTGTAGCTTTGTGCTTAATTCTAAACAAACTAAATTAGCTTACAAGTGTTACGAATTATTTAAAAAAGAGTTTCCAAGTTACTTGAAACTTAAATTTAGTTGTTAATTAACTATTAATATGTATGAAATTTATATTTGCGAACAAGATTGATATACACAATTTCCTCTTTTAACACAAATATATTTTAGTATATAAACATAAAAATAATACAATTTATAATAACAGTTATTACTAATAATTATTACAAATGACGGCTAAAAAAGAACAGTTTTACAGACAGTATTGAGTCTTATGTCCGGTCTGGAACCGAATATTCTATCGACGATACACGACGAGCAAATTAATTCTGAGTAAATATTGTCACACATCTTGCTTAAGTTAGCTAGTTTGGTTGGCGTCTATACTAATGACGCCTTTCTTAGATAGCTTCACAATCACACGAGTTAACTTCTTTCGGCGAGGGAGACATTTAATGTCCTCGTAAATAATAACGTCCGAAGTATCTCACTGAAGTTGAACGGTTGATAATTTTCGAAATCTATAATGTTTCTGGTCAAGTTCTGTAGTTTCCGATTAAATATAGACGTTAATCACAGTTATGGCTTCATACACCTATAGCACACTGACTGTAGCTGTCCAATAATATTTTCTCTTGACTCTTGGTTGGCTGCTTTTTATACAAATCATGCGAGTTTTCCGAAAGTCTACTTGACAACAATGATCCACCTGTTAACTGTGATGAATATACGTCACACACAAAAAGACTGGTTTGGTTTGTTTTGAATTTCGCCCAAAGCTACACGACAGGTATCTGTGCTATCCGTCCCTAATTTAGCAGTGTAAAACAAGAGGGAAGGCAGCTAGTCATTACTACTCACCGCCTTGGGCATTTAGTATGTCAGGTTGCATATTCGAAAGTCCAACGTTCGAGAGCACACAATGTTGTCATACATGATTTATACTTTCAGCAGTGAATATTTTACAAAAGCAGTAGTTCAGTGTCGTTACATTCCGTTAAAGGTATGCAGTGGGTGCTGCTGAATGATTCACTCTCCCACCCACATCTAACCACCAGTTGTAAATTAGGAACGGTTGCTTCCGAACCTGGAGATTTCTAATATAGTCCTTTAACTAATGTATTGCTTGAAGTGTCGAACAGGTTAAAAATATCAAACTTCAAATATTTTAAATATTTTTTTAGAAAAGAAAAGAGTTAATGAAAGCTGTTGGGACAAAATAATTAATATACGTATTAATTATTACGTATTATCTGATGCATTTATTGAAAGACACAAAATTGTATTAGCATGTGAAAACGTGTATCAAAATACTTCAGAAGCAAATCTCACTTTAATAGTTTCGTTTTAAGTTTACTTATTGGTTAAGTATTATTTTATTACATGTAACTGGTTTTACGGTAACGAAGACTATTATTTAAAACACATACAAAGTTTTGGTCATTACTGTGATCACACTATATACACATCGGGTTGGGCCCAACATGGCCAGGTGGTTAAGACGCTTGACTCGTAATCTGAAAATCGCGGGTTTGAATCCCCGTCGCACCAAACATACTCGCCCTTTCAGCCGTAGGGGTGTTATACTACGACGGTCAATTCCACTATTCGTTGGTAAAAGAGAAGCCCAAGAGTTGGCGGTGGGTGATGATGACTAACTGATCTTCCTCCAGTCTTACACTGCTAAATTAAGGACGGCTAGCGCATACATCCCTTGTGTAGCTTTGCGCAAAATAAAAAAACCCACAAGAAAACAAACACATCGGGTATCGTAGAATTACCACCAGCAGGGGCGTAGATCTGGGAAATAGGGGATACATCCCCCCTTCATTTTAGGTGGGGGGCGGTGCATACAATCATCCCTCCCTACAGTTTGGTCAGTTGAATTGTTTTATTGCATTACAGGCTCACAAATTTGTGTTTGTTCTTGTGATTCTCGTGTTCTTGCCAATCGAATTACATAATTGGGCTTAGATGTAGGCTTTTTCAGTAACCTAAATGTACATCTTTAATATAGGCATGGCCGAGCGCGTTAAGGCATGCGACTCGTAATCTGAGGGTCGCGGGTTCGCGTCCGCGTCGCGCTAAACATGCTTGCCCTCCCAGCTGTGGGTGTGTTATAATGTCACGAGCAATCCCACTATTCGTTTGTAAAAAGTGTAGCCCAAGAGTTGGCGGTGGGTGGTGATGACTAACTACCTTCCCTCTAGTCTTACACTTCTAAATTACGGACGGCTAGGTGCAATGGGCTAACAACCTACTCACTTAAAAACCTGTTACGGAAACCGCAGTGATTGCGGTCCTATGTTCCTTAAGGAATTGAGTGGCAGATGATGATGATGAATATAGGCATGTTTCTAAACTTTTCGATCTCAGCGATAGTTCGTAAGTATCAGTCAGTAAGCCCAAGTATACATGCAAGGCTTGCAAGCACTATCACAGAATCTACCTACGTCTTGTACGTGGTGTAAGATTAAGTAAACTTTTCATCACAACAGATTGAACAGAGCATGAAATTCGAAAATATTGCTCCCAAGCGTAAACTCCTGTGATCTGGATCTGGCAGGCCATTTGTAGCTTGTAGCTGCATCAATCTTATGTTTATATTGTGCGGTTTTCCTACGCCATTTATTATCATGCATGTCTAGCCGGTTTTATTGTCGAACGCCTTACTCTCCTTAGCTGCCGAAGTCGCTGACCATAGTGTACGTTTAGTGTACAGTTAACGACAGGTTCGGGCTGCTTGGATCCAGACGCGCCCTACATCACCTCCCCCCCCCCTACGCTCCCTTTAGTCTGAGCCTCGATTTTACAACAGGGCTCATCAGATCTGTGTTTGTGGCCCTCATTAATCCATGAAATTTCAGATTATAACTGCCCTCTAATAAAGTGCTTGTGCTTTACGGTAATACGCTTTTATTTAATAGACGTGCTTATAGACATTATATCACAACGTGTTTGATGAGCGTTTAACAGGAATGTAATATATTTGTGATTGTTTAAGTATTTTCGAGAAACTTGCAATTACTTGTGTTGTAGCTATCACACATTATTGTCCAGCGATGCCCAGGTGGTCAGTCGGCTCGGTATTCCACCTAAGTGGTTGCAAAAATCATCCTCCCCATCGGGTGTATAAAATCTACGCCCCAGTTACAGACTTATTTTCTTCGCTGAGACTAATAATCTCCTGGCAAATATTCAGAAAGCCTCCCGACGTCAAACTGCTAATCACCTCGTTTGAGTTACTGAATCTCCATTTCAAACTTTTAACCGGAATCAGGTAGCCGTATTCCTTGATATCAGGCAAGCTTTTGATTCGGTGTGGCATAACGCTCTCCTCTATAAGCTTTTCTCCATGAACAGTCCGTATACCTTTACCCGTTGGATAGGTAGCTTTCGCCAGAGTTAAAGTTAACAATGAACTCTCTCACTCGTTTCCCATATTAGCGGGAGTCCCCAAGACTCCGTGCTCAGCCCTTTGCTATACATTCTCTGTGAATGGCATTTCTTTCCATGCCATTACTCACACTCATGATTCACAATACGCCGATGACATAGCTGTTTGGAGTACGTCTACTAACCCGCTTATCGTGTACAGACTACCATCACGCAATGGTGCGACAACTGGCAGGAAGCACTTAATCCTCACAAATCTCAAGCCATTTTATTTTATAGATGCTTTAAAAGTAAAAGAAAAGAATGTCCAAGGTACAACTTAAAATCCATAATACTGTGATCCCCTTCTCAAAATCTGTTAAATTTCTAGGTGTCCATTTTAATTCTAAACTTACTGGCCAACCCATATTAACATAATTGCATCACGTTTCAGTCAACGCATCTCCTTCCTTTGAAGGATTAGCGGTATGAACAAAGGATGTACCCCTCAAACTATTATATTCGTATACATTAGACCCCTCGGTCGAGTACAGTTGCATGCTACTCTGTAACATGCCCGACTCTCTCACCAAAAAAATTACAAACATTACAATACACGGCTACTAGGACTGCCTTCCGTTTGCCATGCTATACTCCCCATTGTTACCTCGATAAAATACACAACATATCACCTATTAAAACACGTTTACTTCAACGAGTCACTAAATTTTACAACGAAGCAGTAAACCATAACTCGCTTACAACCCAGTTTACCGATCTATCAGCTACTCCCTCCTCTTGGCAAACGCACATTTCACCCAATAATACTCTCAACTTTATTTACTAATGTCTTTTATCTCAATTTAGTAATGATTATCTTGTCCAATTATCTTTTTTTCTTTACAAGTCAAGCACTAACCAGATATATTTTTCGGCAGAATCAAGAACTATTAACTCCCAACTTTAGTTTAGACCTTCCCATCCACATATATTTTGGCATCTGGTTTGTGAAAGTGGGTTTCTCTCGTGGCACTCCAGTTTTCCTTCCACAGCTAAATTATCAGGTATTAGAATTAACCGATCTCTGACCTCGTATTTCTTTGTTTTTTTTTCATGGAGTCAATGTTTAACCTCTCGCAAAACACCAATGGTGGAAGATTCAAGTCAATTTATAAGGTATTTATCGACCTATAAAATGGGTCAGGATTACCATGAGCCATTATTTTCAGCTATCCGTGTCAAAGGTGGCTTCAATAACAATCCCACTGATCAACAATTCATGGCTACACAGAAAAGGCTATTTTCATATCACAGTAGAGTGGGAGACCTGGGCAATTATACCCTCAACAACAAAAAAACATTTGTACTGTTAATTGATGTTGATGTTGTAGCTGATGCTCCCACTGTCACTGCATGTTCAGATATTTCAGTCATCAAAATTATGACCTACTTTATTAAAAGTCAGTCATGAATGGGCATGATTATGCTGAAGTACCAAATTTAATAAACTGTATTTTTACAAGGACATATCAATGTTCTATAATGAAGAGTATAAAGTTTGAATGGTTAACAAAAAAAACCCAGAAAGCTTGTGTTGTGGTGTACACATTGTCCAATAAAGAAAGAAAAGCTTTTGTACCTATAAACGACAGAGAGGCTTGAAAAAGGTAACTTCAAGTGTTGTAAAAATATGTAAGAAAACTGAAGAATGTGTTCATCATTTATTAAAGTCTGCATGTGATAACCTTCCATAACCAAGTTGTATTTTGTCTCTGATTTCTTCTGATGTACTCTCCAATCTTTCAAATGCGAATCTGTTTCTAACACTTAATGATTGCATGTTTGATACTGTTGTTATCAACAACCATTCACATCTCTGATAAAAGTTATTTCTCAATTCTTTGTTAAGATAATACCATACTATCCATGGAAACAGTTCAATGATAAACCAACAGGACGAAACATAATTTGAGAATTGTCAGAATTTATTCTTTTTAAGCACCAGTAACAATACTTTTAATCCTGAGACACAAACTGTAAGAGTGTGCTAAAATAAAAGTCATTTTTAGACCCACACTTTACAGTTGTAGTAATAAACTACCAGATGCAACACAGTGTGTGTGTTTCAATTTTGCAATTGAATAATCATCCGATAAAATCTGTTTAAACTTTCAAACTGCTGCCACATTGAGACAAATCATAAACTAAAAATACTCAGCAATGATTTGTAGTTTTACAGCCAGATAATGGAAAGTGTCTACGTTCCTTTTTCCTCTACCCACAGCTTCTAAGTCACTTTCATTACTTGACAGAGGGTCTGGTTACATTCTTCACGAAGAACTTTATATGCACGTGTCAGTAAAGGAAAAGTATTTGACCTAATTTTATGCCCTCTTGTTAATGTACATATACCCTTGTTCGACCCGTAAGACTCGCTGATTGTTATTAGATTTTCCAGGCTTCAGATACTCAGATGTCATTTTAATATTACGTCACTGTAAACCTTCTCTTTCCCCATATCATAACAGTTTACTTTACAACTCTTTCTATTAGAATTTGAGTCCGGGCTAGTAGATCTCTGGATTTTGGAGCTATCGAATCTACTTCGATTCCGCGCGATAATGTAAAATATTCCCTGCACTATAATATATTGGTGCGTTATAAGAGTGACAGTGCATCCCTTAGCGGGCTTTGCATCGCCTGGTGGTTAGTGCCCAAGACTCGCAATCTGCTGGTCACATAATCGAAACCCGTACTCGAACGTAGTCATCCTTTCAGCCTTCGGAGCGTTGTATGTGACGATCAATCTCGCTTTTTGTTGGTAAAGAGCAGCCCAAGAGTAGACGGTAGGTGGTGGTGTGTTAATTGTTACCTTCTAGACTATCACTTCAATATTAGGGACGGCTAGGCTTGGTGGTTTTCTTAAAATATAAATACTTTAACAGGAAACAGAACCGTTTACGTTTTATTCATTTATTCAAAAATCTGACTTCGTAGAAATTAGAATCAAACGGTATTCTAACCCACGCCTCTGGAGAATCGGAGGTTCTAATCCTGACAGGTTCAGTTTTTACATCTGGTTACTTTGGTTCTGAATAAACTAATGTTTAAAATAAGCAGTTAATCATAAATACAAACTTTAAGCGTGTTTTCAGTTTGTCTTTTATCGTCAATCAAACTTTTAAACGTCCATACGTTATGTTGTCTGTCAGAACCAAAAGGAAACAGCTGTTTCACTGTTGACTTAACAGTAATTCTCTCAACCTGTCTTCACTGAATTAAGATGGTTGGCCATTAAGATGGCCAGGTGGGTTAAGGCGTTCGATTTGGTTCGAATCCCGGTCGCACCAAACATCTTAATGCTCGCCCTTTCAGCAGTGGGAGCGTCATAATGGTACGGCCAATCCCACTATTCGTTTGGAACGACGTTTTAATTCTAACACAGTTGTTTCTACTCATTACACTTCTCCCTTCGTAACTCGAAAAGAAAAAGAAAACATTTGTTTAAGTTGTTACACGGATACTGCCATAACTTGTCTCTATAATATTAAATAGAACATAATACAACATTCACACTTTACTGTAACTTTACCTTCTGTGGATCGTTAAAATGTGACACAGAGAAGCCCAACACCAAGAGACTGAAATGGGTGAGTACACTTATAGATTATATTAACAGTTCCTTGATGACAGGTGTATAATAACAGGAAAACTGTTGAATTAGCCAAGAAAACGCATTGATAAAAAGAAGAAAGACTGGTATATAAAGACACAAAGACTAATAGGTAAAGACAGACAGGCGGATAGATAAAGACAGGAAAACAACCTGATAAAGATAGGAAGATGGAAAGGTAAAGACAGCTGAACTTTTAACACACTGAAGCACCTCTTATTGTTATTGTTGATCGGTTGTGACTAATGAACAATGATTTTATTTATTTTTCGTCTTAAAATGAAAATATATAAAATAACTAAAAGGTCATGAATAAATCTGAGGAATTAGAAAAACTAAAAACAGAGCACTTTGCAACAGATGAGATCTCAAACAAAATGTTAGAATACCAAAAGAAATGAATACAAGGTTAGAGACTTGGAACTGATTAAATATCCAACTAATAAATAAATTCACTAATGGAAGAAAGCATGAAAATATTGATGTTGAATGTGAAATTCCCTGTGGGAACACGAATCTTAATGACCAGGTGAGAAACGCCATAGAATGCAGCCGTCTCTATCTTTGACTCACAAATCACGAGAAAGGAAAGACAAATAATCGTCAACACCCTCCGCAATAAAGATGTTGTTTAAAATCATATCGAACAATGTAATCGACGATCATACTTATAAAGCACTCTCAGCTGTAAAAAAAAAGGAACGTCTTTAGTATCATGGTCGCTCGAACTTTCGACTTTTCAATTGCTTGACCCTCAAATATGGAGGAGAAAATCAAACTGAATGTTGTAGGCCAGGAGTCACCAAACTACGGCCCTCGAGTAATTTTGACCGGCCCGCCAGCAGCTAGCCGCTTGAAATTAAAATATCCGACTGTCATAACAAAATAAATCACACCGATGGTCGCTTCAAGCTGACAAATACAAGACGTTATCATAAAAGAAACAAGGCTGTCACGCATTTTTTAACCAATAGGAAAATTCTTCTTTCGTCCTTGCTGCCCGTTTATTCATATCGGGGCACGTATCTATAAAAGCATTTGGATTTCGAAAACAAGTACAGACTTAACCCTCGTCCTATCGACTCGTCTTGTAAATTCAGCGGGCTTGGTTACCGCTTCAGCAAGCTCATTTCTCTTAGTAGTCGGGTTATGAGCTTTTCGTAACTCGTTCTTAGGTAAGTGTCGTGGCAAAGGTACGTTTCAATATATTTTGTTTGTGCGTTCTTGGACCAGTACAATACTTTTCTACAGCGTTCTGTGTTTTTTCATTTTCAGATCCTGTTTTTAATCACCCATCGTTATGGCTGCTTTTAAAAGAAGAAAATTGGACTCTGAGTGTCGTGAAGAATGGGGAGAAAAGCACTTCTTTGTGGAAACAAGAAAACAGAAAGCTACTTGTGTGATATGGACAGAAAGTGTTGCCATTTTAAAAAAGTATAGTCTTCGGCGTCACTATGAAACAAAACATCGATCAACATATTTGAAAAGTACAGTAAATTTCCATACTGAGACATCTGAATCCATGATATGTGTTTTTGAATCTCAAAAGAATCTCTTCACGAGAAAGTTTGCTGAAAATGAATCTGTCACTCGTACAAGTTACAAAATAGTGCATAGGATGGCAGAGCGAGGAAAACCTTTTATTGACGACAACTTCATCAAAGAGCGTATGATGGAAGCAGCAAATGAGCTGTGTCCTGAAAAAGACAATTTGCCTTTCAGCAACTTCAGTTGTACGGAGAGCAGAAGAACTTAGAGAGAACATCGCATTACAGATACGCCAAAAAGCTAGAAACTCCCTATGGTATTCTCTGGCACAGGACGAGTCTACTGATCTCTCAAGTACGTCACAATTTCTCGTGTTCATTCGTGGAGTTAATTTGGACTTTCAGATCACGGAAGAGTTGGCATCAGTTTGCAGCACGCACGGAAGAACAAGTGGAGAAGACATTTTCATGGAAGTGCATAAAACTTTGAAAGACTATAGCCTTCAGTGGAATCAGCTTAGAGGTGTTACAGTTGATGGAGGAAGAAACATGGCTGGAGTAAAGACGGGTCTGATCAGGAAACAGTTGGAAGATCTTCAACTCTGTAGCGCTCTGTTCATATACTGCATCATACACGAGCAAGCACTCTGTAGAAAAGACTTAGATATTTCTTGCGTACTGAAACAAGTCATTTCTGCAGTGAATTTCATTCGAGTCATGCACTTAATCATCGCCAGTTCAAGGTGTTTCTTGAAGAAATTGATTCGGATTTCTGTGACTTGCCTTATCACACGGCGGTGAGGTGGCTCAGCTGCGGTAACGTCTTGTCTCGTTTTTTATAAGCTGAGAAGAGAAATAGATATAATTTTTTATCGAGAAATATAGAGCCGATCCACTTCTGTCGGATCCAACCTGGTTGTCAAAGTTGTCAATTTTGATTGACATCACATGAATGAATTGAACTTGAAACTTCAGGGTGAGAATAACTTTGCCTGTGTTCTCTATAGAATCATTAAAGGATTTTGGAGAAAGCTGTCATTGTTTGAAGCACATTTGGAAGGAGGAACCTCTCTCATTTTAGTGTTTCAATGAGTTTCATGCTGGAATCACAGAAGATGTCAACCTGGAGTTTCAGAAAAGATTATTGGTGATTTAAATAAGCATTTTAGAGAGATTTTGGATCTCGACAGAATCGAAAGTGACGTTCTCCTTTTTCAAAATTCTTTTTGATTGTGTCATTGATGACGTGCCAGTGGAACTTCAGCTGGAGGTCATCGATTTGCAAGGAAATGACTTGTTGAAAGCAAAACACAGAGAGAAGCAACTTATTGCATTTTACAGCTGCATACCTGATGATGATTTTCCAAAGCTGAAGCAGTACGAATCTGGTATGGCATGAATGTGCGGAACAACTTATGTCTGTGAATAAGCATTTTCAAAAATGAAGTATGTGATGTCGGTACGTCGATCAAGGTTGACTGATGAACATTTGAAAGCAATTCTAATGATTCAATGCAGCAATTCAGAACCAAACATTGAAGATATTTTAAAAGCCAAACGCCAATTTCATAAATCTCACTAACTTTTTTGCAGCTTAGTGAAATTCAGATATGTACTCACTATGTGCAATGTGACAATTGTTTTTGCTATGTCACCTTCTTTGATAATTTTTTGGTAAATAAAAATGTTGGTTGTATTTCTGTTTGTTTCTAGCTCAGGGGTCACCAAAAATTTTTCACAGGGGCAAGATTACTTAGGGAATTAGAAGCACGGCCGCATGATCATTATATTCAATACTCACAAGCTAGAGCGAAAGCTCTCTGTAAAAAACTTAACACTAAGTTTAGGATACGACATTAACCACGTGGGAGTCGCATGCAATACACACATATAGTAAATACAAACAGAAATACAACCAACATTTTTGACTCGAACAAAATAATTATGACACACCTACACTCCCGGCAACAGGCCTAGTTACAAGGCAATAAAATGTTAAACGAAAGAGGTCGGAGAAGGCGTAGCTACACATCAATCAAAATATGTTGTTTTAAAACGAAATATTACATTTTCTCTTCTCTTTAATCTTAGGTAAAACGTTCCTGATTTCCTTGTGTAAAACAGAGTTATACGGCAGTGATTATAATTTTAAAATTTATTGTAGAAATATTTGTATACACAAACTGGAGAGTACGCATACAATATTCACGTGCTTGAGTAAAACGTATATTTACAATGACACTCATTACAACTTGTTTGCTCACGTTTGTTGTAAAAAGTTTCTCATCCGAAACGCCCCTGTTAAAATCACCAGTAATTGTTCTGAAAGACACTACAATATGATTGTTTCTGCTATAACACAGGTTGAGCTCTGAAAGACACTCTTTTGTTGATATTATTTGTTGGAGTGTATTAAGAATAATTATACTGTTCTGGAGGTTAAACATTGTTGAGTGTTTGTTCATTTTTGAATTTCGCGCAAAGCTACTCGAGGGCCCCTAATTTAGCAGTGTAAGACTAAAGGGAAGGCAGCTAGTCATCACCACCCACCGCCAACTCTTGAGCTACTCTTTTACCAACAAATACTGACCCTTACATTTTAACGCCCTACGGCTGAAAGAGCGAGCATGTTTGGCGCGACGGGGATGCGAAACCACGACCTTCAGATTACAAGTCGCACGCCTTAACACGCTTGTTGAGTGTTACTAGAGTTAATTCAAGGGAGTGACATTGGTTATAAACCTGTGGGGCGTGGAGATCATAAATTATTGCTGTAGTCTTCAACAAAAGAACTTGTCCCAACCGAAAGTTAGTCTGGGTTTTTCTACACAATATCTTTTATGATCACGTTAAACTTTAACTTCTCATACAGAAATGAAACGGCGGCGCGAAGCGGAAATCGTTGAGACAGTTTTAACTTTGACCTAATCTCTAACAGGAAATTTTTACTGTGACGCCACCTTTCTCGAATGTCATGTTGACCCGAAATATTTTATCTTTGACCCAATCTCTAATAGGTAATCTGTATTACCGCACCACCTTTTTGGAATGTAGTGTTGACCTGAAACAGTTTGATCTTTGACCCAATTTCTGATAGAAAATCTTTATTGTGGCGCCACTTTCTTGAATGTAATGTTGTCCACATTAACTCCCTCATAGAAATAAAGTACTCTGATTCTTATATTAGATTTCGCGATCGTGCCAAATGGTCAAGACGCGGTTAGATTTTTAAGATAGAAATGTTTCTGAAGTTTGTCAAAAAAACAAACAAACCAAAAACGAATTATAGAAATAGCCGACATTTCCCAGTGTTGTCAAAAAAACATACACCTAAATTTCTTTAAGCTTTCGTAAGTAAACAGAAGATAAAACATCTTCTGTGAAATAAAATGCGCATGTCCGAGGTTGTGTCGTGCGTGTACAACCACTGTTATTGATATTAAAACTCTCTTCTGAGCTATCGTGGTTTCTCGGTAGACAATCAATGCACTTTTTCGATCATTTTCTTCTTGACGAATAACTTTCTCCTGTACGTAACTAAACATCCTTTCTTGTCCTTTAGAGCAAGAACTGTGAATAACGTCATCCGTGACCGAAGCAATTTTCAATATAATTTCACATTCTAAATATTGCTATTTTAAACAGTAGCGTGAGACGTGTGAAACACACATGTTGCACATGAACCATTAAAGATATTTATCGGATTTCCGGTGTCAAAACGTACTCTACCGTCTTGTATAAGAATAAAGAAAACTGTGCCAGTGTATGAGATTGATGATTTAAGTTTTATCGTATAAATAACACAAATGACATCAGAAAACAAAGTTTTGATATACATTGTTTATTTACAATATTTTAATGCAATATAAATGTAAACAAAACACATCGTATCTAAAGAAGAATCTCTTCCAACATTTGTCTTTTACTCAAGTACATTTTTTTCCTCTTATGTGGCTCGCTCGTTCTCTCTGGGCAGGATGTGATTTAGCACTTAACGTGTTGGATTGTGGATCCGTGGTTCGCATCCCATTGCAGAAACAAATGGCGCAAGCACTTTGTGGTTTTCAGTATACCGTAAGAGTGATGGTCAAATGATGTAATCATAATAGTCCAAGAGTTGGTAGTCATGTGATTTGATTATAATAGTCTAAAAGCTGACGGTCAAGTGATGTAATTATTATAGTCTAAGAGCTGGCACCCTTGTGATTTGATTATAATAATCTAAAGCTGACGATCAAGTATCATCACCATCATTAGTATCATCATTAATATCATCATCATCATCATCATTATTATCTTTTGTATCATCATCATTAGTATCATCATTATTATCATCATATATCATTATTATCTTTTGTATCATCATCATTAGTATCTTTAATATCATTATCACTCATCATTATTAACTTTTGTATCATCATCATATTAACTTTTGTATCATCATTATTATCATCATTACCATCATCATTATCACTATTGGTATCGTTATCATCATTATCATCATCATCATCATCAGTATCATACCATTATCATCAGTGGTATCATCATACATATCATCACAGTGCATCATCATCATTGTATCATCATCAGCTCATCATCATCATATCATCATTGGTATCATCATCATAAATAATCATCATTAGTCTCATCATCATCATTATCATCATCATCATCATCATCAGTATCATCATGATCATCATCATCATTAGTATCATCATCATCATCATTGGTTCATATCATCATCATTAGTGTCGTTATCATCATTATCATCAGTGGTATCATCATCATCATCATTGTTCTTCGTTATCATCATTATCATCATTGGTATCATCATCATTGGTATCATCATCACATCTGCTTATTCCCCGATGCTAGAGACATTTACAACAGTGCTTAACCACTCGTTGCTTGGTACATTTCCAACACTTCTTACCCAAATGTTGCTTGGGAGATTTCCAATACTGCTTACCCCCGTTTCAAGGGACATTTCCAAAATTGCTTACCCCGTTGCTAGGGACATATTTCGACACTGCTTACCCCCCGTTGCTAGGGACATTTCCGACACTGCTTATTCCCTGTTGGTAGGGACTTTTCCGACACTGCTTACCCCCCGTTGTTAGGGACATCCCATTGCTTACCCCGTTTTCAGGGAATTTCCCTCACTGCTTACCTCCCACTGTTGCTTGGGACATTTCCCCGCTGATACCCGCCCGTTGCTTGGGCCATTTGACACACAGCTTACTCCCGATACTAGAGACATTTCCACCACAACTTACCTCCATTGCTAGGGGCATTTCCCCACTGCTTATCTACTCTTGTTGCTTGGGACATTTCCCCACTGCTTACCCCCCGTTACTAGGGACTTTTCTGACACTGCTTACCACCCATTGCTATTTTATGGAGTGTGTTAGAGTATAGATCACCATACCATATGATTTTATCCTACTGTCTAACTCTCTACCTATTAATGGAGTATGTTAAAGTATAGATTACCATGCCATATGATTCGATACTGCTGTTTAACTCTCTAATTATCAATGGAGTATGTTAGAGTATAGATTTCCATACCATAATATTTTATCCCAATGATTAAGATAAGATTGAGAGAAAAAAGAATTTAAGTATTCCAAAAGAAAGTTTTACCACAATACCAGTGTTATCTTACCAAAAGCTCACCATCACTAGAAAAAATAGTGTAATAGGAGAGAAAGGAAAATCTTTTTTCTATATAAGGAAGTCATGAAATAACTGCGTAAAAGATGCTATACTTTTGATAAAGCGTTTTAGAAATTTCCATGTAGTGTACCATCTTCGTTACTATCTTTATAGACACAAGTTTTACTATCTGGTTTATCTTACGGCATTGAGATCTTTAACAGAATAATAACCATAAAGAGTTCAGGAATTTGACCATCCTACTAAAAGAGATCAATAGTGAAGGGATTTTAACGTTTTGTCAACATGACGAGGGGCGTGATTACCATTTTGATGTGAGACCTTCTCATCACATGAAACATTACACCGTTTTCTCATGCTGCTCTACCGTTTGTCAATATGTAATTGTGGATTATCGTTACAAATGTCCCGTGTTACTCTCCACAGTTCAGCTAAGCCTTTAATTAACTTTCTCAGTTTTTATATAAGCCTATTCAGCGTAAAACATGTTAATTGTGAAATCCAAACCATTGTTGTGAATATATTCCATTGATCCATTTTTCTATCCCATCAAACAAAATGTCTTTCATCCTTACCAGATAATTCGATATAGAATGCACCTGCTAAAAGTACACGTTTCTAACTTTGGTCATCTCGTTGTGTGTGTTTCATTGTCCACTTAAACCTTTCATCCTGTCACCTGTTGTCAGTGGTAGTTTTATAGTGGCTATACACCCATTTGGATTACTTCGTACTAAATGTGTATCTTACTGTTGTCAATATTACCTTCATCCTTGTATTTCAGTGTGGATTAAACTGTCAACAGTTCCACGAAAAGCTTGCTATTTCTCTGTGCCAACCACATTGTAATTATCCTGTTAAAGACCGTCCTTCAGTTTCTGTTAAAGTTTGATCTCTACTGTCTACTGGTTCGTTATCAAGTGAAACTATCTTTCCTTCTATTTTACAACACACTACAATTGTAATTTGCTTTTTTTGTGAGATTATACAGGGTGTTCGGAAAGTCACTGTGTAGTTTTGAAAACAGCGATAACAGCATTCATTCAGTCTATTTCAAGCCAGCAACTGATAGCGGTGTTTAGAAACAAAATAAGAAGGATCCAAGCCTGTATTGATGATACAACGGGGTCACTTTCAACATTTTTTGCAATTATCATTCATATTTACCTCCTATTCGATATTGAAACATGTCTGTTAATAAATATATAAGTGCACAGTGACTTTCCGAAAACCCTGTATTTCTAATAAATATTGTTCTGGGTGTTATCGTTCTTCTGTTTTGTCTCAGATATTTCTATAAATCTCTAAATTTTATGTAAATTTGTAACTCCTGAGTGAGCACAGCATGGCCAGGCGGTTAAGGCACTCGACTCGCAATCTGAAGATCGTGGGTTGAATCCCCATCACACCAAACATGCTCGCCCTTTCAGTCGTGGGGACGTTATAATGTTACGACTAATCACACTATTCGTTAATAAAAGAGTAGCCCAAGAGTTGGCGGTGGTTAGTGGTGACTAGCTGCCTTCCCTCTATTTTTTGCACTGCTAAATTAGGGATGGCTAGTGCAGAGAGTAGCTTTGCGTGAAATTTAAAACAAAAACAAACCAAAATCATATCTAACAAGTATTCAATTACAGTACTGAACAAAAGTGTTGTCTCCCGCTGTTACAGTGGAAAGTCTACGGAGTTACAATGCTAAAATCAGGGGTTCGATTCCCTCGATGGACTCAACAGATAGTCCGATGTAGCTTTGCTATAAGAAAACACAAACACAAAAGTGTTAAGACAAGAAAATATTTTGTCATTCTTTCCATTTTGTGGGGCTAATTCTTCCATGTCACCACGTAAGAAAACTCAAATATTTTATACCAAAAAACAACATGGTAATACTTACTGTTGACAACCGATGAATCAGTATGAGAATACTTGTCATTCTTTAGAATTTCCATAAACTTGTACCAAGGACATATCATAAGGGTTTTGCTTGAATGAACATAGTGATTAAATTTAAAATCTGAAATAACTGTCATGGTGCTCAATGCAGTGTGTTAACTATATAGAAAGAAGCTAGTAAGGAACTAACATATGGTACCGGTGTATGTTAGAAATAAATTTCATAAAACTTCACAAATAAACCTTCACACAGAGAGTGTTTAACACATTATATTAAGTGTTATTTTCATTGCCCAAAAGCTTAGAGAATTGTCACTAGAGCAGAGTGACAATTATACCAAACTCTTCTTACAAATTAAATTTTTTATTCACTTCTTGAACTCTTCCAACTAATACTACAAAAACTAATACAATAATTAAGTTTTATGAACAATGATACAAAAATATTAAAATGATGAACATCAACAGTATAAATATTTACTACTAAATATTAAGCTATTTGTTAGACCTCACGCATGAAGCAAGAACATCATAATTCATGGTTTAATTACAAGTACTAAACTAACAAAATTCAAATTATAAAACTATAGAAAATGGCTCTGTAAATATTATAGACAATATATATTGGTCTTGGAGGGTATATTTATTCCATAAATTGTTTTATGTGAATCTAATATTAACTGATTATTTGTGAGACACTATTATCAGTACTATACAGTTAAACTACTTTGCTTGAAACCTAAAGTTATTAGGATACCAAACAATTCCACAACATTAAATGGGTGTTATAATGAAAGATTTTGTTACTTGACTTTGCACAATTGCCTTTTATAAGTTTGGAACTTCTGAGTCAAAAGTATGAAACTACTATCATGATAAAGTATCCAATTAATTGTATTTGTATCTATCACACTTCACAGCTCGTCAAATCACCATGCCACTGAATTACTATTAATATTACGTATTAACGTTATTCATTTACTCATATTATTGTTAATATAGTATCACCACCACTGGGATTCTTCACCAACCTAATTCAAATTATCTTAAGTCTTGGTGACCTTGCATGGCCAAGTCGGTCTAGGCATTTCGACTCGTAATCTGAGGGTCGCGGTATCGAATCCCCGTCGCACCAAACATGCTCGCCCATTTAGCCGTGGGGCGTTATAAAGTTTCGGTCAATCTCACTGTTCGTTGGTAAAAAGAAGCTCCATGTCTTACTGAATCACTATGTCAAGTTTGGTGCTCTTTTATCAATAAATGTGGAAACGTTTAATGAACAGATGCACACGTATAGTGACGTTTATTTAAATAGAAGATGAAGGTTCCAACTCACCCTCAAGCCATCGTACGTCACTCTGTCAAGTATTTTGTTGATTGGTTACGAAATGAGGAAACGTGGAAAGAAAAGTTATTCAATGATAGTTATTGTCGTTTATTGATAAAACAATGTATTACGTATCAATAATTAAAAGTAATGCTTAGATATGAAAATATGTACACATTTATGAAATATAGTTACTACATGACAAGTTAATGAACGATAGCAAGTAAAATAATGAGATTTTGAGAAATAAAAATCTCAGGTAAAATAAGTAGAGCTTGATATTTTCCATGTTTCCTGAAGGAATAAAGACTATACGTTTGAGTATTGGTGGAATCAGACACAGGATTCCAGTTGAAACGCTCTCCAAATGTAAACTAGGCAGTTCACTTACCACCCAGCACCTGAACAACATTGGTATCTTCCTGAAGATAAGAAATATCAGTTTCAAGGATGTGGGACCATATTCCCTTTCTTTATTCATTATATGTTAGACATTTCATTATTCCTGAAGACGAGTATTAATACATTCATACAAGGAATTAAGCATGTTATGAAACTGAACCTTTTTTATCACCAAAGCTTCTTCAAGATCAAAAAAAGCGTGAGGATTATTTCATCAGCTGTATTGATGAAACATTAGTGTTTCAGACGGAATTTACTGATCGTGGATATTTAATGACGATTCACGGCTCAAAGAAAAGTTTGATGGAAACTTTACCAAAAGTGAAACCAAAGGCTGACAAACACTTTAAACATCTTGGATGGAAGGTGTCCACGTGTTTTAAAAAGTATTACAAGTTTGTAAAGACAATATATAATTGCCTTCTGTTTCAATCTGTGTCAAAACTAGGATACACCATCACGTGTTCTTCTGAGTGGCGCAATAAATCAACTGAAAATCTCACAACCCAATGGTTGCTTTACAGACAACGAACGCATCATCCGAGAGAAGAACAACCAAGGCCAAACATGACTACAATTAAAATGCAGTTCATCGTATCATAAAGAGATTGAAATTTTGGAAAACATAAGAAGTATATTTTTAATTTGAATTAGACTTAGTAGTTACTACTTTCAACTTTATGTGTACTAATATTAACCAAATTAATAGTTTTTGCTCATGTTATTTGAGAACAGTACAATTTCCATGACTACTTCCTTGAAGTTCATAGCTTTGTGTGGAAAATTTATTTTGATGTTAAAATCACTAATTGAATAACCGTTTAAAAACAAAATTATGTAAAATTTAAATAAAGAAACAGTTACGTAATTCTGCTATTCCTCATTCTATGTTGGTGTAATGTCTTTTTTGTATCTGTAGCTCAAATAAAGATTCTTTTGAAAAAACACACGTGTGTGTGTGTGTTTCTTATAGTAAAGCCACATCGGCTATCTGCTGAGCCCATCCAGGGGAATCGAACCCTTGTCTTTTTCAGTAATATAGTGACGTACTGAAAAGGTATGTTTTAATAGATGATTCAGTTTTAGATTGTGAAAGTATGATTTATAATAAGTACAATAATACACATTGAAACTTACACAGATTATTTCTTTTCATTTGATCTACAGTATCGCTTTACAAATAGTAATAGTAACGATCTTACATGGAAACACCACAGTTTAGTGGGTACGTTTATTTAAATTATTTCTTAGTTATTCTTGGCGTTAGAAATTACTTTTCTGTCGTATCGAATGTACACATTATTTTCTTTTTATCAGCATAGCACATTTAAATGCCTACTAAACAGCCATATCAAATACAAATATAAAGTCAAAGTGTTATTTAAGAGATGATTGGAGATTCTAGTTTTAGTTAAGTGAAACGTTAAAGCCATGAAATGTTAGCAGGTACTCTTTTCGTATGTTAAAATACTGCTTCCAAAGTCGAAGCACACTATGGAAATAAAACCCTTGTATTTAAATAAACAATAACTATTTTAGGTAAATTCTTTCTGACACAAATTTTAGGTTTATATTCACAGAAACATTTATTTTAAAAAAAATGTACTTACATTATTTTGAAAGTTACGTAAATGTTATCCTGCTATTCCTCATTCTATGTTGATGTAAAATAGTTGAGAGTTCTAGATTATGAGCTGTCTGAGAAATATAAGATCAGAAAGTAAATATCGTTATCTTCCACGTTTTATAAGCCCTGTTCCTGGTTACCTATTTATAATAGATTTTGAGGAATTCAAAACTTTGTTGGTACGTTGACTGTTTAATATGAACTGAAGCAAAATTTCCAAGAATGGATTCAATTGCGTTTCACTTTTATCTTTTGTTTTATATTTAAGCATAAAGATCTATATGTGTGCTCTGCTCACCACAGGTATCAAAACCAGGGTTCTAGCAGTGTCAATACGCAGCACAACTATGTGTCGATAGTGGTCTTTATCTTTCATCTGTCATACCTATTTTCATTGGTGCTGGTCTTGTTTGATGTTTCTAGCTCATAAAAAGACTTTCTTCCAACAAAATTGTTAACCATTGGTCCTGTGAGTAGTTAGTTGATTTGTTTGTTGTTTGTTTGTTTGGGAATTTAGCAGTGTAAGACTAGAGGGAAGGCAGCTAGTCATCACCACCCACCGCCAACTCTAGGGCTACTCTTTTACCAACGAATAGTGGGATTGACCGTAACATTATACACCCCACGGCTGGGAGGGCGAGCATGTTTAGCGCGACGCGGGCGCGAACCTCAATTACGACTCGCACGCCTTACGCGCTAGGCCATGCCGGGCCTTGTTTGTTGTTAAGTAGAAACATATATACACAGGAGACTGTGTAGGATCTATGAACAGACATTTAGAACATTTTCATTTGTAAATAATAGATAAATACTACACCAGAGTTAAAACATGTAAATACAAAAGTGGTCAAAACAGTTTAAAAAATGGAGAACGTTATTGTACGTCAGTCAAATGAATTCTGTGAACAAAAAAAAATATCAATGTTTGTTGAATGTGTTGACCATTGTAATTATTTAGCATATGAAACCCTTTTTTACAATGAGACTTTTAAAACCTCATGGTTTTCGTGATGTCTACCAATTTACTCTAAAAGGGCATATTTTCAACGTTAAACCTAAGTTTCAGTTGAATAATTTCAAAACTTTCGTCGGAACAAATTTATTTAAGAAATAGTTTTGTTTAAATGAAAGTTAGTTTATTCATGAGTATTGATTTTGATATTCAGTGAAAGATTAATCTTACCGTTTATTAGGTAACTATAGTTGTTAAGTATTTCGTAGTATTATTGTATTGTGTTTAAAGTTTTTATGGACACAAGCCATTTCCACATCTTTGGTAACGTCTTGGGCTCCACATTGACCACGAAGAAAAACTAGTTATCTACAACATGTCAGCCAAAGAGTTCGAAACACTGTCAAGAATCGACCTTAAAGAAGAGAATGATTTCTTGAAACATACAAAAGGTTGAGAACCACTGCAATAACAGTTCTGTGAGCCACTTTTACTCACCAGCTTACACTACTAAATTAGGGACGGCTAGCACAGATGGCCCTCGAGAGGTAGCAAACGTGCGAAATTCAAAAAGAAAACAAATTTCTTATGGGAAAAATTGATTCGGTTAATGAACTGCCTTCTGAAACGGTTAATTTCGAGAACCAGGTACCATTGTATTTGTAAATACTTGCTGTTGTCGTTTATAGTTAAAACAATGGTTTAAACAATGTATTACGTAAATTTTTTTTTTAAAGTAATGCTTTTTTCACTGTGTCTGTGAAAATTTTGTGAAGGAAGTTGACGTCATCAAATTGTAAGAAGCGAAAGTGTGTAGATGAAAACAGAAATTTTAAGCCAGAGTGGGCGGAATATTTTACATTCACCGTTAAAGGAGGTAAATCTTTATATATTACCTGCAACGTGTTACTCAGTCATTACAAAGCCAGTAACTTGAAACGCCACTATGAAAAAATCACACAAACGTATCGTCTGATTATCCACCTAAATCATAATTACAGAAAAAAGAATTTAACTGTGTTAAAATCATCAATAAATGGCCAGGAGATACTGTTTACAATGTTCAGTAAGGAAGTTGATACAACGAATGTAGCTAGTTTTGTTATATAATGGAATATTTCTCGTACTAAACGCCTATATTATTATGGTGAATTTGTTAACAAGAATATCGCTGAAGTTACTGCAGTGTCACTTTCAAATAACACAAAACTTCAGTGATTAACAGCACAACCAGTAGCTTCACGCCACACTAAAAGAGACGTATCTCCCAGATCAGCACTGAAGTCGCACGCGAAATGCAAAATGATTTAAAGAATTCTCTTGCATTCAGCTTAGCCCTTGACGAATCTACAGTCATACAAGACAACTCACAACTGGCGGTATTTATTCGTTATGTTTCCTCTGATGTAACTGTGAAAAAATGTTGGACTTTCTGGCACTGAAAAAAAAACAACTCGTGGTGTTGACATTAAATATGCGTTTGACAGAACAAATACTGATATTCCACTGGGTAAACTCGTCAGTGTGCAACAGATGTAGCACCTGCAATGGTGGGGAAAAATGAAGGATTAATTGCACTTATGAAAAGTGATCCCAGCTTTACAGAGTTTCTCCCTGTTCACTGTGTTATTCACTGTGAACATCTGGCAGCTCAGGTGCTTCAAGCATGATATATTGCTTGATTTCTAACCAATACAAACTGAGAAAGACAACAATAAAATGTAAGCATAATATTATTGAATACTTGCATACAGTAACTAAGGAGACGAAATCTTAAAGTAAGAACCGAGCTGTGCGAAGAAAGAACTAAATTTTATGGTGAAAAGTTTCTCACCTTGCATTTCATGGGTACTTCGACCAGTACAATTTGTAGGTATAAAGTTTTGTATAAATATTTTAATTGTATATTCACATAAGATCATTCGATAAATCTGAATTAAATTCTTGAAATAAGAAACAAAGTTGCACATTTTGGAAATATCATTTACGTTACTCTTAACTCTGCCAGAGGCTTAGTAATTAGTGTTAGCGAACACTGAGCTGTTTTCGATAGCGTGATTCTGAAAACTTTTAGAAAAAGTGAAGGTTTCTAAGAAAAAATAAAGATTTTTTTACATCAAGTACTGCAGGGGAAAAGTATTCGGATTGTGCTGATACAAACAGTAATTTTTTATGTATTAACTATGGTACCGTTTATTGAAAGAAGTTTTTCTCTTAAACTTCATTTCTTAAAACTATATACACTGAATTTAAGTGGTGGAAAAGAGAAATAAAGACCTTTAGCTAGAACTGATTTACTCTGATTATTTATGTTACAATTACTTAGGTTAACAATCAGGTCGCCAGGATGAAACTAGGAATGAACGCTATTAGTCAATCAATTCAGCCTCAAATTTTGAACATGTTCACGTCGAGGAATTTGTCTTCGGTCCACTGGTACCACTTGTTTAGTACACCGGTGTATTGAACACTGGCAACAACGATCGTAAGGTAAGTAGAGTACACATTGAACTGTTTCAGTAAGTTTGTGTGTGTGTGTGAATGAGTTGTTGGTGTGTAGTGATTTCTAGGTGCCTCTCTTCTTTCACTGCTAAATTACGGACGACTAGTGAAGATAATCCTTGGGTAGCTTGGAGCCAAATTTAAAACAAACCAAGTCTCTTTAGAGAAATTTGATAAGCTGACGAAAATTTTGGTTTGGTTCTTTAAATTTGAGAAACTTTCGAATAACGTGACGAAGCTTGAATTCTGAAAAAAAGCAAATGTCAAGGTTTACTTTGACATTTAAAGTAAAATGTAAAAATAATTATAAATCTGTACGAACAGTTTTACTCAAAATTTATAATTTTGTAACATTTATTCAATGTAAGTCACAAAGAAATATGAAATCCATCCACACTTTCATGTTTGTTTACATGTGACCAGATTATACAGTAAACAGTTAATATTTTAAATTAATTTTAACCTCTAATCTCAAAGTCTATGGATGTGTTTGTTAACAAATCTTTATTACTTGATAGACTGAACAACCACCAATGAAGACCGACTTTCAAAGTAGCTGTAGTCAACATCTGAATGTGATTATTTTATGTATACTGTGTGTGTTTGTTTTGAATTTCGCACAAAGCTACTCGGGGCTATCTGTGCTAGCCGTCCCTAATTTAGCAGTGTAAGACTAGAGGGAAGGCAGCTAGTCATCACCACCCACCGCCAACTCTTGGGCTACTCTTTTTTACCAACGAATAGTGGGATAGACCGTCACATTATAACGCCCCACGGCTAAAGGGGCGAGCATGTTTGGCGCGAAGGGAATGATGCGAACCCGCGACCCTCAGATTACAGAGGTTGCACGCCTTAAACGCTTGGTCATGCCGGGCATCGTATACTGTGAACCGTGGTGTCTGCTCGTCAGTTCATCTATCTTCTGTATATGACGGGCACTCCTCGTGTTGAGTGTGAAAAGCTACGGATGAAAGTAAAGTTCAATATTAACTATTTACATAACTGTAGAACAGGTATGAAAAATGTTGACAACAAACAGGACGTTCTACACTAACTTGTTATGAGTTAATAACACTATCATATACATATCAACATGTGACGTAACGGTGTGTTATTGTTGAATGGTTCGTAATAGAACGCTTCTCATACAAATGTGGAACATTAAACAGAAAAACAAAACCCATTTAACACATTTATTCTAGAGTGTCACACTATCGTATAGTGTTTTTATCACTGCGAGTAAATTAATTATCCTTTCAACTTTAAACGTTTTTTCTCAGCAGCATCTATTTGTGTACTTTAACCTAATCATAAAACATTTTATGGTTCTCTCTATTTTTATATTTCATGTAATACAAATATACATATAAATCTTCAGATGACCAGTATGACTTTTCACATATCAAACTTGTTATTCTGAGATCTTCACTAACAAATTTACACACGTGATCGTGAAGAACGACCCTTTATTTACACTATGTACAACTCCTTAACTAAGTTTAAAGGATATTTTTTTTTTATAACTCAACTTTTAACGTCTAACTTTTCCCTTATCCCTCACCAGTTTTATATTTCTGTTATTTTCATTCTATTTCCTTACGTCATATCTTTACAAAACTGATTCACCAGTATTATTTACCTCAACCAATACAAACTGTGAAAGACAACAATAAAACGGAACCACAGTATTAGTAAATATTTCTATACAGTAACTAAGGAGACCAGATATTAAAATAAAAACAACAAACAGTGCGAAGAAAGAACAATATTTTGGATGAAAAGGTTTCTCACATTGCATTCAAGGATACTTCGACAAGAATACGATTTGTAGGCATAAAGTTTTTATGTAAATATTATGTTCACATAAGGTCATTCTATAAA